>NW_019416799.1:322686-655717 GCF_000390285.2 Anoplophora glabripennis
CTATGGCTAGAAATTGGCCTCAATGATTTGGGATCGAGGGGGATTATCCCTCTTTATCCTGCCTCATCTCGTGTAGGCCTGGACAGCCTTCGTAGGTGGGCCCCATCCGTCGTCTACCCCGACCGCAAATGCGGCCGGTGTAGGCGCTTTGTGGGACCTCCTTTTGTCCTGGCTGGGCCCCGCCGGCTAGGGCCCTTTCTTCTGGCGCTCTTCTTGCTTCGCCGGCTCGTCTGTGTAAACCCCGGGGGTAGTGTCATGTTTATGTGTGGTATGGTTGGGTAGGGTAGTGCGGCTATGCAGCCTGGGATGCGCTTTGCTAAGGTGGCCCTTAGGCTAGCGCGGGAGGGGAGGGTTAAGGAGGGTATGGGGGGTGTGTATGTGTGTGTGTGTGTCGTTGTCTTCGTTTCTTGATCCTGGCTGTCTCTGAAACAGAAAAGGTTAGCGGGCAGGGGGGGGGTCATTGGGGTGGTCACCCAGGGTCAAAGCATATTAACCCATAATCAATACCTTGATCTTGCGTATCGATACTTTCAAAATTCAAATTAAGGAAGGGTTGGTAGCAATAACCCTACCAACACATACCGTGATACCATCTGCGTTACGTCATTATTCTTTATTCTATGTTTGGCAGACAATCGGGCATTATTAATTGGTCTCACATATACCGGGTGAAACATTTTAATTGATACACGTAAATATCTCGTCAGAGAAGCCACCAATCGAAAAATGGCTTAAAGTAAAAGTTGTTCAGTTCACTGGGGGAAACCAGATGCTTACCTAGGATTTGACCTTGACCTCACCTTGAAGGTCAACTTTGAAATTTTAAATGGGAGCCCCTATTTATAACCTTGGAAATGGATTCAGCAGAAAATTTTACATCCGGATGTGATCACAACTTTGACCTTGAGGTCAAAGTCACAACGGATTTAAATGATTCGTCACCCTTGAAGCAGCCTCGGAATAAGATGTTGACCTCCAGAATCGATGGGATCTACATCAAGATACTCAATCACGACCTTCGATTCGTCCTTGACCTCCACTTTGTCAAGGTCATTTGAAAGTCGACTATAAAAATCGACCTTCCCTTCAACAAATAATGTTGCGAAAGATGTTCGGGATTGAATTTGAAGGTTCACTTTGATTTCTTTTCTGCCAGGCCGTGTTTTACCATTGTATAAGTAAATTTACTTATACAATGGTATTACTAGATCAGATCTTGGGAAACGGTAAATTTGTATCCAAGTACGCTGCAAAGTAAGGGATCAAAAAAAAGTTCATTTGAAGATCAGGTGAATATTTAAATCCAGAATACTAACGTAATGACAACATAATTCAATGGCTCACAAATAGTAGTGTGATATTTTTATTTTTTCTCAATTTTTATCTCTTTTTTCAATTCTCAAGCGAAGTTATATCTTCGTTGAGTAACAAGATATTTTTATCATTCTCCCCTCACTCATTCGCAGCATTATTTTTTCCTACAATTGTTATAGTATAGTCGACTTTCAAATGACCTTGATAAAGTGGAGGTCAAGGACGAATCGAAGGTCGCGATTGAGTACATTGATGTAAAACCTTGACCTTTACCTCAAGGTTAAAGTTATGATCACATCCGGATGTAAAATTTTCGGCTGAATCCATTTCCAAGGTTAAAAATAGGGGGTTCCATTTAAAATTCCGAAGTTGACCTTCAATTGACCTTCAAGGTGAGGTCAAGGTCAAATCCTAGGTAAGCGGCTGGTTTCCCCCAGTGAACTGAACAACTTTTACTACAGTCCATTTTTCGATTGGTGAATTCTCTGACGTGATATTTACATGTATCAATTAAAATGAGACACCCGGTATAAATGTAAAATAGTTATTATTGCATGGTCACGTAAATGGTATGTACCCACTGTTAGATTATAATTATAATGATAAATAGATAATTATAGATAGCACTTAGTGTTCATAGTTCATTAATAACAGAAATCATGTTAGGTTACGTAACCTAACAGGATTTTTGTCATATACCATCATAATATTTGATATTTTACGTTTTCTGTGTGGTGTGCTGTGACTGCTGATGTGCTGTGATGCATATTGTAAATAGTGCAAGAAACAAAAAATAGTACATTTAATATTTTGTGTTTGTTATGCTTCTTTTGAGTTTTTCTTATTTAAAATTTTATGGATATTATTTTTTTAATAAGATGACAAAAGTAAATTGAGAAATTCAATTAAAATAATAGCTTTAATCTCTGTTTTTATTAATCATATCCCTCAACATAAAAAATTTAATTTTGTTTCAAAATGTTGGGAGTAAGTGTTGTCGAAATTGAAATTCCAGTCCCATGGGGACAGGTGTCAGGTAATAACTTATTATTTTCAATAACACTTTAATGGTATTTACCTACCTAGAATTCAAAGTATGTAGTTCAAAAGGTCAAAAATTGTACCTCACATTTTGTATCTATCAAAAATATTTTCTGTTCATAACTAATGTTACAAAATGACTACATTATGTATACTTTGCAGCAAAGATATGGGGAGATAGCAAAGACATGCCCGTGCTGGTCATTCACGGGATAATGGATAATGCGGGATCGTTCGACCATTTGATACCGTTACTACCAAGACAGTTTTATTACATCTGCATAGACTTACCCGGACATGGTTTATCGTCTCATTTTCCTGCTCATCATCCTATCTACACACTAACTTATATAATCGTTTATAAACTAATAGCGGACTACTTCGATAGGAGACGTTACATAATTATGGGACATAGTTATGGAGGTCAACTCGGCACCCTTTTTACTCAGTTGTATCCACAATATGTGGAAAAATTGATTCTTCTCGATACAATAACTTTGCTTCCAGTTTTCACAACTCATTTCAAAAACTACCTTGTAGAGAAATTTGATAATTACCTTTTAATGGAGGAAAAGTTGTCAAAGAACAGCAATCCACCTTCTTATACATATGACGAAGCTGTAGATAAAATATTTTTAGGTAGATATTCCCCTATAACAGCTGAAGCCGCTGTGGCACTATCACATAGAGCCCTTAAACCAACAAATAACGGCAGGTACATGTTTAACTTGGATCAGAGGATTAAACATTTTATTAACCCTCTCCGAGACTTTAGATATACTATAGAAACGTTGAGGGAAGATCGTATAAATTGCCCAGTTTTAATCATTTTGGGTAAACAATCTAAAATGCAACTGAAATATATGAAAACAGTACTGAATTACTTTAAAAAAATGAAAAATGTTACTGTTAAAATGGTTGAGGGATATCATGATGTCCACAATGATAGTCCAGAAGTAGTGGCGCCACATATTTGTAGATTTTTATTGAAAAAAAGCGCAAAATTGTAACACCAAATGCCTGAATTGCGTAAATAAAAGTACACAATACCAAAGAAAACTAATAATATGTCTCCTAGAACTCGAACCACCCAATATAAAAACATTAAAAATTTTAAAAATTGTTGAAAATTTTATTTTTATAGCAACGAAAAACTGTTTGCACCGAGCACAGTATTTAAAGACAAGCAGTGTCACTAATAAATGTACTTATGAATTGTACATACATTAAAATATTTGTATTTGTGTATGTAGGAAGAAAAATTGAGTATTTTTTTATATCTGGGTAGGTATAAATATTTTGTTAATAGATATTTCTTTTTTTTATTATTTTGTATTAAAAATAAGTTTAAGGAAGTAGGTACTTACAATCAAATAGATCTTGAGAAAAACTGAAATCTTGTGTTATTATATTTACAATAGATTTTAGCCATCATGTTTTTTGGTATTTAAGTGTAAACATAGGATAAGCATAATAATAAATATAAAATTAAATATATTGTTTTCTTCATTCTGTTTGTTACAATAAAAAAATTTGAATTCAGAGTAACATATAAATACCACTTTATGTTTTTTGCCAAAAGAAGCGGTGCGGTGAAATTTCGAGTAAGTCGTCTAGCACTAGCCCATAGAGACTAGTCACCACAAAACATAAATAGATCTAGTCTCCCTGCCCGTCCCTAACCTTTCAAAATTTAAATTTGATGCGACATTACCTTTGTCCCTAGAGCAATCCAAAACAATTTCCAACAGTCAGATGCATACGCATTTGATTCGAAACAATGAATTTTGATCTTTATGTAAGCATGGTATTGGAATGCCCATGCGTCTGATTGTTAGAAACTGTTTCGGATATCTCTATAGGAACCAATAAATTAATACATAGAGCATTACAATCAGTTTCCAACAGTCAGACGAAATCGTATTTGATTCGAAACAATTAATTTTGAACCTTATGTAAGCATTATATCGAAAAAAATGTGTTTTAAAAATCAAACATTTTTCCGCAAATTATGTTCATACAACCGTAAGCAACGTTAAAAATGGCTTAAAAAGTGAGATTTTCAGATCCCTCGCTTTTCTATTTCTAGTGTCGAACACCACGGACAACTGACATTTTGGTCCGTGGTCCGGAGAACAGAACAGAGCCACAGATTAGCTGAAAAATAACGATGCGTTTTGTATGCAGGTTGATTTTGATTGTGTTATCTATTTTTTTGGAAACATTTTGATTTTATAAAAAACCATGAATTGATATTGTAGCTGCTGCTTCTCTAATCGGCACCTAAAATGAACGGTATACTTTACTTTTGTAGCAATAACACGTCTATGCATGCACCTACCTTATTTTAATTAGCGGGATTCTTTGTTAGTAGTTTTTCTTTTCATTTTTTTTTTTGTAATGCAAGCTAAAGCTTTTATGTTTTATTTAATTGCTACGCTGTGTGCAAAGTGTTAAGTATTTTACAAGTTCAGTCATAGTTACATGTAGGTACGTGTAAGTAAATGTATGATTACATTTTTCATCTTTTTTCAGTTTATAACACAATGCCTGGTGTTACTGATATGGGCATGGTCTGGATGGGGGCCAGTCAGCCTTCTAATGATATGTCTATGGGATTAGTAGCGAATGATAACAATGATATGATGTTAGATCACGAAAACATATACTACACTCCGTCCCATCACAGCATGTCCAACCAGTCTATGGACGACATACACACTGTTCACAGTTCCCACATGGTAAGTGAAAATTGATTCTAATACTCGAAATCCTTTTTGAAATTGACTCGGATTTATGTTGCCAATATTCAGTATAAATTTTTTATATTTACGTCTGTTATCACTTTAGCACTAAGGAAACTGTTTCTAATTCATTAGAACTAAGTTATTGATTGAAAAACATCCAGAATTAAATAAATCATTATTACCTACTTATAGTTTCTTTTTAATTTTATAAAAAAAAGTCGAAATGATTATGTTTATGAAAATCTCTAAATTCGTCATGTAATTCAAAAGGGCAAAGGTCTGTTATAGGCGATCTTTTCAGGATACAATGGAAAATTTTGAGATGATGAACTTTATGGACATGAAACATGACAGTAACGATTCGAGCTACGCAGAAGATGAAAATTCCCAACCTGTATACATGATAACCACTGCAACGCAAACGCTACCTTGCCCTACTAGAAAAATTAAACCTATTAAGCATCCCGGACTGGTGCTTAAAACTCCCATTGCTTATCACAGTAATACCGACCCCTCTGTTATACCTATTCAGAAAGACGGGATAGGTGAGTCTTATTTTTATAGTCTTAACATTTATTTATAAGCAGGTATCGTACAAAATCTAGGAAACCTATATTGTTCTCTTTGACCTGCGTTTATTATTACTGTTAGTATTGTTTATACCATTTTTTGTATTTTTGATATTTCTGTGACTTGTAGATATTTCATTGAAATTTTATGATGTTTTTGGTGTAATCACAGATGAATATAGGCTTATTTTTTACTTAAAATTTACTTAACTTCTGCACCCGGTTAAAAATACCAGTCTTTCATATTTTGCTATATATTTTATCTGATAGAGATTTTGGGAACTATGTGTATTTTACATAATGTCAATTTAAATATGTAAAAAGCACCTAGCGAGATATAACCCACATTTGAATAAAAAAAAATATGAAAAAACTGTTTCAAGATATTCTTAGTTATGTTTTTGGTAACAAAGTGTACCAGGTATCAAGAAATATATTAAAGAATGTTATTTAAAAAAATGATTACACAATTTTTTGAAGGCTTTTGGTCATAATTAGTTTATTCCTTTCCAAGGAAGCTACTCTCAAAGTATGGCCCAGCTCCTTTATAAATGTGTATAAACTTTAAATTGCTTATGAAAATATGCATTTGAAACGTCTTATTTTAGCTGTCTGTGAAAAATGCGGGGCGATTGGTGTAAAGCATGCGTTTTACACCAGAGAACGCAGATTTTGCAGCATGGCCTGTGCGAGAGGCTACAGCGGCCTTATACCAGAACCGTTGCCACAGTCGAATCAAAATACTCCGGATAATAAACAGCATTATGCCAAATATCGATTCACGATGAAAATGGAAGACGACTTTACCGACTCGTTCATAGACCAACCACTACCACAGCTGTCGCCAGCACCTGAAATGCCCCCCTTAGACGATTCTCTGCCTTTAATCAGAAGGAAACCTTCTGAATTAGCTAATTCTTTCGATTGGGACAATCAACTGAACGACCAGTATTTCGTTGCGGCACCAGTTACATGTTTTAAGCACGCCCCCATGGCTGACATCTGGGAAAATATAATGGTTGGCATGAAAGTCGAAGTGGAAAACACGGATTGCGACAGCGCCTCAGATGCCTTTCCCGATTCGTTCTGGGTCGCTACCGTAATGAAGATAGTCGGTTACAAAGCGCAGCTCCGCTACGAAGGCTTCGGCTCGAACAGTTCTAAAGATTTCTGGGTGAGTCTGTGTTCGAACCAGGTACACCCGGTTGGGTGGTGCGCCACCCGTGGCAAGCCGCTTATTCCTCCGAAGACGATCGAGGATAAATACAGCGATTGGAAGGATTTCCTCAGGAAACGACTCACTGGTGCTAGAACGCTGCCTTCCAACTATAGCAATAAGACTAGCGAAAGCCTCAAATCCAGGTTTGAATGTGGCCTTAACCTCGAAGTTGTCGACAAGAATCGCATCTCCCAAGTGAAGGTAGCCATCGTTCATAAGATCGTTGGGAAACGGTTGAACGTCAAGTATTACGATATGGCCCCCGACGACGCCGGTTTCTGGTGTCACGAGGATTCCCCTCTACTGCACCCCGTGGGTTGGGCAAAAAAGGTCAGTGTAAAGTTACTTCCATTCTAAAGTATGATATTTGATGCGAGAAATTTACATTTGTTAAAAAAATATTTCCATAATTGTTTATAATGCGGTATTTGTCGTACTTTTAATATATTGACACAAAATAAAACCATACCATTACTAAACTTTAACATATAATAAAAATACCCAGTATGGCAGCTTTAAGGGTCTTTTAAACTGTTCGTAACTCGAGCCCAATGAAATGGTTTTACAAACACATTTTATTACTGTTGTATCATTGTGTAAATCAGCAAAACATTTAATACAGTTTTTAATTTGATAGAAATAGCTCGAAAAAGAGATTTTTAAATTTTTTTACTTGTAGCATGATCTAGCAACGTCTTTATGACTGAATTGTATATCGATCTTTGTGCAAAGTTTTATTTAAATTGTATTAATATAAAATATACAATTAAAAAAAAACAATACCAGGTATCCAAACTATTCCATTAAATCAGGATTTAATGCGTAGGTGAACCACCGCCTGGTAGCCCCGTTAAACTACCTGGAAAGAGTCAGCCAGGGCATGTTCGACGACGACGATGCCACGGATTACTTATTCACGCCATTCCAAGTCGGCTCTCTGGAACACTGCCACAACGGTTTCTGCGTCGGCATGAAACTGGAAGCCATCGATCCGTTAAATCTCTCGTCGATATGCGTCGCCACGGTCATGGACGTTCTCAATTACGGATATATAATGATACGCATCGACACCTACGACTCGGACGTCACAGGAACCGACTGGTTCTGTTATCACGTGAAGTCGCCCTGCATCTTCCCTGTAGGGTTCTGCGAGAAGCACAACATTCCACTGACTCCCCCCAAGGGCTACGATCAGGCTACGTTCAACTGGCACTCGTACCTGCTAAAGACCAACGACAAACCTGCCGACCCTTCTCTGTTCAACAACTACGTTCCGCTCCACGGGTTCGTGCCCGGTATGAAAATCGAGGCGGCGGATCTCATGGATCCTAGGTTGGTTTGTGTGGCGACGGTAGCTAAAGTCGTGGGCAGATTGCTCAAAGTTCATTTCGACGGATGGGAGGAAGAGTATGATCAGTGGTTGGACTGCGAGAGCCCAGATATTTACCCGGTTGGGTGGTGCCAAAGCGTGGGGCATAAGCTGGAGGGACCTCCGGTCGTACCCAAACCTGCTGCGCCGGTTATTAAATCACCGAAAGGTAAGTCGAAGACGAGTAAAGAAACATGTATTGAATTAATCGTTACCTGGGGTGTTTTGAAGAGGGTGTCGTAATTTCGGGGGATGAAAGAATATCAAAGTAAGATTTTTCATACATGTAGGAAGTTTTTTAAAATGCTAAAATCGGTATAATTAGTTTTTGACTATCGTATAGAGGTCGCTAGCTACGGTCCTTCTCAGTAGCATTTGACAGCAATGTTTTTAGGTTATGATTTCCGCAATGTTCTCTTACCAATGCCTATTTCTATCTTTGTTTATAGTGTACAAAAAGAGAGATGACAGAGACTTCATGTTTTGACTTCTTGAAATCCTATTCTGGCAGTTTCCAGCCGAGGCGTGTCGCTTCATGTCATAAGCGTGCATGTGGGAAAGACGTGTTAGTACTTTCACATTTTAGTTATTCCAATAAGTATTGTTAAAAAAATGGAATTGTTTGCTGGTGTTAGTGGCCTATCTGAATTTCCTATGGTAGTGCTATCCATTTTTTTTTTTTTTGTGACGCTGTTACCGGTTTATTTTGATATGCTCATAGTATGTACAATACGTGTGTGGACAACTTTTTTTGTTCCTCGACCTACTGTACAAATTTACCGAACAGCAATGTTGAAAAACTCCAGAATTTTATTTAAAAAAATTAATTTTGGCACACATCTCGGTCTCCTAACTTATGACACCTATTTTCAAAAATTCCAAAATAGTTAACTAAACAAAAATGAGGAAAAATAGCATCTGTTCTCTACTAACAGTTAAGAAAAAGGGGAGGAAGAAGAAGATCAAAGATGGACCACCGAAAAGCTCGTCCTCTACGTCCACTTCTACGGCTAGCATCAAATTACCAAAAGTAGAAATGGACATCGAAGAGAACCCAGTGATTGCAGATATAAAGAAGGAGATTACGAAACCCGAAGAGAACGACGGCAACGTCGTTAACCAGGGTCCCGAAAAGGGGCAAGAGCCCGTGGGGCCAGACCAAAACTTACCGGTGTCTGCCGACGCAGTTAATCCGCCCGCGGAACCGGAAGCTCCTGCCGAAAATGTAAGATATTTTAAAATAATTTTTTCGGGACTGATAAAAATCGTAATTTTTTTATAAGCAGTCGAAATTTTTTCTTATTATGATTTCTTTTGTCTTTTATTTAATTCTTTATTTTCTTTTGTTCTTTTTTTAATTGTATGATTTATTTTTTTTCAGAGGTAGCAAAATACTGTAAATAGAAATGTTTTTAACAATTTTCTAAATACTTGTAATACTTAAATATTTATGTAGGATTTACTTTATTTATTATTATTAATTTATTATTCTTTAATTTCCGATTTAAAATTTTCTTGAAAAATCGTGATTTCTTCAGATTAAAAATTGTGATTTTCACGTTACTCTCGTTAACACGCCTTTTTTAAGGTTAACATCGCCAGTACAAAATCAATACCGCGCCTTGTGGACGCCTCGAGCGGGAGTTGCGAAATCGGGGATCTGTGCCCGGAGCAGTGGAACGTTTTCGACGCGGCGCAGTTCCTTCGAGTGAACGACTGCGCCAATTACTGCGACTCCTTCACCGAACAAGTTAGTATGACGCGTAGCAGCGAAATTTCTTGGAAACTGACGTTTGTCCTTTTTCAGAACGTCGACGGTAAGAGGCTGGTGAGCCTCAGCAAGGAGGACATCCTGGAGTTCACGAGCGG
The DNA here is from genome assembly GCF_000390285.2 of Anoplophora glabripennis. Classification (NCBI taxonomy): domain Eukaryota; kingdom Metazoa; phylum Arthropoda; class Insecta; order Coleoptera; family Cerambycidae; genus Anoplophora; species Anoplophora glabripennis. The sequence goes on from NW_019416799.1 coordinate 332,815, forward strand.
TAAAGTAGGCCCGTCTCTAAAAATTTTTGATCTCATTCAGCAGTTAAAGATGAAAGTCACGCAACTCCGCCATATGAAAGCCAATATCAAAAAACCCTCATAGTGCCTAACTATTAATTATCGATATGTATTTTATGAATTGATTATATGTATATATTAGGTAGAATAGGACATGATAAGAGTAATTTTATATGAATTCAGTATTTATCCACTTGCATTTTTTTTCTTTGTGTGCGAATTATTTGCTCATTTTTTTCGTTAGTTGTCACGCTCACCCGATAGGAATGAAGTCTTGGTTTTTATTAGGCGTAATTGATGTTTGCCCGCATTTACCCGGATTCTTGCTAGGTTTAAATTTATGTTGTGTTTCAGCAGTAAAATGTCCGATTCTTTCCATTCGGAACTTAAAAGTGTAAGTTTCTCTATGAGAAAATTTCTCTGCATAATAAATTATTCGAAATACTTACAGTCTCTCTGGCGTGTCCTTAAATATTCCTTTCAACGTAATTGTACAGTCAATATATAAAAGAAAATATTCAACTTTTTTTTTTTCGTCAAGTTTTGCGGACAGGGTGTCCCAGTCTCAAAAAACAACACCAAAGTAAGAGATTTGGTACTCGTTTATAAAAGTAGGACTTAAATGGACAATCGAAATATACAATAATGCACAGGGTGTATCGTTGAAAAAATTTAGTTAGGTTATGTTCGGGATAAAAGCGACACCCTGTATATTTGGAATTTTATTTTACGCAACTTTCATTTGAAACATTTGCTTTGACATTGTAAGAGATTTTGTAAAAATAATCGATTTTTTATTTTATCAGTGATTTTATCAATTTTTTTAATAAAAACATCTTGCTACCCCCCATTATCGAAAGAATTTAAAAGACGCATTTTTTGGGTTGGGTTTTTGGGAAAACATTCTATGAAATTTTAACAATGGAATATTTTCGAGAAAAAGTACTTTTTTAAGGAAACCTCAACACGTAAGTATTTAAAAATTTTCATATACAGTGTATAATAACTAGCTAATTGTTTTTTATACCCAAAGTTCAGTTTAAAAAATAATAAACTACCCTGTATGTAATTGGTAAAAATTCAGTCAAATTTACCTATACTCAATGTTCAATAAAAAAAAAACACCCTGTATGTTGGTAAAAGTTTAGGTTGTACGTATGTACAGGATATATAAAATTTAATAATATCTTGACCCTTCATTCTTATCGCAATGATCAGAGTGGAAGGCTTGTGCGGGGAAGCAGTAGTGTATTATTATTTCGGCACCTTTCAAGTAGGTAAGTTAACTTTTATTTCAGACGAGTAATACCAAACCAAGGACCAAGTGTATTTTTATAGAAATTAAACAGGAAAATGTTTTGTTGTTTATTACTTTTTTAGTTTGGTGAATCCAGGATAGAAGTATTGATGCTGGGTATCTTGTGCTCGATTGTGTCGTATCGGAAATCCTGACGTAAGTACAGGTAGGTGACGATTATTCAGGTCCATTTATATATTTTATTTGACCAGTCGGACAAATTTACATTTGAGGGGACGTACAAGGCCAAAAAATAAAGAGTTTGGATTTTAAAGACTATGACATCATATTTCTTAGAAATATAAAACCTATCACGACCGTAACCAATAAAATGTGTTTACAAGTCGCAGACTGTCCCTGGTATTGGTTTAGCCGGATTATTTAACAAAATTAAAATTCGAGGGTAATTGAAACCTGCAGTAAAAGAACAGTAAATACATGTGTAGTTATTTAGATATACGGAACATCTATAGAAGTCGACTAACAGTAAAAATCGTTTTTTAGCCATATACGAATTCTTTTTTTATTTGAATGCCATTAGAAACAGATGTTTTGAAAAAAAGTTGCAGTTATCCGCACGTTAGTATGATCATACCCATTCATTATTTGGAAAACGAAAAATTTAAAAAAAAATTCAAATCAGTCGTTTTAAAAGTTCTTTTTTTAAAACCAATTTCCTTTATAAAATGCACCTATTTATTTTCTGTTTATTAAATATTTTGCCACCTGTGAAAAATTAAAAAACTGATTAAATCCTTCCACCAGAAGTATTTATTAAACTATTTATTTATAAACGAAAATCTTACACTAAAAAAAAGACAAACAAACAATCTATGCCACGCATTACAATGATAGTTTGACTAACCCTGGTGGTACGAAGGCTTATTTAAATATTTTTTAATTTTTTCGTACCTAGATAACCAAATACCCAATAAACAGTCGACACAACCGGACAAATTTCACTTGAGCGCTCCGAAATACGAATATTAAAAGTAGAGCACACCTGATGTAGAATGAGATGGAAATCCAGATAGCAGATAACCTATATATAAGGCTTCGTTTTGTTCTTTGCCACTGCGCATCATACCCTCATGGCTCGAATTCGGTTTATCTGTACCTATTTAAATTACAAAATGCGTTTATTTGTATGTATAATCAAATATTCAAGCAGCTACATTCTGGATATTTCTCAATTAAAGGACTTCCCTTTATAAATTACCAGGTAGATAGATAGGACGTACCTACCTATCTACGTGCGGATGTATACATCTGTATAGAATATTTTCAAATAATTTATTCCGGAAATATATTGCGTACAGGAAAATAAAAATAAAATTCACAATGCGTGATTCTCTTTAATGAATAAAATTTTTAATGTTCATTTATCCAGGTAGTTCCCCTGAAATTCCAAGGAAACACGTACTTACGTATTTAGGTACTTTTATTAAATGCAGAACATGGCTTTCATACTAAATTATATTTCCATGTCTCCAAGTAGGTACCTTACGTTTGCATCGTTTTATTTAAAAACGACTTCATAAAATTTCCCTTGGAGACAAGTCGAAACGACCCGTCCGTGCTTTTTAAGGCGACAAAAAACTGGTAGAAGGTACTACAAAGTCCGTATTTATAATTGTTATACGTAGTAGTGAATTACTGAATGCAGAATAGTTTGTACAATTTGGAGGGAAGGGAGGCAAGAGAACTTGAACAACTCTTGCTAGGCCAGCATTCATTCTAGGAGTGCGCGGTTGTTGGCGGGAAGGACGTACGTAGTAGGCTTAGGTCTACAGTCGACGGGCGGGGCCACGCCGCCAGCTGGCAGACGATGAGCGATCTCGGCAACTGATTTATCCGCGACGTAAATAGTACCGAAATGTTATGCCGGGTTTTACAGGTATTACCCGTCGTTTTGACAAATATTAACTGATTACAGGTCAAACGGACCGATTACTTATTGGGCGTGACACATACGCCGCGGTTTGTGCCAATTAGAGCGATATCGTTTTAACACCAGCGCGTAGGAATATTACATTGGCGTCAACCTGGCCTCAGCTGTTTCCCGCCAAACGCCGCTACCAGAAAACCGCTGTGAGGCGTAGCGTATGTTGGTTGTCCCGCGCTCCAGCGTACAACAGTGAAAATTTTGTAATTTAAACGGATTTAAATTTTAATTGTCAGTGACCATAAACTATTTGCCTAGTGAAAAGAATGTCTGTTTACATCAATGACGATAGGGTAGTTTTTGAAGAAAGCGGCGACGAGAAGAAAGAAATTTTGGGAAATATATCCAGGTAAGAATCCGGCATGATTTTACCGCCTTAAATACTTGTACACATGATTTTGACATTTATGTTTGACTTTGCGGTACGTCATCCAAGTTTTTATTTGTAATTACTTATCGTTAGTTATTGTATCATCACTACTTTTATCGTGCCGATTTTCTATGCAGCGCTTACCTTTAATACCGGCTTGCTCAGCTGTTGTAATCGCCATGTTTGAGCGTAGCGTAGTTATGCTTGCTGGCTAGTGGCAGTGGCTGCTCGTTCTCTGGGCTGACGTGCTGCTATTGTGGCGTAATTTACTTAAGAAGTGTAACTTGCATACCATAAATAACTTACGCATAGACCAACTCATCTCGCAACAATCTCAACTATTCTGGATATACCGACTATTTTTAAAATACTCCGTTTTAAAAACATATTCCTATTAAGAGGATGTTTAACAATTTCCAAGATATTATGCAACATTATTGTTGATTGTTTACAAAAGCTGCTTTTTTTATTTTTCGGGGAATACCTACGTGCACTTTGCTGTTGTTGTGATGGAGATAAATAACACACCCAGACGAAGGCGTTAACAAATTTTTATTTACTAAATTTTAGTTGAACAGCTGACCGAACAAATAGGCTGGTCTAAAATTGCATTCGATATCGCTCCCTGACGTGACAAGATATTTTAAGTGCGTGTGTGTGTTGAGTGGATGTGTTTGTTTTATCCGTATAACAAGCGAGACACGTGGGTGCAACGAAATGCACCACACCCGGTCTTTGCGACAGCTTTCACGCCCTTGTTTCTGCTTTCTAACCAGACAGTTCATTTTTGCAATATGCATTAGCTCGTCCCTACGCGTCCCAGAAAAATGTTTCATTCATGATGGTAATACTAGTTCTTTAAACTAAATTGAGGTTTAAATTAAATTCATGGTTGCATGTTGCATGCATAGGTCTGTCTCGTAATATGATAAAAAAAATAACGTTTTAAACTTGAAATCGTAATGTAAACCAACATTTATGAATTGCCCTGAATGTTTATTTAAGCCATGAATAAATGATTTTGCTAATATTGACGTGATGGGTATTTTGAATGTTGATTTATTTTCGATGCAGTATTGTGCACCTGGTTTTATAGCAGGTAAAAGAACGTGGTGCATCATAACTAAATTAGCAGCCTAAAAACATATCCCCTCCGATTTATTTACATTGAAATATAAAGGTACGCTTTGAAATTTGTCTTAGAAATTATAGATATGCTAAATTTATTCGGGAAATACCTACATCTGTTTAACCTGATGTATTTTCGCTCACGTGGATAAAAAACTTTCTAAAATAGCTCAATATTTCGAGGTGCCTTAACGTAGGTATTTATTTAACAATCAAAAAATTCTTGCACAAAATAATATAATCAAAACGAGGTAATTACAAAATTTTATAGTGGCATATGATTATCATAAGCAAATATATTTTGCATAAAATTGATAATTTTAATAGGTACTTAGGTGCATTTCTTAGTGAAGTTGGTAGTCATTAAAAAAATTCTTAAAAAAAACTTTAACTTGCACTTTTGCTTGTACATTAATTAATTTTTGAAATATTTTTTTTCTTTAATTCGTAATGAAAATTACCTATACCTGAGGAGTTGCTTATATTATGATGAGCTCAATTCGATAATAACGTGGAAAAGTTGTAAAATATTCCCATTCATCTCAATGTGCGTGACCCAAAGTATGTTTGTGAAATATGTATCTATATTTAAAACCAACAGTTAGGTAGGTATGTAATATTTCTCCAAAATTACTTGACCGAAAATAAACAGTAACAGCATAGAGTATGAACATAATATACTTGACAAAAACAAAAAATAGTACCTACTTAATTTATTCTAAATTTTTATACTTCCGGTTACATATTAATTATTAAGAAGGTTGTGGAAGAGGAATGTATCATATGTGGAACCCAACAAGTCATTCACATCTGGGAGATCTACAAAAAAAATAGATCACCGAGAGCGCCACACATTCACGAAATTTTTTGTGAAGTTTCTTACCTAAGAAAATATCATGCCCATTTTAAGGGTGTTCTCACAGACTGCGCAGGGAAGGAACTGAAAAACATCTGCCGTCTCTTTGTTGGGGTTATTGAAAGTCATAAATCTGGCGCTTTTGTTTGGAGCTTTTGCAGTTGGTCCTTTTACCTGCTATGAGACTAGGATAAATAGAACTAGTGCTAAGAAAACGAAAAATAATTTCAGGTGACCACTTTGAATCTGATTTTTTCATACAAAATGTATTAAATTATTGAATAATGACAAAAAAAAATTGAAATGAAGATTTAAAATATTTATACCACTGGTAAACATTTGGCATCAAAAACCGCGCTGTGCGTCGCCTTTAAACAAATAAATTTATATATTTTACAATAATGGCGCATAAATAACTATAGAACTTGTCATGTTTGACATTTTACATGGAGTAATGTGCATTAGCGTTGTTCATTATATTATAGCGCCTCCTTTTGTTCCACTTTTATGTGCTATTACATATTTTGAGTTATACAACCAGTTTTATTGTTAACATATCGTCGCGTTCCGGCTTTTTTTACGGTTAATCTGTAAAATCCATTAGGAATGACACAAACAAAGCGAATCGGATTTATTTATTGGCCTTAAAAACAAACTCCTACGCGGCAAAAAATAAATACATTGTGCACAGGAATCGAAAATTAAAACGCATCGGACGACACTCCTAAAACACAACAAATTCTGTTTGTGCTCGCTGTAATAAAATTACAGTCCGGTGCAGCTAACAATCACATTTTATAAGTGGAAAATAATTGGCTTTGGAAGGACGTTGAAGGCAACTGCAGCAATTATTTCGTTATTTATATGCAGATATTTTTTCTATTCAATAAGCTCCATTCCAGTGAATCATTACATGTTTGACTGGTTACATTGTTGTTTGCGTTAAAAATAGAATGTCATAACGCTTTCGTTGATAAAGCCAGCTCATGTTAATGAGCACTTCTCGGTAAATTCAATAGATATCTAATGTTAGCCGGAATTTTGTGGGTACTTGTTTACTGGTTTTACCAGCTGATCATTGAAAAAATTTACGTGTCCTTAAGATTGAATAATATCGGGCTATGTACCGTCACTGTGTCATATCGACGTGAGTAAAGGGATGCAGAAGAGAATTTCATTCATATACGTACGTTTAAAAGTACTATGTAATTTGTATATGATCTAACGTACGGTGTGGGGGCGTAGAGTGGATATTAGAACGACACACTGTGACAGTGGAAGCCGAAACAAATCAGCTGATATCAAGAAGTCCCGATAAAAATGGCGGCGGGTCGGAGAGAGCAGGAGCCGTACATACCACGCCACTTTACGAATCAATACCTTGACGTACTACTACGCATTAACAAGGCCTGATGACCTGAACTATATAGGCGGCGAAGCGTTGGTTGGGTACTTTGAGGGAGCCCAACTAGGAAGTAACTCCTGAAACACTTTGATACCCTAGTCTAGTCCCGAATTGTGGAAACATTGTGGAATTCTACGGGAAATGTTTTACAATGGAGTTACGTTTTGATTTTTTTTTTGGAACTTACAACTTTTTTACTACTAAAAATAAAGGTATTATATTAAAAATATGACAAACTGCAATTTGTGCCTCGCGTTACTAAAAGATCGTATTTCAAATGTATGTAACTTTACCACAATTTTGTGAAATACATTATTTTATGAAAAAAAAAAAAAAAAATCAGATGGAATACGTTATTTGCTAAAATGAGCACTATTTGAAGGAGTTGGTTTTCCTTGTACATGCAATGGGATGTTAAAATATTTAACAGAAAATTATTTTTTTGTATGTTTTGTAGTTGTTAAATATATACCCTGCCATAACTGAATTCAGATGCATACACTACAGACTATGCGATATGGATTTTTTCTAGATTTGTGTTTCATCTTAAACTTCGATGGTTCTAACTAATCTAATATCAGTGGTGTCACTCCACTGTATAGTTTTTCCGAAGTCAATTGAACATGAATAAAAACGCCTAGCAATTAATGAGTTTCATAAGCGACCCTAAAAAAAGTTTTCTGCTAAAGGTAAAAAATTATAATAATTTGTATATTATGTGTAGAAAATTTCTATTATATGTTCATTTGGCCAACAACATATTCTAGTTATTTATGTCCTCAAACAATTTTATTATATTTATAAATTTCGTTTTGTTCCGTTTCAAAAGGTTTCCAAAATGCCATGTTGTAATAATATTAGTAAACAAAATATCCCTCTTATTTCTCCCTTTCGCAATTGTAATATGAATGATTAATGGAAGGTGCCTATAATAAATTAAAATTACCTGAATCACACCAAATTCCGCATTGCTGCACTGCACTGCTAGGCAATTTGTCAACAATTGAGATTTATTGCCAGTTGCCCAGTGCGGCTGTGTTATACGCCATTTGCCCGTGCGCCCATTCTATACATTTCTATACTGCCTGTGGGTCTATACCGCCTTCTATACCGCCCTTCTATACCGCCTTCTATACCGCCTGTGGCTCGGCATTTTTGCTGAGATCAGGATTAATTTAGTAGTCAAGATAATTTTTCTGCAATACCCTGATGGACGCAAAACTAAAGTTTCCATAAAACAACAAGAGTAGAAATAACACAAAGAACTCTTACTGAACTTACTTTTGAAAAAATTTCTGTGAATAATTTCAAATCAAGGCAGAAATGTGATAAAATACGTTTTTTAATAATTTCACAATGTACTTAAGTACTGTAACGAAAGTCGCTCTAGTGTGCGTAGCTTATACACTTGTTTACTTATTTGTTTCATGTTTCTAGAATATGTTCTATTTCTTACTTTCATGTTCTTAGAAGCTTTGATATTGTTCTATACTGTTTGTAGACACCTACCCTATGGACATTTCGATAAACGAAACATATATAACCGGTCGCATCAATGCGCGCGGGAGTTTTTTTAAGGTTAACTTAGAATTTGTCAAAGTTGTGTATTCATTGTGTTAAATAAAGGAAATTTAAGACAATATCTTCTACTGCAAACACAGAGGTAGATATAAATTGTAAAATTCCATAGAACGGTATTATTAAATTTTATTATATTAAAAGTAATACTTTTTTTTTGTGGAATTATTCTAGAATTCCGTTTAAGGATAGGTACTTGATTACAATTGCGACAGTTTTTTTTCGCACAAAATGAAATCCTACATTTGTATAGTAAATTATAAGCGTGAAATTGCGTTGCGTCAAAGTTATAAGGCATTTTTTCAGTGGAGGAATTGTTTTTAATAAATTACATTCACATATCGTTGCATCTCATGACGTTGACAGTGGTGCCCCTATAACAGCTTAAACAAAGAAGTAAAGTTGAAATTCAATTGTCAGCTATTAGATTTTGGTTGACTTATTTTTGATAATATTCCCGTCAATAGGAGGGAGGCTTAGGTGATGTTATCTATATTAACCCAAGTGTGTGGGCGACTTGCAGCAGTTTTGCATATGTGCCAATATTCTGTTATAAAAATGTCGCTTTTTTATTAAAAATGGTTATGTCCCTCAGATATGAGCAGTAACCGACACTCATCGAAATTTCTGTCCATATTTAGCAATGCAATTATAATTATTAGTATTCAATTATATTTAAAGCTGAATTTAATAGATTTAAATCTGTATTTATTTGATTTACAACTAAATATGATTTTCGCGCTTTGTTATAACTTAAGTTCGAATGTATTTTTATCAAAATGGGACATTTAGGAATTTATACATGATTTTTGCCTTAGCTCTAGCAAAATTGATACAAATTTGCAAAGTTCTTGCAGAGATGAACTGAAGAAATTTTTTGAAAATTAAAAAAAAATACATTTATTTATACAGGATTGCTTCTATTTGTCATATCTACACTAAATGGAATTTGAAACTACAAGACTCCGTCCTACCTCAACATTTCGCTCCATTATCAGTCGTACCCACGCATATCTATCGTTCTAATGATTCCATCTGTATAAGGACATGGCTGTATTGCCGTAAACTTTATTATCGATTCAGTAATAAAACCGTAGTACAGTTGTAGGTTCACTTTTGCTCAATATGCGGCATTATTGATTGGGATTGCAATTCTCCTGTGATCAATAATCAGCGCTTTGCTTGTGCTGTGAGAGTGAACTGGTCGAATCTGCCGAAAGGAAAAGTTTGCTAGACTTGCGTGATAATTGGAAGTAACCCCCAGAAACGCCATATTGACAATTCTACTTAGAATTGTACCAAAGTAGATTTGCAATGTCAGAAGCTGTGAGGAAATTCTTTCTATGATACCAATCTGTATTCCAATTTTTTTTCCTCCTGCATAATAAAATAACCAAATAATTTTCCTGAATGTGTTTTTGCTTTACAACAAATTTAGTAACACATATATAGCTATTTTTTTATATTTAATGTAAATTGAGCTTTTTTCTATATTGAGTAACAATTACATCTGTTTATTTCCGGTAGACTAAAAGGAAATGATGAATACGTGTTTGTTGTGATTTCGCTGCACTCTTTAATTGTTTGTTTATTTTTCAATTGAAAAAATGCATTATAAAAAGTGGGAAAGGCCGTTTGATTGTCGGCATACCATTGAGCAAATATGTTGAAATAATTATCAACGGTAATATCGTCGAGATAATACATGACAAAGTAAAATTGCAGTCATTAAAATCTTTCCGAGACCTACTTATTTATCAGCGGATTTATTTTTACTTTGCGGTATTGTAAGGAATTTGGTACAATTTTTTTGTACCAATCATAATATTTAGCAACTTCATTGAACAGTTTTATTATTTTTTTGCTGTGTTGTTAACCGATACAGACCGCTGCTGTGTATTGTGCCGCATCATTGTTATTTTAATAAATTTCGTACAAACTGCCAAATCATTACGAAATAAGTAAATCTTCAGTTTTTTCGTTTACTTCGCGAGATGGACGTGTATTACCAAGGTCTTCAGCCTCTCTTTTTCCATTTTCGCATGTAGGTGAGACTGTGCTAAAAACAGATTTCAATATCAAGATGCTATTGATGCAACAAAAATGCAAACAGAAGCTTTTTAATAATTGTGATATTGAGACAAACAATTTTTCATCTAGTACTGTCGAATTAATTGTTCATAATCTAGAAAACTAGATAAGTGATGTTTAACCAGATAAAGACGAGGAAAGTCACCCAAAGAATATGTGATTAACGGCTTGACCCATTTTCTGTGACGTCCTGCGTAACAAGAACGTAATTTCGTAAAAAGCTATGGTATGGATGGGATGTATGGCTTTATTTAATGGTCCCATAAAACGTGATGTGTCAATTCCATTGCCGATATCGGATGCCGGTCAAAACAAACATACTGTTTTGTCTATAAAAATGAAGTGGTGCCAGTGCCACTGTTTTTATTATACACGTGATAGGTATCTGCTTGTGGCGGGGGGGATTCACGCCACCGACTGAGTTTGTACCGATCAATTATGTATACAACACATACGTGCGTTTGTTCCGATGTCAAAAATTAGAACAAGGTCGTCTTGGTGCACTAGCTGGGCGAAATGTGAAAACAAAACGATTTCCTTGTTATTTATGTCACAGAGCGAGTGCGGCGTCGATTCGCATCGCCAGTTACTTAACTTCGGAAAATGCCTCGTTATGCATTGCGGATCGCAGATATTACTTTTCTGGTTTTAGAGGTTTAGTTGCGGGCGGAATTGTTGTAGTTTATAACTAAAGAGCCCAGATCTGTTGGGTGTATAACGCGATTCGAACAAAGACTTCGTTCTAAGTCATTGAGTTGCAGTCGTAAAGTCGCCTACACATTACAGCAGTTAATATGTTTTCAAAGCCCGTGCACTTCCGGTTATACGAAATGTTTATAGCTCGCAATATAAATAGAATAACACTTTGTCATAAGACAATTTTAGATGAAATATAATCAGTTTTGAAATATTATTGAACACTTACCCACTCATAAATGGAACAGATTTCTACGTCAGCAGATTTTATGAGCCGCATTGTAGAGCATCGCCCGTTTTGCGTCGATCTGTAACAAACGAGGTTTTTAAAAAAGCGATTTTTACATTTTTTAACAAAATTGTAAAGCAGAGGATGTATTTTTTTATGTCTACTTTGTCCGTATAGGATTTTAAGATCTTAGTATTTTCAGTACTTAATATTTCCTGAGAAATTTCTTTGCAATCAAAATATAACGACTACTTAAAAGTTGACACCAAATGGGAAAATTTTTATTACGCTGTTTTCCTATAACGCAAAGTAACGAAGAAAATAGGAGCTAACGCTTATGGTGTACCATCCTGTAGACCTATAAATCTGGGCGGCCTGTATATTGTGTTTCAAACATATGCGATTGTTTAACTTATTTCGGAGTTTTCATTCTCGGAAAGTTTGATCGTCTCGGAAAAAACTCGACTGTTCCACCACTGACATTCGATAATAGTGTTTACTAGTAATTCGAAGAAATTAATGAACTGTTATTGAACCGCTTGATCAGCTGATAATTAAAATACAAATATGGGTCGCGGGCTAGTACCAAGGATCAGCCGAGCTCGTCAAAACTTTCTAATTCGTTGCAGACGTTAATTAAGGAGTTTTTGACGTTGTCGACGAGAACGGTTGTTACGGTTTAGTTTTCGTTGCAAAATACTTCAGGACCGAACCATCATCTCCTAAAGTCGGCCTTTTATAGTATAATTGTCGAATTCGTCACGCCCACTCCGGCGAATTCGTCACACTTTTTTTTTTGGTAATTATTTTCATGAATGAATTCTGCAGCTACTTGAATCGTACCGTAAAAGCGCAGCCCAAATTTTTAAAAGAAGCGGAGAAATTTTGTGATTTTGTGATCAGTCAGTCAATAAGGAGAAAAACATACATAATAAATGGATAAATATTCGATTTTGTGTCTGGACAATGTCGCAAATAATAGTTCCCAGGGATATCGATTACTGATAATTTATAAATGACAGTGGCACATTTCTTGCCTTGCTATTACTGGGCTGTTATCAAGAGTCCGTAGAAAATGAATAAATAAATAAATAACTACTCTAAAAATAGCAGCAAATGTAGTACGGAATAATCAACAAATACTATAGTAAACTTTGTATGGGGTGTTCCAATGAAACTTCACTTTCATTTTTGTATGTCCATGTTTCCGAGATAATGTACCAAAATTAGACTACTTCAGAATAAATCGAGATACTGATTAGTTTTTAAATGGAAACTAGTAGTTTATCGAAGACGGTATCTAAGTCTAAACATGTCATTCGTATTAAAACAATCTTTTATCAGTAACAGTGGCGTAATATGAAAACTAACAGCTGAGGAGATAAGTGTAGTAGATATATACTGTGACGTTACGTTATGGAGTGATTATTTTATAGATAATTAACATTCATTAATAAATTTAGATAGATTTACAACATTTGAAATGTACAGTCAACCTTTTTATCACATTTATTTACATCAAAGAAATCGGAAGGGATGCAGGGAACAATGACTGTAATTTGTCTGAGCAAAGGCTGCCGTTTTCCGCGAATGAGTCGATTAACTGTTACAGTCTAATATTTTCCATTTATAAAACACACAAATACTTTTCTTTCAGGTATTTTACTCAAAATCCATTAGAAAACGAATTTTAATCCGTTCTTTGTCACCAAGGATGCATTTATTCAACATACGATTACTTAATGTCGTATCTCCACGTTTACGAGATGAAATAAATGAACACGTGTTAATACCCCTTTGAGTACCATCACGGTTAATAGTTGTACTTCAGCCATAATAAAAAACGATCTTTTCGCAGCCGTATAAACAAGGGAGGTGAACCACCCACGGCCACCATGGAACAGGAAAAGCGGATCAGAAGGGAGATCGCCAACAGCAACGAGAGGAGGCGTATGCAGAGCATCAACAATGGCTTTCAGTCCCTTAGGTCGCTCCTACCGCATCACGAAGGGGAAAAATTAAGTAAGGTAAGTCCTGACTGCTGCTCACCTTAAATTCTATAACGATATGGTCGTTTATGTCCCGCGAACAAGATACAATCCTGTGTGACCGTGGCAGAAAATAAATATTGAAGATGTCGTAGTGCTAAAATTGATTAAAAAGGAACTGTTATTATTCGGAACTAACTGAAAATATTGCGGGGGATCTGTCTAGACTTGGTCTATTGGGAGACGGGGCACACATGATTGGATCTCTGATCATCTGATTTCTATTTTTCAGCGCCGCTGTATCAGCTGATTCTTTATTTTCGTCTGCGTTTAAAAATAAGCGTAAACTGGAGCGTTTGCGTATTTTTATGACATTTCATTTTGAACGGTCGTATCCGTAATAATCGCTCTATTACTGAGATAATCGCCAAAGGACAAGGCGGTAATCTTTTAGTAATTCAACAATTAACGTTACGTAGTTGGCAAGGACTGGTCGTTGCATTGGAGAGCAGTCTGTCTATAGTCTGCCTTTGTTAAAGGAAATGCCGCATAGTGAAAGGTAGTGAGGTCAACCGCCTGCATTCGGTTTTGTAAAGTAAGGTTGGAATTCGGTGGAGGGAGGGTTGCGGCATAAAAACTGATATCTCTGATTTTGCTGGCTTTAACCTCGTTTCCAATCATACCTGACGACCAAAGATAGTTAATAATATTTGAACGTTATTCAAGAGCAGATTGCGGTATCGGGTCTCGGTCTTTTCATTCCAATCTCTTGATATTTACGATTACTCTAATCACTCTTACAACTAACGATTAGTAAAAATTTTTCATCATGGATCTTTGTATTTCTACTGAATCTAAACCCCGCGCTATCGATCCTGTTTTTCATTTTACGATCGATGATTTTAATGATGTCCTCGCCGAGGACAATCGGTGTTGCACACACACAACTAGCTTCATTCATGTGAATGCGGCAATTTAATTTGTTTGGTTCACCGGTATTATTAATTGAATTTCAAGGCAACGTAGCGTGATTATTAACAACATTACACCTTGCATGATGTCGGCGACATGTAACGCGGAGTATTTTTATACTTGCTGTCAGTCCGTGGCATACATAGCACAGCTGATCGGTAACTCTTCGGTCTGTTTTTTATTGCAGGTTTACCACTGCACCGTTTACTAAACACAATCTTCTTAATGTCACCTCTCAAAAAGGCAACTTTCTGACGATACTAAAGGTGCCATACTCGTTCAGTTTTTGTCAAGAATAAAAGATGCAATACACATTCGCTTTTTGACAAGAATAAAAGACACTAAAACTAAAGGATGTCATACGCATTCAATTTTTGACGAAACTAAACGGGAGCCGTTGAAGGAATAAAATTTCCGGAGGGAAAGAGATTTAAAAAAAACGTTTCTTTGCCGACAAATCAAGTTACATTTTTTACGTATTTTCTACATTAGTGTTGGGATTATGGGTAGAACTAAAACACTTTAATAATTAAAAGATATTGATTATTCACTTATTCAGAGAGCACATCTATTCGGTATCAAATCAGATTAGAAACTTAAAGTATTTTCCAAGCTCAGTGTGACAATATACCTCCGTATGTTTATAAGCATTTTAATTTATGACTTAGGGGTCGTTGGGCTTTCGAGAGAGAAAATAAACATATTACAAGTAGGCATTAGTATCTAAGGATGGGAATGTTTTTGTTTACGTAACTTGAGTATCTTTCAACAATTAGAATATAAATCAGTTACAATGACTTTTAAAAAATGCAGTGGCGTAGTTTTTTTTGTAAAAAAAGGGTGCCCCTGTCCAGTTGTACACCACTGGTTGAACCTTTAAAGCTCCTATTTTAGGAAACGAAAGGCTGTCATACATTATCTGTACCAAATTTTATTGAGATTGGTTAATAGATTCCGGAGATATTAAAAAAAAATCAATTTTTTTTAACAACTTCAACACCCTGTATCTCTAAAACGGTCTGTTCCAGACAATGTTTATAAGGCAAACACATATTATTTTAAAGAGATCTATCTGCCCTCGAAGTTTTCTGCATAAAATTCGGACCACTCTGTATAAATATTGTATATTCACCTTTAGAAAATTAGCACAACATTTTTTTCCCGCGTATTTTAACACTGGAAAAATTTTTTTTTTAAATAAACCCTTGCCCCAACGGATCAATCAAATTATTTTTGTAACCAAAAAACTCGTTCACTTCAAGTAAGTTGTTAACGTTTCGAAAATCTGTTTTCGTTTTCAGAATTAATAATGACGTTTCGTTTCAAAATTAATTTTAACAGATTAAATTTGTGTACCTGCTCCCATAGTTAAAGATATGTTATTATGTTTATTCTATTACTTATTTTTATTATTCGTAACCAACAACATTGATTATCCATGCTGAAAACGAAATCAGAATGATTTTCCGAAACATCAACAACCTATTGAAGTAGATACTGGTTCGGTTTTTGACGAGACTAGAGTTTTCCGAAATTAAAGGATACCATACACGCTCGACTTTTGACAAGGCTAAGGGGTGCCATACACGTTCGAATTTTGAAGAGACTAAAGGGTGCCACACACGTTCAGTTGCTCTTTAACAGCGATAAACAACGCCTGTAAAACAACTACGTTAAGTTTAGTTGTAATTTCTTGCTAATAACGAATGTGGTTTTTGACCACGTCTTGTTCCGCTTTACCAATTTATTCGGACTTTATTCATATGTGCATTTTTAAAATGTCATACTCTTTTATAACGCATGAATGAGAGTCGAGTCTCGAAAACGCCGCCACCAGCCAACGACCGCCTACCCTCCTTTTCGTGCGTGCGGTATAATAACTGTGCTACGAACGCTGGTGCTGGGTTCGTCGGATTGCGAAATATAAATCGGGACCGATCCCGTCGCGTCGTGGGCCGCCTATAAAACACATCGATGTGCCCGGCCCACGTGTTACATATTTAGCAACTTACTCAGTTCTATTTAAAAACAGAAGACCCCGACTGAAAATTACAGCCTATCTCTGTGTAGTAAAATACCCTGACCTAGTTCTCTGCGTGCCGGTCTGGGCAGGCCGGCTCGACGAAAGATCGTTTAAAAGCTAATGGCCTGCACCTAGATAATAAAATTAGTGCGCGCCGTGCGGCTAGGTGGGGGAGATTTTGCAATAATAATAAGTGGCTAATCTTCGGACTTCGCCGGTTGAATAAGATTATTATTCGGATTTCGGTCACCGACTTAACACAAATGCAGCCTGTCTCGCTTTCTAACACCTGGCCGAACTCTAACATTTACATCATTTATATCAGAACAAATTTTTCTGTAGCATCTGTTCATATTTGTAGAATTTTCAGAATATCTTAATAAATGTGCCCTATTTTTCCTATCCTTCCACTTATTTATTCCAAATTAATCGAAATTATTCATTATCGATCACAGCGAACTATTACAAATACTAAAGACAAAAATTAGGTCATTTAAAAATACCCAGTAACAGTCGATTTTTTTTATGCGTGTGCCTCCTAGATTATGTATACACAAAGTAGATGAGTCACTCCGTATTTAATTTTTTAAACATGTTTCGCGCCATCTTTTATCTGGGATGATATTTAACAATTTTAATGTCTATTGCACTAGTATTGTTATTTGAATTTTAAATTGTGCTTGATTTGCGAAGAAATTTTCGCAAGTGTTGAATGAATTGTTGAATTCTAGATAAATTTACAGCTTATAAAAAGTGTCCTAGACTTCAGAATAATATTTACCTGTAGAATACATATAAAATGTTACGTACTTTGTAATTTAAACACCTCTTAAAATGCACCTAAATAATTGACTATTGTTGGTTTTGCCTTTGTAAATATTGTATAATTATCAGAAATGTAAATAAAGTTGGTCTTGATCTGGGACACGGTGTATACGCGACAGGTATACGCGGGGAATGGCAATTTCTATGTGATTCACATTGAGCAGGTCGGAATCCGAACAAATACAAGGTGAAGAGAATGCCGCTCCGTTGTCTGCCGGGAGTGTTTTTTTCCGCGTGTAGATATTAATACGATCTAAATCTAGAGACTCTTCTGGACCTATCCTAAATGAAAAGAGGGGCCAGGTTAAGGGTAATCGTGTGTTGGCGCCGTTGGTAATTGTCCAAATAGGAATTATTCGGCGCCTAGAACGACAATTTCTGTGGAATTTACATTGAGCAGGTCGGAATCCGAACAAGTTGTCTCCCATTAGTTTTTTTGGTGCGCAGATATTAAAACGGTTTAAAGATAGAATCTAGACTATTCTGGACCTATCCCAAATGAGGAGCGCGACCGAATAGAAGCCAAATACATTTTAAGAAAATATATTTACTGGATTCGTTCGTTCATTTACGAGGTGAATTATAAGATTCCATTCTGTAAGCATTGGTATCAGATCTAGCGCAAGATTTTGCAAACCGTTATTTTCCAGGTGGTTCATCGATAGCGATGAAGAATTCATGGATTTCGTAAAAGCTTTATACTCTACGCAGATTTTTACTTCAAATGCACCGTTTGTTCGGCGTCAAACCAAAAACCATTCACTAAACACTAACTGTTAGTCGATAAACAACGACTTGAATAGCGGCACGTCTGTCCGCGGAGCACGTTGCGATCATTGTTGTTTTGATTTCTATTGCGGAAAGGAATGCTATCTGTAATGGTTAAAGAAGAAAAAAAAAACCGGCCTTGCCGGAACAAAAAACATGTCCAGCGAACGAGACTAACGTGCGGCTATATCTGAGCAGAACCGAATTCTGACCGTTCGACGTCGCGGAATGCGTTATTGACATTTAAGATAATAATTTGCCGGCGTACGGTTCCCACCAAAATCGTCGGCGTTCCCGCACCCGCCCGCTCTTCGCTTACACTCACTGTGGCGTCGACGTCCTTGAGGCATATATTCACACTCGTTCGTCTTATCGAAATGTGCGACCGTCTGTTCCTACAGGCCGTTTTTTTGCATCGTTCTTCCTTTTTCGGTCTGGGATGACTTTAAGATGACTTATTTTTATCCTGGGAGATTTTTTCTGCGTCTTTCATTTAATTTGTTCGTTGTTACCAATCCGTGCTAGCCAGATTTGTACTTAAATTTTGACATACAATAAAATTATTCCAAAAAATCCATTAACTTTACTTGCACCATACCACTAGGATATTTAAATTTTAAAAGGAGATACGTACTCACGGGCATTCATTATGCGCGACGAATATTTTCCTTTAATTAGATATTTTATCTACCAAGCAGACGATTACTAATAAAGCACTTCCTCTCCTAGCCTTAATAGGCGAGCACTCGATTCTACAAATTATGTAAATCCCGATAGAAATTCGCTCGTCTCTCTCTTTTGGTCTGACGGGTAGGAGACCTTCACGGTCTGGTCTGCCTTTACGGCCGGTTTGCCCTTCACCGTGCGACGTGGTAAGTCCGGAGCGTTATCCAAGTAACACCGGGACGCGGTGCCAAGCTAATAACGCCCTTACAGTTTTTCAACGTACCTACCGTGGTGATGCGAAATGCAAACAGGTAACTGTGTGCATGTGCCGTGCCACATCTTATTTTAGTTTTAGTGCTCTGTGCATAACCTTGGCGGAGATATTTTTCATTCATGTGCCTGAGGTCGACCGGTTGATTGGAACAATGAATGATCGCGAGATTAATTAATCTTTTCGTAAGAAATGCGACGCGCGTCCGTACGGAAAAATTTAAAATTAACAGTTTGGTCTAGCATGGTTGAAAGGATCGCTACAAAAATCTGCGTTGATGTTGGGTGTGCTCCTCTATGTCTTGTATGAATATTAAAATTTGTGTGAATTTTCATGATGCGCCAGACTTCATTGTTAGGTCCACAACATAATATATAAAGCAGTAATTCCACTCCGTTGTTGCTATTTTGATCTTTTTCGGCCGGATTTGGTGACCTTGGATAGAGGAGCGGCGGTCAGGACCGTAATAGGAATTTTTTATTTGTGATTTATAGCAAATTTAATGAAAAGATGATGCTTATAACTGTACAGGGTGCAAACAAATATGCGTTGAAAAAAATTAAGGAGGTCCGCCACTTTCGCGGATATGTAACAATTCCTGAATTTTTATTGAAATATTTCTCCATTTAACAATTACGTCTACTACGAAGGAAAAAATGTATAGAGTTGAAAAAATGGAAGAAATTCAAATAGAAACAGTTGAAAACATATTAAAATATTGTTCCAAATATATTTTGCTCGAACAGGGCTCAGTGAATACCAGAACAACATATTTTATCCAAATTTATATATTCCGGATCGTGATGTCCCCAAATTAACGGAATTTTAACAAAAGCAAATTAAAAAATCGAGCTCGGCAAAAAAATTATTTTGCAAATTAGCTTAAGGTGGCCATATCCCTGGCCGAGAAATAGTCAAATTTCTGGCGTTTTTAGGTACCGAAATCTTGAAAAATAAAACGTGTAGAACAAAAGTAAGCCCAAAAATAAAATCCTTGATGTTCTGTTTATTCATCGTTACTATTTAAATTTACTCAAATAAAATAATAACTTAAAAAAAGCGTTTGTAAAACATGCATTTGCTGTTGTCTTAACCTCACATTTTAAGAATTATTTTCACATATGTACTTATAAATAAAAGTAAACAATTTTATATGTAGGACTAAGCAAGTATATGTTATAAGAATATTTACATGTGGAGTTATATATAAAAAAGTTGGTATTTTCGTAAATTTCAGTACCTACAACCTTGATGGTTTGATCGTTTTTTGCACCTGTCTATTCGTTTTACTGCGGCGTCTTTGAAAATACACAGATGTCATGACAAACATTCCTGTTATTTGATAGCTTCAAATTATTCAGTTATTAAATTACTTAAATTATTTGTCGTGGAAAATCCTATTTCAAGAATATGGCGCCCTTAAAGGATGATCTTCAGATTCCATACCTGATACTTTTGATTCCAGAGCAACATGCCCTTGATCATTCTGAATTCAGAATATTTATCAGCATCTTCTGAAATGGCAAATGGTCCAACGATTTTTTCTTAATTAAAACAATTTTTATTTGCAAAATATATTTAGAAGTTAGAACATTTTCAGAGAAGTCAAATTTTTCGAAGTTTTCTGTTTCATTCCATAGACGTAAATATTTTCTTTTATTTTATAGTAATTTATTATTTATATTTGCGCAAACGTAGTGGCTAAAACTCTATGTACTAAATTTTAACAAAAATTAAATTTTTTCGAATTTTTCGTTTCTTTCCAATTTCTATGGGGAAAAAACTATTTTTTTCCCTACGTCCAATTTTACCAGAAATTTTGGACATTTGGATCGGATGCGATTTTCTGTAAACTGAGGAAAAATAATGCGCAGACTTATTTATGTACGTTTTACAACAAGGACGCATCTTACTGCGATTTGTCTGAATTAAGTGGGGTGCAACTGCTGATACACCGTAAAAAGATATGAATATCATTTCAAACTTCAAGAAATAATCCACAATAAGAAAAAAAATTAAAAATTATATTACTACATAATCCATACAGTAGCGTAGTCGGTCGAGCGTGCGGTGGCAATAATTTATCGGCCAAACTTCCTATTCTGGTCCAGGTTCGATCCCTGACCTCGGCTCTGGCAATGCCGGTTGAAAAATGATATTGATGCTGCAAAATAGACATTTTTTAAATCTACCTGGAAATATGGAATCAGAGTGTCTTAGGTATATGATTTCTAATATTCCAATATGGCGGTAAACTAAATCTTTTAAAAAGTAATGTTGCAAGATGGATTAACAAAATAATAGTTGGTTCTTTAAATATTTTCTCACATTTTTATCTTAGTTTTAAGTTATTTCTCCCCAGATTTAATTATTTGAATTGTCATCAGAATGTCAATAGCATCAGAAAACACTCGGCATTTGTCATAATGTTGGTCGTTCGGTGTATTACTTGATCGCGGAGTAAACGTATTCCTAAACAGGTGCTGGAAACCTGGCGAAACGCCATCAAAGAATTACCGTACGGGCGGAGTAGATTAAATAGTACAACCGCAGGACGAGTGTGTGCCCCCGTGTCACTTGTCAATTAGAATATCTGACGGCTGGGCGGCCGGCTTGTGGCGATTTATTTATTAAAGGGGGGTCGAATGTGCGCAAAGCATAAGTGCACGCCGGAGGAATATCGACGTTTCACTTCCCCCATTTATGTATGCACTGGAGTACGCTGCATTTTACGCTACACTCAGACCTACGAGATGGGCCCCGTATCGGAATCGATGGTGCCGTCTCTCTCGCGCGCACGCCGCAAGACCGCCTTGTGACGTCACCGCTTCCGGCGCCCGGGAATCTGGAATTTTCCGGGACGCCCACCTGCAGATGGAGCAGTGGATCGGGTTTCTGGAATGATCCAGACATAGTAGGGTGCTATTAGGCTAATTTGACGGTGACCCGCTGGGTCGTAGGAAACGAATCGTGCGAGGAAAAAAAAAGAGGATGCCGCGTTTTCTGATGTCGTTTTATTATGAATTACACGCATTTATAAGCATTTGCGTGATAATGCCGCCGGATTAACATCGGGCGAGCTCTTTATTTCGCGAGATGCCGTGCGACTGGGATCGATTGTTTGACGTCAGTAGTCGGTTGCCTTGGTAACCGCGCGCCATCGATTTCTTTAGTCGGGTTACCTAAATGCAATCCCTGCAAGTCTGGGCTGCATCTAGGCGAGACTTTGTTAGGCGGTTGTCGTCTACTATTTTAATTATTAAAATTTATCCTCAACCCCTTAGAGTTACGTCGGCTAATGCTAGTTTATTCTGCTATAGTAGTGAAAAGAAAAAAAAATTGCTAAATTTTTAAATATTAAAAAAGAGGAACTGGATTCCTGCTTCTTTAACAGTGAGTACGTGTATGGATAGTTACGGTGACTGAGTCTCCTTCATCGGACGTTATTCGCCGGCAGTGGCGACTCGTGGCAGTATACACTGGGTCGGCAGGTCATCAGGCGTGGATATACAATAGATGGCGTTGGAATAAATATATTCAAGAAATTGTAGTAGAGTTGCAATTTTTCCAACTCTTCTACTTCTTTTCTGTATTACAAAATGAGCAGGCCAGAACTATTTTTAAAAAAGGCTAAGCTAAATTACTTTAATAAAAAAAATCGATAACAATAACAGGAATTGCATAAATAATGAGAGTTGAGAGAATCATCGATCAGAAGATAGAGAGCAGCAAATGTTCGTTCTTCGCATGTAGTACACTCCAAATTTTATATTTGCATTATACAGGGTGTCTCACATTTAAATAGCAGGACTTCAGGAATCAGTAGGAGACCTCATTTTGAGTCTAAAAGTTCCTATATATATGGGTCCTAAAACGCTTAGTTTCTGAGATACAGGGCGTTCAATTTTATTTTTGTTTTATTTATTTATTTTTTAACTAAATAACCGCTGACAAAAAAAATCATCATGTTGCGGCGAAAGACTTAGTATTTGAGGGCAAATAATTTGACACAGAAAATCATCGCATATTAGTTCCAGTGGTGGAGATAGAGGGGTCTCTATGCATATTTTTATAAAAAAAAGTATAGCCGATTTGATATTTTGCAAATGTTTTCGAAAAATATGAAAGAGCATTCAATTTTACCCAGAAAAGGCCCTCTTGTCCAAAGTCGATAGGAGGTGGCGTTTTCAAGAAAAACCGAAAATACTGTTTAGAAGTCAAATAATAATTTTTAAACATTGTGTTACAACTAAATTAAATATGTAGTTCAAAAATTCGGTTAAAATTGTTTTTAATTAATTAAATGAAAATAAATACAAAAATAAATAACGAAAACCATATTACATCAAAGCAAATGTTCGAAATGTAAACCATTTTCTTCGATACATAACTGACACCGACGCTGAATAGAACGTCTCATTTGAATTAAGTTATTGTCTCTGATTTCACTGCATGCGTTCCGAATCCGACGAATAAGTTCATCCCTTGTGTCCACAGTAGTGGTATAAACTCTCTCTTTAATAAAACCCCAGAGGAAAAAATCTAGGGGTGTCAGATCAGGGGATCGGGGAGGCCATGCAACGATACCCCCGCGGCCAATCCATTTTTCGGGAAAGTGGGTGTTCAACCAGTTCCTGACATTTCGGCCAAAATGAGCTGGACAGCCATCAAGTTGAAACCATGCTCGCATTCTTAAATTCAGAGGAATTTCCTCCCACATGTTGGCACTCTCGGTCTCTAAGAACTCTAAGAAATTCGCAGAATTCAGTCGTTGAGGTAAGATGTAAGGGCCGAAAAGACAATTGTTATAAACGCCGAGCCAAATATTAACACTAAATTCGTGCTGAAAATTTCGTGGTTTGATTGCATGCGGGTTTTCATGTGCCCACTCATGCTGATTGTGTAAATTTGTCACACCTCGACGAGTAAAACATGACTCGTCGGTCCATAATATGTGTGATAAAAAATTTCCGTCGTTTTCAATTGAGTTAAGAATCCACCGAGAAAAAGCTATTCTATGTTCCTCGTCACCCGGACGTAAACCCTGAACAGGTTGTAAGTGGTAGGGATGTCTATGATCTCGTCTTAATGTTCTAGAAATAGTGCACCTGGAAACACCAATAATCCTGGAAATTTTTCTGGTACTCGTCGTGGGATCTCTGTCAAATTCGTGCAAGATTCGCTGATTCCTCCTATTTCTGCCAATATTAACGTTAATTATGTTGCGATCCCTATGGACCAGATTCAATCCGTCATTAGCGAAACGTTGATGAATATTAATAAAAACGTGTGGATGCGGCTGTCTTCTATTAGGAAATCGTCTCCGATATTCCCTAGCAGCTTCTGCCGAGTTCCCATTGGCAAACCCGTATACGAAGTGAATATCTGCGTATTCTTGGTTCGTA
Organism: Anoplophora glabripennis; assembly: GCF_000390285.2. Classification (NCBI taxonomy): domain Eukaryota; kingdom Metazoa; phylum Arthropoda; class Insecta; order Coleoptera; family Cerambycidae; genus Anoplophora; species Anoplophora glabripennis. Next base: position 357,346 of record NW_019416799.1, read on the forward strand.
AACTTAAACGGCATTTTGAATTTGTTGCAATTTTTTTTAATACTCTACACACAATTAGAAACTATAATAAAATAAGCGCAAATGTCAATATTAGAATGACATTTCAAGTCTGATTTGATTTCTAAACAGTATTTTCGGTTTTTCTTAATTCGACTTCTAAACAGTATTTTCGGTTTTTCTTGAAAACGCCACCTCCTATCGACTTTGGACAAGAGGGCCTTTTCTGGGTAAAATTGAATGCTCTTTCATATTTTTCGAAAACATTTGGAAAATATCAAATCGGCTATACTTTTTTTTATAAAAATATGCATAGAGACCCCTCTATCTCCACCACTGGAACTAATATGCGATGATTTTCTGTGTCAAATTATTTGCCCTTAAATACTAAGTCTTTCGCCGCAACATGATGATTTTTTTTGTCAGCGGTTATTTAGTTAAAAAATAAATAAATAAAACAAAAATAAAATTGAACGCCCTGTATCTCAGAAACTAAGCGTTTTAGGACCCATATATATAGGAACTTTTAGACTCAAAATGAGGTCTCCTACTGATTCCTGAAGTCCTGCTATTTAAATGTGAGACACCCTGTATAAATCAAATACACTAATTTTTCTCTTTTTTTTTAGCAGAATTTCAATAAATCCAAAATTTTCCAATTCAAAACATTGTTAAAATTTTCTAATATCTCCTTGCGAGCACAATCCCTGTGTATCTCGTGGCTTTAAAAAATTTTTTGTACCGGTGCTGCCCGCCCCTACGAGCCGTCACTGTTCGCCGGTCCTTTTACGCCCCTCGAAAAGAACGGGCGCGGCGGCGGCCGTAGACGAGGCGCGGGCACCGCCGAGTCTGTCATTCCCGCCACGTACGTTGCCATGGCGACTTCCGGCACCCCCGCAGGGGGGCACCCCTTTCGCGTCGACGGCCCCGATCCGTCCCCCTGGCCGACGGGAAAAATGGGTAGCGATAAGGCGGCCGCACAATAAATACTACGACTCATTTAATAGTCGACCGTTAGTCTTTTGACGTTTTCACTACGAAATTTGCGAGGGATTAATTGGGGGATCAGGATGAGACCCATTTCAATCTGCTAATGCGAAACGGACTCGGATCTCGGTAAAAGGTTCACGATGCGCGATATTGTATTCAAAAAATGTATGAATATGCCGGGGCTGAGCGGCAAATAATATAATAGTAGTACGTTTATTTGCAACATGTCGAATATGGTAAATAATACAAAAGGAACCTTGTCTTGTCAATTTTAAGAATGATGTCTTGCCAGAAAACAATTTCAATGCAATTTTATAAATAAATTATAAATAATAAAATAGCACCAAAAGTCTACGTAAAGAACTACGCTTTAATATAATATCGCAATTGTCGAAATTTGATCCAAAATGACTGGAACCATCAACAATCTACGCTCTTAAATATTTATGTTGTTTTTAGATGATTTAATCAAAGAGATTATATACATGGACTTACAATTTTTTATAATTCCGAACAGGGAAACATTTACCATAACTCTATTAAGCTTCTAGGTAAGCCATATAAAATGTCATGAACTCGATAAAATTAGACGCAGTATTAAGCACCTTCTCTACGCATTTAAGGGTTTTCCACATACCTACATTTAATGAGCTTTTATTACTATGCCTCATTCCCGAAGAAACTCACAGTCATTGTTAAATATGTAATGTAAAAATATATTTAAATAATATTTTTCAATATATATTTTTTTTTTCGTATGTTTTGTCTAAAAATTTGTAATTTCAACGAAGTGTCGTGGTCATCAACATTTAACACAAGCCCACTGCTCCGCATAAGCATCGAATTTTCAGGATAAGCGTTAGTCAGACATATCGGGCTTATTTATTTATTTTTTTTTCTGTTGTAAACCTATATAGATGGTCTGCCGTAAGTATGGCGTTCTGGAAAAGAGCAGTCTCAGATCAAATTTTGATGTGACCTTTCGAAGCCCATTCGACGGGATCGATACAGGCAGCCGGGGCGGCGCCCGCCGTCCAAGGACGCTCTTTCTCTCGCTCTCTTTCTCCACCCCTTCCCGTCTCTCTCCCACCCGCTCTCCCTTCGCGCGACGGCACAACCCTTGGCCGCCTTTCAAGGCCAGAACCATAATACGGATTCGTGACGCGACGTTGCCGGGTCTCCCGCCGTTTTTTGCATATTGCGCTTTAAGGATTATCGCCGATTGCAGGCATGGTTGTCTTTCGGAAAGCTCTCTTTCCTGTTTCGGTTGTACTGTTAACTATAAGTTTCTCAGCTGAGAATATTCGTATTTTATGATTCGTTGTTATTCAGGGTGTCTAGTATGATTTCGTAAAATCGAATTTTGACATCTTTTAAAAGAAGTTTTTGAGGTTAAATATGTCACGGTGGCTGCTCTGTCGATGGCATCGGCCTCCGGCCAGGAGCTTCTATGAGAACTTGAGCGAAAATTTTGGAAACATGGTTAAAAATACTATCTTTATTGGCCCTGTGTAGCGTGATTGAAGACGGCTTCGTGGTTCGGATTGGAAAGTTGAGCGAAAATTTTAAATCCGTTCGGGACTTAGAATACGACATCCTACACACATTTACCCTACTTGTTTGCGCAGGCGCATTCGTAGTTTGTACGAGCGAGGTCTGGCAACGCGGCACGTTTTAACATCCCCATCTCGGCGGGATATTTGTCTTCGTCACAGGCTGCCACCACCAACTCACTACTCTAGAAATTGGGATATGAGTAGGGGTCGGATTTATGTCCCGCGTTATTTAGAAATAAATGCAATTTATTATCGGGGTTCGGGAAACGCTCATTTATTTGCTTTTAAGGGCCATGAATCAACGCCGCAGTTGTCCTACGATGATAATGCCGGCGGTCTCGTCGGCGATTTATTTTATTATGAGTAGTGTTTGCCCGGCGTTTTATCACGGGTACGCGCTTTTAATTGCCGTTTTGATCGTTAATGATGTGCGTTTAACGGTTGTTTATTTCAATTTTCGACGCATCTATCGGCAATCGCAAAGGATAAGTTATTGGTACATGTATTGACATATCGCATACAATAATAAATTGAAACAATGGAGGCAAAATTACTAATATGAAGTGTTTGATTTGTAATTTTTCCTTAAAGAGATACAAAATGACTAATGATCAGTAATATATTATGTCATCCAACGAGTAGTTGCACTTGTTAACTGTAATTTGTTGAGGACACATGTTTATACTGGTTCTACGTGATTTGTAAATATATTGAAAATCAGTGGCCCCAGCACCGAGCCCTGTGGCACACCTGATGGGGATACAAGGGACTAAGACCTAAAAACTTCTACCATATTAAAATCCATGTTAAAAATAAAGGTACATACATCATTGACCCTATATGTTTAACTGACTTCGAAAAGACTATACCTGTTTAAGGAAATAAAGAATAATATGTCTCGGAGAAAAAAATGTTGTAATATAAGTAACTAAAATCTATAATATAGTCCGGTCAAATTAGTCATAAAAATAGTGGTCAAATAACAAAAATTCCGACTAGAGAGCTAAATTTTGGTGGAGATCTTGGGTACACCATTAGAAATGAAGTGTCAAAATTCCCCACCGATCCCATGTGTGCTAAAAAAGTTATTCGGGGTCAAAAGCCAAAATTTGAGGTTTTTTGGATTTTTTTCGAAAACGGTAAGTTTTATCAAAAAAGTAGCTCAGACAAAAATTATAGATATGAAAATTATCTACAAAAATGGTCCTTATACTTTTTTTTTCTAAGAACCACCATTCCTGAGATATCGCGATTCTAAAAGTTGAAGGAGTCACCTTCTACATGATATGCACATATATGCAACGTATATACATAGTCAGGCACTTAATGCAAGTAAAAATGCCTATTTGTGTCTCTTATATGTATAAACTATACTATTCTGAGAATATACACTCAAAAGAAACTAGTCCCTTAGTCAAAATGACGCAGATGTCCTTATAATTGAAACAGCAATAGAACAATTTAATGCAACAAATACAACTATTGTAGTTGTTGAAGATGTTGACTTATTAATACTACTCGCTGCAAGGACTCCAATTGATAAAATTATATACTTTTTAAAACCTGGAAAGGCTCAACAGCGAACAGAAATATATTCTTCAAAAGGTTTATCTGCTTATCCAAAATGCCAAAACCATATCTTATTTTCACATGCGATAACCGGCTGCGATACTTCATCAGCAATGTTCAGAAGGGGTAAAAAATCAGTATTAAAATTATTTGGAAGAAAAGATTTGATTGATTGCAGAAATTGATTCTTCACCTCAAACAATAATCACAAAAGGAATTCGCTTTCTCCTTGCTGTTAAGGAGCTCCAAAAAATATTGATTGTATTGACACTTTATTTCTAATGGTGTACCCAAGGTCTTCACCAAAATTTAGCTCTGTCGGAATTTTCGTTATTTGAAATGTCTATTTTGACCGGGCTAATATTTTAAAAATAGAATCCTATGAACTTTTTTTGCGAAACAAGTAGTTCTACAGTTAGGTTCAATGAAGTGCTTGAACGGACAAGCAAAATAAGTTTCGCTGTTTACGGACAAACGTTTTTGTTTTTGTATTGGGCATTTATTTAAAATCGTTTGTAAGAGAACATTCTTTGTAGATCTGGGCTACGCTTCATACCTAAAAAATTATTCGACTTGAATAAATCTTCAATTTCAGTATGAATTTTATCACTTTTTCTCGTTAAGGAATGAAAGATATTGTAGATCGCGATGGGGGTCCATTTACTCGTACACTTATATTCGTTATGAAACATTAAGGAGATCATAAAATGAAATATCCAGCTATGTCGGTAATGCGAGACATAAAACGTCCTACTGGCTGCCTCGCGTTGCAACAATGTCTACGTATCCCGGAGCTCCGGAAAATTCCGAAAGGTTAAAGTGCACTCGGTCACCGTTTGCCGATGCATTTCCACAATTCCGGGATGATTTTACGGCGCAATTGCATTATGCATTCTCCGACTGCGTGCGGCTCCATTTCGGTTATCAATAAGGCATCCCAGGTGCTTGTATATCCTATAACTTTTATCTGAAACTTTTTGACAGTATTGGAAAGTTATCAAAGGATTGGAATCTCTTTGGAGTTTTTTAAAATATTCCATTACCTCTACAATTCTGACAATTTAGCGGAAATTCTGCACTGCTACTGAATATTCAATACCGATTGTGGATTGTGAGTTAACGTTAACGCAGATAGTATCTTTATATCGGTAAACTAGCCAGCGCTACAACTCTCCTTTCCCTCGCCTTGTGCTCATAGTGGAAAAAGCACCGCTGCCGTTTTCGCTTCTCCGATAGGATTTACACTTGGTGCTTTCCTACTCCGTTTCGAATTAATTCAAATCCACGATCGGTATGCGGACGATAGGACAACATTCTTTGTCTGCTTGATGCATTGACTGCGGCCAAGGTCAATTCTCTCCTCTTTGCTTTCCACCACGGCGATAGAGCCGGCGTAAAAGCGAGGCGAATGCAGCGAATATTACGCGTTTTCGTCGGGTCGCATTCCGATGTTTATAACTCGCATCGCGACGAAGGGAGCGAGGAGAAAAAGTATCAGTTACTACTCGTGTGCTAGATGAGAGGTGGTTCTTACAATTAGAAAAGGATACTTATGAGTTAGTCTCTAGGTTTCAATAAATTGGACAGGGGTTAGAAGTGGAGGGAATAATGCCACTTGTTCATATACAGAGATGTGGATAAGTACCAAACTGGAAAACCTGAAGTCGGAGAATTTCGTAGATCTGGGAATGTCGGGGAGTTTCTCAAATTCTCGCAGAACTCCAGTTGAAAAGGGACTTTATTTTTAAATAAAATAGAAATAAGGAAGTAAATTTTGTTTTCAGTGGGAAGTTGCTCGGCATTAAATTATGCAGTACTTTGTCCATACAAGCTTTTCGGTATCTCTAATAGTTTCTGAAGTGTCCTTGTAGTGGTAACTAAATTTGGTTCAATTTAGAAAAAAATTGCACTATTTTAATTGATAATTCCTTCAATTTATGTTGGTCAATTTTAAATTTCCACATCGGAATAAAGCCAGTATTAAAAACAGAACCGAAAAATGTCGGTTTCGTTTTATTGATTGAGTTTTGTTTCAGTTTTCTTTAATGGTGCTGCTTTTATTTTCAACTTGAGCTGTTTTCATATTTTTTATAATAGAACATTGTCGATATTATTGAGGTACTAAATATAAACTCTCACAATGAAGTTCTTAATAATTTGGCCAAAAAATTTTTTTAACAGTATTAATTAAAGCTATTAGTATTTAGTTAAAAATTGTATACAATTTCCGAAATACGTATTCGTTCATGTGAAAACTATGCAGATGGAGAAATGTTAGTGCTTCTTTAATGAAGGACGACGCCTTTTAAATATTAAATGTCTGTTTAATTTTATGGTCGATTTTATTATTTGCCTAATTTGACTTTTAAATTGTTGTTATTGAAAGTAACACATACAGCAGCATTAGATCACAACTAAAATAAAACTAATTTTCTATAATTGGTGTTGACTTAGTTTTCCTTATATGTAAATAACACATAAAGTATAGGATTTATTAGAACGACCAGAAAAACTAACCTAAAAAAAATAAAAAAGAAATTGAGGTTTCAGTACGTGTAAAATGAAAAAATGGAGATTCATCATTATAAAACTAGTTTTCTTATACACTTCGACCCTGATTTTTACGTTTTAGTGCTTCTGTACCCGCAATGTAATCAAATACGTTTTTTCTTCCGCTGAAATAAAGCGACATTCGACATTGACATTGATTTCACTTTTAACATATCCGAAGTGGCAAAAAAAAGTTGTGCTAAATCTGACCCCCATAACCTCCTTTGTGTGTGCGGAATTAGAGCAGCCGCCGCGATTGGCGATGCGGAAAAACAAAGCGGTAATCCCTTTATCTATTTATAAGCGATAATAACAAACAACCCCTGTTCCGGGCGTTATGTAAAACCTGTGTGTGTGTGTGTGTGTGTGTGTGTGTAATATCGAATATAAATTATCAAATCGGCGTGCAACGGGTACAGCTGATTCAGAATTACATTGTTGACTAAGCCAGCTGATTGTGTTTACGTCGATTAATTATGGTACTTGTTTTTGGCACCTTAAAAGTAAGGCGCCGGTTATTTTTAAACGCTTGGCGCGACGTATCTCGTTGTTCGGTCCCCGCAACAGCTGATAAATGATTTACGATAGATATTATCTGGCTCCAATTGTTACACAGAATTATCAAGATAATGTAATAGTTGTTGACTAAGGATTATATCGATTAATCCCTACTGCGCAGATAGTATGTAAAAATATTAATTAGTTTTCCGATCTAGGTCTAGGACCGAGGCCAAACTTGGGAAAAACATCCACCTTTCAATGCCAGCGTTGTCAATATTTTTCGAAGACTGTTTGTTAGTCTATTTCTGGGAAAAGGCGTGTACGTGCAGTAAATATCGTACACATTCTTTAGATAAGATACAGGCTCGTTTTTTTTCTTTCGAGAAGCTTAATTTATTGTATTCTCCATGCTTCCTAATATACATGGTGTCCGAAATATGGGCACACTTTTAATATATGTAGTAGGGCGGCCCAAAAAAAAACGAATATATATTTTTTTTCTTGTCTCTTGTGAAAATATGTTAGTTTATCAAGATTTAAGTCCCCTCAAAAAATCAGCTCAAAAAAATTTTTTTAGGTCGATTTTAAAAAATTTCCGAAATCGTCAAAAATTGTTTTTTTATCATTTTCTAGGTTGGAAAAAATCTCGATTCTCAAAATTTCAAATCGATATTTTAATTTCTAAAGGTCACTCATAATTATTTTAACTTGAAAAGTAGTGTACCTATAGTAGGATCGTATTCGATGCAAAGTAAAGCAAAAAGTTGTCGGTCTTTTATCAAAGGAAAATCGTGTCATCATTTTTAGGAGGCGTAAGATAAATAATTTCAAATTTAAAATGAAATTCAATGTAAAATCTGAAATACCGCTGCATACGCACTGTGTTCTGGTAGTAGCTGTAATCGCCCAGGTGCATCGAGTGTACGAACTGGTCGGTTATACGTCAAATACTAACCTGGCGAGCTTTGCCGTCAATTAGAGAGCGCTTCCAAAAAACAAGTAAACAACAGTGGCGCGTACAGAGGTAAAATGTAGTACATATGTGGAATTTAGGAAACAAACTGGATTTATAATAAATTACATTTAAAATAAATAGTTTATGAAAATAAAGGAATTTTTGTAGGAACAAGGGTGCCAGACCTGAACTGATCGTCCCTTCATAATGTATAAAGAAATTATTCAATTTGTAAAACCCTTAAAAGCGTACTTCATTGGTTCCCTTGACAGACAATGATTTATTACTTTGCATCGAATATGATCCTACTATAAAATGTTTTCGAGCGACCTCTAAAAATAAATATCAACGAACTAATAATAATTTGTTTTATTGAATTTGATGAAAAAGAGAATAGAAATAAATCAGGAGACACTTAAAAAATTTCCCGAGGCAAAATTTACTACCGCACTGTGAGTATCAAATACTTATAATTTTTAAAATTTTAAGTGTCGTGATTTATTTCTATTGTTTTGTTCATCAAATTCAATAATCAAAATTATTAGTTCGTTGATATTTATTTTTAGCGGTTGCTCGAAAACATTTTAGGTACACTACTTTTAAAGTTAAAATAATTATGAGTGACCTTTAGAAATTAAAATATCGATTTGAAATTTTCAGAATCGAGATTTACTTCAACCTAGAAAATGATAAAATAACGAGAAAAAAAAATTAAAAAAAAATTAAATTTTTGACGATTTTGGATATTTTTAAAAATGTTGATCGACCTCTAAAAAAATTTTTTTTGAGCTGATTTTTTGAGGGGCTCTTAAAACATGATAAACTAACATATTTTCACAAGAGACACGAAAAAAAAAATATTCGTTTTTTTTGGGCCACCCTAAATTACATAGATCTCAAAATAAACATGAAAGTTCCTTACATAGTAATATTACAGTATAGTCTTTCCGAAGCCAGTTGAACATGTATAAAAACGCTTAGCAATAAAATTTAATGAGTTTCATAGGCGTCTCTAAAAAAGTTCGCAGTTGTAAAATGAATGATTAATAGAAGGTGACTATAATTAAAATTACCTGAATCACACCAAATTCCGCATTGCTGCATTGCACTGTTAGGCCATTTGTTGACAACTGAATTTATGATCAGGTCGCCCAGTGCGGCTGTGTTTGTGCCGCGTTTGCCCACGCGTTCATTCTTCAACTGGGCGACCAGTGCAGGTATTTAAAAAGTGGAAATAGAGCTAAAATTAGTAATAGTAGCAAATTTACTTTTCAGTGACGGAAAGAGGCAGCATCTTGTTAAGAAAGACCTATTACAATGAAATTTGGAAAAATTCCTTGAAAATTTGAGAAAATTCCTGATATTTCCCTATTATTTCCAGATGTGTCTAGGTTTTTCAAATTGTTTATCTTTCAGTAACTCAACATAGTCCTAGCTGCATTCTATCAGCAAATTGTCGATTGACAGTAATCGAAGTGGTAAATTGTCATCAGTTTTCAGTTGTGATTAGATTAGTTGCCCTCTTCTTTTTGCTCAAACTTCTCTTTAAACCCTTCAGTGTTGTTTCAAATCGTAAATATAGGGTTTATTGTAGTAAGAATTTAAATATTTAATTTAGAAGCTTTTTAAAAAGCATTGAAAAATTCTTATTACTATCTTGATCAACGCTTCTCCATCCAAGGTCACCCAAACCTGCCGAATAAGTTCAAATGGTTGATAACGGAGTGAAACTGTTGGTTTGTGCCTACAGTTAGGTCCATCACAGGAGATTACGAATATGAAAGTCTTCCCAACTCGATCAATTCTCCGATAAAACTTTTAGTAAACATGGAAATAAAATTGCGGAAAACAAAAAAGTCCAGTTATGGATGAGGGCGAGCTGACGATAATTGAAATTGAAACACCACCGTTCTGCCTTTGTCTAACTCTAACAAGTAAGACATTATTAATTGTTAACTTATGCGACAAAACCCACTAGTGGCCTGAGCGGAAACGCTGCGAATATTATTCACCGGGTCATAATTTCCACGAGGCCCCCTAACGACAGACAAGATTCCCTCGCAGACCTTTAAAATCCCACCCACCGATACCGCCTCTTACCTCGTATAACATTTATTACATTGAGCCATCTGCACGAGAATTGGACGCCGATACCGAAATAAGTGAGAGGCATGCAAATTTTTATTTGTACAGTGGGAATGGCCGACTGCGGCATTCCTAACCAGTTCCCACGTATATAAGTTGCTGTTGGTTTGCGCCGGAGAAACTTGCGAGCCTGGTCAATTGTTCCTTACGTCACACATTCCTAGGTAGTGTAACACCTCCGAGACCGGGTAATACAAGTTCAAATTGCGACTGGGTGGGTCGGGTCTTACCATTAGCGCTCGGTTTATAAGGCCTCAATGTTGCGCGCGTGGCGTCATTTCAGTCAGTGGCGGCGGATATGTCATTCGATGGGGAAGCCTAACTTTGACCATTGGAAACACCAGCATGAAAACTGAATTTTCCACCCCGCCGCTAGACAATCTGGTATAATCTCACACTATAAAATCAAATTTAATAAAATACCACATGCACTATACAAATTCCATTTCGACCCCCAGTGCAGCTATGAAACTGTCGGCAATCTCCACCAAAAACACGCTTTCATATAGAACACATCGTATAATAGTTTTCATTTCGTGCGTATCAATCGCGGCTTAGTTTTGTTGCTGTTCTATGTTGTTTTTAACGAACTTTTTAATGTGTAGAAAACATTGGCGGTTTAAAATAACCTTTCAAAATGCCAATTTTCCAGAGTCGTAAAAATTAGGGGCAAAAGAACCTCACACAATCCTAAAATCTCCGCCACTGTCATATGAATAAAAATTGAATTAGCGTTCAAAAGTAGCTAATATTAACTATAATACGTGTACAAAATTTGAGTTCTACATCTCAAATGGTTCCTGAGATATCGTTAAAAAACTGAAAAAAAAAAAATTTTTTTGACACCTTATATCTCGAAAACGGTGCCTTCGCGGACTCATGTTAATAGGAACATTTTTTCTTGGAATAAGCCAATGAATCACACTCTTCATTTTCTGACATGTTTTGAAACACCCTGTATTATAGGATGTAACTATTAAAAAAATTAAAATAATTTTTCTGAGTACTTAGTGCTGATTTACTCTATTTTCATTTATAAAAAGTCGAAAAAGTCTAATTTTTAAATCGTCTGTACATAATAAAATATTTTCTTTAAATCTATGGAAAAATTGATTCCTGAGATATCGTTAAAAAACTGAAAAAAAAAATTTTGACACCCTATATTTCGAAAACGGTGCCTTCGCGGACTCATGTTAATAGGAACATTTTTTCTTGGAATAAGCCAATGAATCACACTTAATTTTCTGACACATGTTTTAAAATATCCTGTATATGATGTAATTATTAAAAAATTAAAACACAACTTTTTCCGAGTACTTATTGCTGATTTACTCCAAATTCATTTATAAAAAGTCGTCTGTACATAAAATATTTTCTTGAAATCTAGGGAAAAATCTTAATTTAGGGAAGTTTCAAAGAGGGTATTGGGAATTTTTGGTAAATTGGACTGGCAACACCTAGTACTTTTAAATTACGTGTCGATACCGCCACGGTTTCTGTACAAAAAGCTCAGGCGTTCCGGAGGAAATGGTAATCGCCCGGCGATTTCGTAATAAGATAGCGTCCAATTAAAGAAAAATCCTAACGAGTCACCTGTACGATCGGCTGGACTTGGCGGACGTGTCCCCGCTGCAAGTGTATCCCGTGGCGATTGCACGGTTCGCTTCGCCGTGGGTAGAAGCGCTCCGTGGCTTTGCGTTAAGCGTTGGAAATGTCCTTGATTCTCTAGAAGCTATTGACCTATTCATAGACGTAGTGAAAAATAATTAAAATACCAAGGTGAGTCGCGATTAGCTCACACTAAAAATTCATTTATTGTAATCGGATGGAGAAATTTAAATGGTCGTTCGTGGCAAGGCTGTGGCAATAAGAAATTGTAGTTTGAACGTCATATTCGAGATAACGCTTAATGTTGCGGTATTATCTCAATATTATTTGAACCAACGGCCGTTCGTGGCTATTTTGCAGTCGGGCAGTGTACCTTCCTTTCTCTTAGTACGTACAGAACGAAAATGATGTTGAGAGGCTATTCAGGAACTCCGTTGGGAGGTTATTCCACATCCGTCATATTCTCTTGATCTTACTCCATCAGATTTTCTTCGATAGGTTTTCTTTAAAACGAAATTGGTGTTCGATTTATTCACTTCTAAACCACCAGATTTCCTCAGACGTGGAAAAGTAAAACCGTCAAATGTTTTATTAAAAAGAAATAAAATTGGATTCAATAAAAACGCTACGAATTTATGCATCAACCCGATTTTGCGCTTTTACTTTTAAACTATTTATACGCAAAACGCCTGAACGCACTAGGTAAATTTCTCCTTTGACGATGCTATTTTTAAAACATAATCGACGTGCCCAAATCCATTGGGAATACCCCGTGGACATTTATAGAATAGAATCGATCATGTAACGCTTCCTCTTCTCGGAAACGGTACAGCTCTTACAAAAATTAACGGCCCCGGCGGCGGGCGCCTTAATAGAACGATTAACAGTCTCTTCTCCTCTACCGGAGCATTTACATTATCGTGGCATGAATGAGGCCCGAATTTTTCTACGATGATGTCATCGAACTTGTGTATCAGCTGTTTCTAGAACGGGCCCCACAAAGGTGCGCTGTTCTGCCTGCCGCCGATGCACGATAACAACTTTTATTTTCGTTTCGTCGCTCTCGGGTACCCCAATCCGACGCTGCCGCGGTGCCATGATCCGTGGACGTTTTATTTTAAAACCGACTGATCGAATTTCAGCAGACGGACGGACAGCCTCCGCACGCGGGCTAATTTTACTCGGCGTCTGCCAAAACGGTGTACGGGGGAAAGAAAACGTTTATGGGCGCCGGGGAGCGTCTTCGGAGTAAATGAAAAATGATTGTGGTACGCGGAGACGTACATCTCCCTTTCTCCAGCGCATGATGTATCGCCGCTTTGTGACAGAAATAAACAACTTCCTGTGAACAATACTTGCATTTTTATTTAATACGAGCGTCCGTGGCATGGTTGTGTTTTTATATTCGCCAAACGCTGGGACACACTAACAATCCGGTACAGTATGGGATAAAATGTACTCAGTCGGAAGGTATTTTCATATAAAGCTAGAAAATGTGAAATAAACATATTTGTAGTCAAGGTCAGATATTCAGATTCTGTGCCTGATAGTCCGGTCAAATTAGTCATAAAAATAGTGGTCAAATAACAAAAATTGCGACAGAGCTAAATTTTGGTGGAGACCTTGGGTACACCATTAGAAATAAAGTGTCAAAAGTCCCCACCGATCCCATGTGTGCTAAAAAAGTTATTCGGGGTCAAAGGTCAAAATTTGAGGTTTTTTGGATTTTTTCCGAAAACGGTAAGTTTTATAAAAAAAGTAGCTCTGATAAAAATTATAGATCTGAAAATTATCTACAAAAATGGTCCTTATACTTTTTTTTCTAAGAACCACCATTCCTGAGATATCGCGATTCTAAAAGTTGAAGGAGTCACCTTCTACATGATATGCACAATGTATATGCAACGTAGTCAGGCTCTTAATGCAAGTAAAAATGCCTATTTGTGTCTCTTATATGTATAAACTATACTATTCTGAGAATTTACACTCAAAGGAAACTCAGTCCCTTCGTCAAAATGACGCAGATGTTCTTATAATTGAAACAGCAATAGAACAATGTATTGCAACAAATACAACTATTGTAGTTGGTGAAGATGTTGACTTATTAATACTACTCACTGCAAGGACTCCAATTGATAAAATTATGTACTTTTTAAAACCTGAAAAGGCTCAAGAGTGAACAGAAATATATTTTTCAAAAGGTTTATCTGCTTATCCAAAATGCCAAAACCATGTCTTATTTTTACATGCGGTAACCGGCTGCGATACTACATCAGCAATGTTCAGAAGGGGTAAAACATCAGTATTAAAATTATTTGGAAGAAAAGATTTGATTGATTGCAGAAATTGATTCTTCACCTCAAACAATAATCACAAAAGGAATTCGATTTCTCCTTGCTGTTAAGGAGCTCCAAAAAAAATTGATTGTATAGATAAATATAGTATTTAACTTCTGTAAAAAATACACGAAACAAGAAACGAGTACAACTATCTTGTCTTCGTCCAACATCGGCTTCTGCTAATCAACACTTGTATCGAGTATACTATCAAGTTCAGACATTGCTAGGCAATCATCTGAACCCAGCAGACTGGGGTTGGAAATTAACAGATAATACTTTGGAACCTATTCAAACTTTACTTCCACCTGCTCTGGAAAAACTTCTAAACACTATTTTTTGCAATTGCAAAAAAGGTTGTAGTGCTAAATGTGGCTGTAGAAGAGTAGAATTACTGTGTTCTCCAGCGTGTACTAATTGCCAAAGCCAGTCTTGCTCAAATGTCCAATTGAATACAACAGACGAAGATTCATGTGATTTCGATGAAGAGACAGCTGATTCATTTCCACCAAAATTTAGCTCTGTTGGAATTTTCGTTATTTGAAATGTCTATTTTGACCGGGCTATGATGCTTCTGATTCCAGAACAACACGCTCTTGATCATTCTACAATACAAACAATTCAACTAAAGATCTAGGATGCAGCTATATGAGTAAATCAGTACTTTGATAAAGTCTCTTTTAAGTCAGAATCCCTTACTCTTGTTTGAAAGTCCATTCCTTCAGAAAACAGCAAAATGTCATGTACCTTTAGAATGCCAGTGGGTTTTTTGCTAATTTTTCTTTTTCTCTATATAAGCGCTGATATAGAAATTAGTTTAATGCTATAAATATCCCCTTATTGTTTTTTTTTTCTTCTATTAAAACCATTTTATTTTTTAAAGTCTGCCTGTCTCTCACACAACGACTATGTCCACTAAATTACATAATCAGCAATTTAAAAACGCAGATCCGAAACCATTGTGTTCCGTATTCTCTCTCTCCATCGTGGCATCTTTAAAGGCCGCTTCACCGCATCCCAGGCGGATGTCCTGTCTTTTTCTTTAAATAAATCAGCGAGATTACGGCGGAGTGATGTTTCCGCCTGGCCAACTTAACGCATTACAACTGCACAAACAAATATTCGCTCCGCCGCGTCGCGTCGCCGCTCGAAGTTGGCGGTCCCTCTAGCCGTATCATTATTACACCGGCTCATTAATAAACAATTAATTCATCGTCGCTACGAGGCGAACGCGTCATTTTTTATCGGGAGATTTAAATTTTTCGAACGTGTCAACGTCCCGGGGTAATAAATTTGCCATTAGATTAATGACTGCCGCCGCTGGGGAACGGCGGTAATAAAGAAAAGTCGAAAATTGCCACAGTAATTTATAACACATTCCGTGGCACAATGGGCAACTTGCACATTTAAAAAAAATACCGTTATAACGTTTATGTGAGCAAAATATGGATATCTGTAAATTTTTACCTCATTATCATTGTTCATAATTTGTATATTAATTAAATAAAACTTTTGGTCACCATAACAATATTTTAAAACGCCAGGCGTTCCCGCGCGACAGCTGTGCGTCACACCGTGCGTCGTGAATTGTAACCTAACCTTACGCAAGTATTGGCAAAGATCTAATAAATATTTTAGTATGTTCTTTACTTTGGTTTTCAGTTTATTAACTTGTACTTTTGCATATGATACATATGTCAATTGTGTGCTGTTGTTTAGTGTGTAGAAGTATTTATTTTGTATTTTCAACATGCAAGAGTTCCTGCTTATACTAGTAAAAACTGTTATTTTTAAAATAATACGAGGATCACCACACGAGACTAGAAAAAAATATTTATTTCCAAGAGTTTCGCGGTTAAAAGCTTTTGGGAGAGAATCAGTAAGCCGGAAGCGGGGCACTAGTATACATTTTCTACGATATACACTTTACATCAACATTTTAATGCTTTTGCATTATTATTCAATTAAAATTTCTTGCTCCCTGTGACGTGTGGTTGCAAGTGATTATAAACCCTTTTTCTCATCATAAAAACGCAAATATATCCGGTACACTTGTCCGCGCGTCTGTTGTTAAAATTTATCGTTCGGTTGGGCGGTTATCAGTGCTGCGGCGACATCTCTGCGCGGTTTGGGTAGTTACTAAACGGCGCCACACCCAGCTGATGCCGCAGTGACGTAATGGCGCGTCGTCTTGGTCGATACACTGCCCGCACTATTTGACGTCACGAGGTTAACGTCCTACTTTAGATATTTACCCCCCTCCCTCCACCACCTTTGGTGCAAAATCGGAATTTGCCAGAAACCTTGATAAGATAATGTAATGGATCTCGAAAAGCGATCTGTGACTGTGAGTGTGTTGCTAACCGAAATTCGGTTGGGCTAGTTTCGCGCTGACCTTCCGAATCTTAATTTTCGCCAAAGTACAGTAATTATCGGTACATGGTGTTATATAACCAGTAACAGCCACTTGAATTTGTATGGATTGATAAAATTTATTCAAGTACATATTTTTTTGATATTAAGCGCTACTATAGATATACAGTGTGATCACGTATTAAACAAACGTAGCCTGTGCAATGGGGTTTTCGGGATTAATTGGTTAAAGTTAAAAAATTTGAATTCATGAAGGTATATTCGAAGACAGGGTGTTAAAAAAAATTCATTTTGTAAAATGCCTAAAGATGTCACGTGAAGTAATAAAACAAATAGTTTGTTTAATTAAAAACAAAAATTCACAGAATTCGGATACATACATTAACCAGTGATGTTACTAATGACGGCAGACCAAAAATTCAACGCCACTGGAAATTTTGGTAAATTCATAATTTGTATGAAACGGAAAAATTGTATTAAAAAAATCTGTTTTTTTTAAGTTAAAGTTAAAAACTTGAAATGAAATACTTGGCAAAATACTATCAATATATTTGTAGATATATTTTGCTCTCAAATCTTGAATCAATAGAGCCCAAGCAGAAATTAACAAACGGCAAATATATTTCATTTATAACAACAAAAAATGACAAAATCATAATTGTTTATGAATAAACAAAAATAATCTTATCAGATGTCTAAAAAAATTTCCAAGATTCAAAGAATTTTTTATTTTAATTCTGACTACAGACCGCTATTTTAACCACGAATTTAAATTTTAAGGTTAAGAAATAACTCCTAAAGCATACAGAATTATTTTCTCTCAATTGTAACGTTTAAGAGGACTCAATAGCAAATAGGGAACCAGCAATACATTTTTATAGATTTTATTACACAGTTTGTCTAAATATGAATTAGTGCATAAATAACATACTTTCCTCCATTCTGTCGCAGATTTTCTATAAAATGGAGTTAGTGTGACACTCAAATTACAAATTTCTTTACAACAAAAAGTAGTTTGAGATTCAAAGTAACTCCGTTTTATAGAAAATTTGCATTAAAATGGGGGAAAGTCTGTTATTTGTGCATTAATTCATATTTAGACAAACTGTGTAATAAAATTTAGAAAATTGTATTGCTGGTTGGCTATTTGCTATAGAGCCCTCTTAAGTGATGTTCCAGTACCGCTTCATGTGATAAATTAGGAAAATTGTTCAAATTTAAGTGCTGTCTTCAACTGAACTCACGGTGCATCTAAAAAAGCATAGATTTCAATTAAATGGATCTGAATTAATGCCGGGCGACATTGATCGATGATTTTCTACTAGCAGTTTTGCATAGTCATAAAAATTAATCAATTTTCTGTTGTTTTCAAATATCTTGTGACGTATCAATAAAATAAAAAAAACACAAATAGAAAGTGTCACGATTGACGCTTGCCTTTCTTTCATTTTGACATGGACGTTTAAATATCGACGTTTCTTACTGATGTCCCAGCACCAATCCGAATGATTCCGGCCTCATAACCGTGTTGATTTTTTCAAACACCTGCGTTACACTCCGGCTGTTAGACGCTGAAACGCAGTTTCCTTCGCGAGCCGAGGTTGCCATTTAAACGCCTCCGTGGTAGATGATGTCAATTGTAGTCGACGTGGAGGTCTTTCACCTGTCAGCCTGTTTATATTCCTTGGCCCCGAAACTCAACAGCTGCTCCGTCGGAACAGCCTGAATGCGGCCGGCTGTATACTTTTACCGAACGGTGTTAGCCACCGATTCCTAGCCTAGCTGGGAGCTGGCCTGTTTGTGTCGAGTACCTAGCGAAACGCCGGCCGGCTAGAATTTCCCAGCTGACTGCGTTTATTTAATAAAAACGCCGGCATTGGCTAGGACTAGATCATTGTGTAGTGGAGACGTAACGTAATAGATATCTGGTGATAGAGGCCTCGCAGCGGAAACATACGGCGAGTTTTGGAATTTTGTAGATAAGTCTATCGTTGGGCGCCTGGAAAAAAGATCGGAGAATATTTCCCTTCGATTTATCAGCATTCACCTTCTCGATTCTCTGTCGCACGAAATGATGTCACGAATTGATTAACAACCCTAAGGTTCTAGATTATTTCTAGACGTTTACGCAACAAAGATGAAGGAGTTTGGTTATTAGTAACCCTGTAAAGTATTTGGTGAAATGTATCTGATCTGGATCTTTTTGAGAAAGGAACATTACACCTTGCAGTGAAATGTATGTGTGCAGCACAAATCTCTCGAAAAGTGACTGCAACTAAATCTTCGATATCTTTAGAAAGTTCATACATATTAATATCGAGGCAGGACACGCTACATTTCTCTAGGATTTTTTTCGAATGTGGTATCTTGAAACAAAAATTCCCTTGATTGTTTTATTTAGTTATACACGCAGATATTCCAGTACAGAGCAAGCAACACATTCTCTCCAACATTTTGAACAATGGGGTTTGGTGTATCATTCGACATGGCTTGACCTAATTTGAATGATGTGTGGTGTGGTGTGATGAGATGCATTTGACGACTTGATGGTTGCTCATTTTATGTTTCAAATATTTTCTCGCGTTTGAACCCAATCTATCTGCTAACTTGATGTTTGATACTTACGTAAATTCATTTACGTGCATTGGAAACGATTCCGTGTAGAAAAAAATTACATAATTTCCTTTGAGATTCTGGAAGCTGAGGGATTAAGCCTAAACTCTACACTTTTCAATGATACGTGATGGAAATATTAATAACAGAACTTCCATAAAGATTATACCGATATCCGTGCTGTACCGATGTCGCGGTTGTGTGCAAATGTAGACG
This sequence comes from Anoplophora glabripennis, assembly GCF_000390285.2. Lineage (NCBI taxonomy): Eukaryota > Metazoa > Arthropoda > Insecta > Coleoptera > Cerambycidae > Anoplophora > Anoplophora glabripennis. The sequence goes on from NW_019416799.1 coordinate 376,755, forward strand.
GTTGTTTTACATGCAAAAAACAGCTGATACCGGGGAAAATAATACAAGCTCTGGCGCCAACCAACCGTTCGTGGCCAAGGTTAAATGTATGTGTTGTGGGACCCGAGACCCGAGACCGCGTAGTCGTTTCTTAAAATAGATTTTGCACGCCTCCCATAGAAATAAATTCACAATTGATGTGCTGTAAAAAAAAACGACGTCCGATTGATAAATGTCGTTGGGAAAGAGGCAGATAAAGGATACTTTTTTTAATAATCACAAATATTTTTATTGCTCAATACATATCAAAATCGTTCTCGGATTAATTTGTGCTCTGATGTCGTCAGGTTAATTCTTTCTTTATCGAGAGTTTCTAAGTTAAATAGTTAAATGCGAAACTTAACACAGATATTCATATAGGCGTAAAAATAAAAATACTAACAAAAACACTGGAGTTTAAATATGGGCTTCGAAGAGGCATTCTTTATCTTTCCCTCTCCGTGGCTCTGCTATTTGCTGTTACTTTTCGTGCTTGCGTGAAACTTGCGGGACCGCAAGAGTGCCGCATAACTTTGTTAGTGCGGCATTCCGACGCGGCATCTCGGGAGGGGCGCCACCGCACAGCCTGACAACACACAACACTTGCGTATATCTGAATGTGGCTATTTTTAGAACAACGATGTTTTATAGTACAAACCTACATTACCGGTTCTTTTTTGTGCTTTAGACTTGAATAACGCAAACGCAAATTTATTTATACGGCGCCCAGCCACGACGCGAAGCATTACGAGATCGATCCCTATTTTTTAAATTATAAGACGCAGATATAAATAATCGGATAATATCGATTGAATGTTTTTTTTTTATATCTACTTCGCTAATTTTGTAATAGAATCATTAGAAAAATTTTCTCATTTCCACTGAAATAATGTTTATAAAATAAAAAGTATTGTTAGTAAAATAATCTACCAACAAAAATGTATATCTAATTACGACGTCATAATGTTTTATTAATTACTAAGTTTTCACAAGAAAAAGAAAAGAACAAGAAAATGTCGGAAAATAGTTCAAATTTATGCAACCAGTTATGCTTCTAGCTCGAGCACTTGATTATCGCAGTGTAATTATTTATCTAATTTTGGAATAAAATCAAAAATATTTTTATGTTCTCTAAAATAATTTTTATAAAATAAAAGTATTAATAATAGTAAAATGTCGGAAAATAATCCACATCTATGCAACCAGCTATACTTCTAGTACTCGTGATGTGCCTAAGGTTTACTGTATTCAATAAAATGCAATTGAAATATACATATTTCATGTTTTATATCGATTTACCTGAATTTGTAACAAAATCATTAGAAATATTTTAATTTCCCACCATTTTAATTTTTACACCATAAATTTTGGTCGAATATTTTTATGATGAAAGTTCTCTTTAAATATTATACACTTATCAATATCTTTGCCATTGCTGTTTTATATCTAGTATCATTAAAATATACTGAGACATACAACTTTAAAAAAAATAATTTGTTGTGAATAGAAATACTGAATATAACGAGCGTTCAAATAAAAACGTGGTCGAAGTTGGCTCCGACACATTGGACGTAGGGAGTAGCTTATAGCGACCAACTTAACCTCATTTCTCAACGAGCTGTATAGCAGCTGTCAGTTTCAATAACGTTAATGACTATATAACTTTATTTTAAAGAATAATCGTGATAACAATAACAAACAATTAAAGGAGCTGCGGAAAGTGTCCCCCTCCTTGTTATAACAATAAATTAAAGCAGCTGCTGAAAGTGTCCCCCTCCTTGTTCCAAGCACTTTTCACACCTGTTCCTCAAAGAATTAAAGACATTTTCTAAGATGCTCGGGGTATTGTTAATTTCACGAATCTTGTCTATAAGTCGAGCCTGCAGATGGTTTAAATCAGGAATAGGCAGTTCAAAAATAGTGTTTTTAAGGTAAGGCCACAAAAAGAAATCACACGGCGTAATATCACATGACCTCGGTGGAAATTCATGTTCAGCATTGAGACTTATTAGTCGATTTTGGAAAACTTCCCTCAACATATTCATCGTCTCGCCTGCCGTATGTGCCCTTGCGCCATCTTGTTGAAAGTAAAAGTTTGTAATTTCGTTTTCTTCCAGCTGGTTAACAAAAGGAGCGATAATTTCTTCTCTATACCTTTGCGCAGTAAGAGTACCATTAAAAAAAATAGGTCCATAAATCCTCCTTCGATTGAGAGCACACCAAACTCCAATTTTTTGAGCGTGTAGAGGGCCCTCGACAAAAAAGTTATCTGGTTTTTCAGAAGACCACATTCTCATATTCTGTGAGTTTACGTAACCACTTAAATGAAACCAGGCTTCATCAGAAAAAAAGGTGATATTATGAAGTTCACCGTAGTTGTTTAAAAACCATTCACAAAATACAGCCCGTCGCGGAAAATCAACTTCATGAAGTTCTTGCTGACAAGTTAAACGATAGGAGAACAAACGCAAATCTTTTTTTAACACTGTGTGGCAGGTACCGACTGATACTCCCACCATTTGTGATAAAACACGTACAGAAGTTCTTGGCGCATTTTCCATTATTTGTTGGACATTTTCTTTTAATTCTTCAGTCCGCTTTTTAGGTCGGCCGCTTCCTTCTTTTCTTGTTACACTGCCCGTTTCACGAAAAACATTAACACAACGCTGAACTGCACTTTGAAAAATTTTGTACTCAACAACGCCGGGAAATTGATTTTGAAATTCTATGAAACATTCCTCAATAGAATACTTCCATATTCCATCAATCTTGCGTACATTTCTAAAGTAGGACTCTATGATAAACACTTTTTGTTCTTGAGAAAACACCATTTTAAACGCTTTTTAAAACGAAAATATTCAAATTGATAGCGGCGATATAGCGCTTTGACAGATGACGTTTAAGTTCATTTGCTATACGCTACTCCCTACGTCCAAATTTTCAGAACCAACTTGACCATGTTTTTATTTTAACGCTCGTTATTAAAAATAATCCAGTTTTAGCGATCTACGTGTATTTTATCTCTTTTTATTTCTCTTTTTGCAGGCTGCAATACTCCAGCAAACCGCTGAATATATTTATTCGTTGGAGCAAGAAAAGACTAGGTTGCTGTCCCAAAACTGTCAGTTGAAGAGGCTGGTGAACCAACACGAGGGCGGCGAGCTGCCCCCTAAGAAGAGAAAGACTGAACTGATTATTCCAACAATTTCCGCGGAATCGTCCGACGAGGGTTTGGGATCTATGTCGCCAGAATCGGTGGGCCTCATCACCGTCACGGTCAACAATCCAGCCGAATGCCCATCCGAGCTGAAACGGCAGTTAGAGAGAGAGAGGAACCTAAGATTGCTACTGGAAGATCAAGTCCGTCAGCTGGAAACTCAACTTTTCCAGCAGCAACAGCAGCCGACCCAGATATTTCACGTGGACGAAGCCGAGGAAATCGGTTTGCAGTTGGTGACGGCGGACAGCCTTCCGCCGGTGGGCCACACGCAGACGGTCGTTTGTTCCCCGCCGAACTCGCGTAGTTCCAGCCCCATAACTGTTCTGCCGGAGCAGCAGAGGCTGCCGTCCGTCCTGGAGGCGGCCATCAAAGCAGAGCCTAAGGTGGAAGTGGAAAGGCTGCCCTCCCCCAACACTTCTCACGAGGAGAGCAGCAGGATATACGTGTCCAACACCTCCAGGCAGAACCTCGAGACCATCGTCGAGGCAATCAGGCACCTCGAGGGCGATCACATGTTCGGCGACGAACCCCAGACCCAAGAAGTACCCCTGGCGTTGACGACACGGAGCTCCGACAACATCATCAAGACCGACATGCAGGCCTACCTGGAGTACAACCCGGCGACCGTACAACAGCACCAGCAGTCACGACCAGGTGTGATAGTGGTGAAGCAGGCGTCGTGATCGAAGATCATCCACTTTGCCAGCTCCCCGAGCGGCGGACAGGCAAAGCAGGAGTAAATAATCGCATCGGGACGTGTCCGACCCATAGCAAATGTTAGACGACGTTGCGCAATGTTTATAACACGCATTAGGCCGGCCTTTTAATGTGGATATGTTGTTGATTGATTTTTATTATGTTGATCCCACCTAGTTCTAAATTATAAATTAGACGAGACGAAAGGGCCTCCGCCGAAAATGGAAGTTAATGCCAAATAAATAATGTAAGTACCGATAAAATTACTGTTTGGGCGATGATGGCTTTTTTAATTTACTCCCGATGCTTTTTTGTTTGAACCTCGAAACTTTCGGAAAAGTATAATTTGTGAATTTTAGTAATTTCGTTCTTTTTTGAATCAGGAATTTAAAGGAAAACACTTTTTTTTAACCGTTCATTTTTCGAATAACTATTATGTTGCGATTTTTCTTTACATTTTTTTTCCATTAGGTTTTCGAAATTGTAGCTGTAAAATGTATATTCTTTTTAAAAATATTTATAGCTTATTCGTTTAAGATTAATTAAAACGTAAATGCACAGTGAAAAGCATATTTTCTAAAAATATTCAGGCTTATTTCTGAATAAAAATCATTCAAATTTAGGAACAAAACCACTAGATGGCGACTCTTCCATAAAATCCCGCCACTATTTTTTCATAAGGTCCGTTCGCTGATTTTACTATAAATTGTGAAATTTACACTTTTTGTGCTGTTACAATTTTCTTAGTTTTGGGAATTAACAAAAAAAAAATAGTATTTGGGAATCATAACCTCACAAAATTTAAATACTGGAATTTACTCAAACTTGTAATATTTACCCTTCGTCTAATACAGGTGTACAAATATTTAGTTCGGGGCACGATACGATGACGTCATTTTCTGCTAGGGAACAAAAATTCAGTAAAAAGTTAAAAAAAAAACGGATTTTATGGATCACTATCTAATATTTTCATTCCTTTGTTTGACTGATGCAACTATATTATATACAGTGTGACCCATTTGAAATGAAAAAAGAACACCCAGTAAAAAATTTATTGACCGATTTAATTCAGGTATTTTTTTAATTCTTTGAAATTCTCTTCTATTCATATAACACATTATTCATTTTCATTTATCAAAGCCTACTTTTTATTTTATTTCGGTGTCGAATGTGACAAAAATTGATGAGCGAATTTTTTATTTAAACTCAAATACAAATAAACGGTTTGAAGAAAAGAAATTTTAATTTCCCAATATTTTTTTTAAACACTTTCTTCTTCGGGTCGACATTATTTGGGGCATTTGGCACAGACTTCCATTTCGACCGTTTCTAATCTGGAGGTTCTGAAGAATTTCAAATTTTTTTGTATATAAAATATTTATCTCTGTTTACATTTGCTGAGAGGAATAACGATTTGGCAACATTAAATAAATGTCTAGTTCCAAAAGTATAAAGTAAAAAAAAAGAGTTTACGAAGCAACAAATCGTTATTTCTCCTGGACAGTCGAGCGCTTTCGTGGTATTTAAAAAATTGTATTCGTATTCAAAGTGTTTTTATTAATTGCATGTATACTTTTTCAATGAACATGTTATAAAATTTTTGATTGGTGGATTGATACGCAACAATGGTCGGCTCTCGATTTTCAATTTTTTATTTTAAACATGACGATTTTTTTATTTTTTTTTTTTTGTTACTTAAAAGAGTAAAGTTTCTTTTTTTTGTGAAACGCCAAAAACATATATAAATATATTTATCAATATTAGAAAGTATAGTGAATTGTTTGTTCCTTTTTTTTTGTACATATTTTTTAGGCCGTCGCGTAGCAGCGACAAAATCTAGAAGTTAGTTTGTGTTCAGCGCACGATCTGAATGCATGGGAGAACGTTTTATCATCTTTAGTTTGTTGTTTTTTCTTTTTTTTTTTTAATCTACATACGGTTTATCTTTGCATCTTGTACATAACTTTGAAAATTTGGTATACGTACGATGAAGTTTAAGGATATATTAACGATTGTTTTCTGTTACGTCCTAGAGAAATAGTTTTATGACGGTTCTTTTACGACCAGGACACACATAGATCATAGTAGAACATAATATATATACTTTTTTATTTGGAAACTTTTTTTTAATCGAGAAATTATCGCTAGAATCACGCCTGGCAGGAATATGTTCCTTTCGTCGAATCGTCTGACTTTATCGGCGCCACTAAACTTAAAAAAATATACCCGCAACATTTTTAAGATATTGCCCATAATTATTTGTTCCTGAAAATTAAAAAAAAACCTTTAATTTTCATTTGTCGTTATTTCAATTTTTTTTAAATATAAGTAAGAATTGATAAAATCAGATGATTAAAGATAAGGAAACGATATGTAACGTATGGTGGGCTTAGTGGAAAAATATTATAAGCTTTATTAGACGGTTTAATAAGAAACACTTTAACAGATATAATGTGATAATAGTAACTTTTATAATAGACCAGGGCGGATCTGTCGAAATATCCCACTTCTGATATGTAAGAGGGGGTAAGCTAATTTTTGCTGGAATATTTCAGTACAACTCACATAATAAAAGTGTAGATCCCTAGATCTGGGCGAGGGCCGGAACATTTTCAAAACTGCAAAAATGTTTTAAAAAATTTTAAAAATTCCTATTTTATCTGAGTTTTTTACTTATATCTTAGAACTTATGCATTTTTGAAGATTATTGAAGAGGAAAAAAAGTTTTAGAATTAAATTTTGCACAATTTAGTGCAAGTTAAAAATTTTTAAATTTATTACCGATGTTGCAAAATAGCAATAATTGATGAAAAAAAGGCAAAATAATCAGGTTTTTTGTATAATTTTTTAAAATATTTTAATTGCTCCGATGACATTCTAATTTTGGTAAAAAAAAACTTTAGGGTATAATAAAACAACACATCAAATTTCATTAAAATCGGTTTGATGGTTTTTGCAAAATAATTTTTTGAAAGAAATTTTTAAAAATTTTTTTCAAATTTTCAAAACGTTGCACGGCCTAAAATAAAGCATCACTAGAACTTGAACATTTTTTCACATAGAAAAGACCTCTCAACCTTTCAAATGGTTTTTGAAAAATTGAAATCGGTTGATCAGGACGGCCACAGTAAATTTTTAAAGGTAACACTTTTTTTATTTTTAAACAATTGGATTACATTTATCAATTTTCAATTTGGTTTTTTTCAAGGATTAAAGTTTTAAAGTACTCGAAAAGACACTCCTTTAAAAAGAAAAAAATTAAATTCCGTTTATTTGTTTTTGAGATATAAATAGTCAAAGTTTATCGGCATTTGCCGTTAATTTACATTACATAATAAACAAATAATAATAAAAAAATTAATTAAATATTCTTCCAAAATGCATAAGTTCCAAGATATAAGTAAAAATCTCACATAAAATAGGAATTTTTAAAATTTTTTTAAACATTTTTGCAATTTTGAAAATGTTCCGGACCTCGCCCAGATCTAGCGATCTACACTTTTATTATGTGAGTTGTACTGAGTAATCTAGAAAAAATTTCCCTGCCCCCTCTCACATCCACCTCAAAACAGATCCGTCCTGGTCTATAAACGATTTTAATATTTTTGCCGGGCCTGATACCGAACCAATTACGGATTATTTTAAAACAGAAAATGGCTCAGGGAGCCGTTTGACAAAAGTACTGAAATTTTTAACAAATAATTTTACTGCGATAAAGACAAGTAATAAGCGTAGGTTAGGTAAGGTACGAGAGGAGAGGGGTTGGTTGCTTTTTTATTAGTTTATAATGGGAAGTAGGAAATTTGATAGTAGATTGTTGAAATGGAATTGATTGGGCGATAACTCATCTTATTGGAAACTGTATCTCTGCTTGACATCATCCAATGAGAGATTTTAGGAAATTTAACACTCAGTCAACGGGATACGTTATAGAACGTACCCGCTAGGAATCTTACTTTTTGGAGATGATTTACGATGCGTTGCATTGCTATTCGTTAGTAATCAATAAGAAAAATCTAGAATTTTAGAAGAAATATGTTGGTAGGGAAATATTGAAAGGTTGTTAAGGGTCTCCGTAAGGTAGATTTCCAAGATAGCACGTGATTGAAAAACCAGTGAAAAAAAACCAGTAAACACGATAGGAAAATAATTTAAGTTTTTCGCACTGAACCAATAACGTTTGATTGAAATTTTATCTTCCGAGAGACTTATGTAAGGTGGAATGAGTATTTGCTTATTTGTAGTTATAGGTAAGGTTATGGTCTTCGTAGAAATTTTCACGACTGTTACGGACGTATTCTTATAATTGAGTAACTCTTGACTTTGTAAAATATTCGCCACCGACTTGATTTTACAAACTTAAGATTCCTAGAGCAACAAAAACACTTAATTTTGCTAGATGATTAGGTAATTGAATTTAAAATTTAACTGAAATTGTTTCATCAAAACGGAAAAAATTTATAATAAAATTCAAAGGGATTTAACGATTATTCTAAATTAAAGGTGTTTTGTCGGTTGCTCTCCCCCGAATTAAAAGAATAGATGAAATGTTGAATTGTGGTTTGGAAATTTAATCGAGCGTTTTTGAGATATATTTACGAAATCCTATAAAGAAATCACGATAAGGATGAAAGTTTATCGGCACAGTAAATTGAATTAAACCGATTCGAGATTGTATACAAATTAATAAAAGTCGGAGTAAGACTGGGTGTAGTGATAGAATTATATTAATATTAAATGTATTACATAAGTCTACTTTTTATTGGATGGATGTGAAGTAAATAATTGATTTAAATTGACATTTTCTTTAATTGGTTCCCATTTGTTACTGTGATTGTATTTATATAAATTGGTAATACTATCGTAATGCTATACTTTAGACATAAAAAGTAAAAGATAGAGATTCGCAACAGGCACGTTCGAACTGTGACTCGTGTCTCTTTGCACTACCGCCTCTGCTAGTTCTGAGCTTATTTCTCCATCGCCTCGTCTTTATTTACACTTACCACTATCTTTATTGAATTACAAGATTTATTTCGAGATTCACTCTTGGCTTTATTATAATAGTGTTAGTAAAGACCTGTTTTTATACCTTTGTTTACTATTATCGTTATCAAATACTATTCATAATGTTACTCTGTTAATAGGCTCAGAATGGGGGCTGAGAAATCTGTATTTTCCGTCAGCAGTTGCCCAAAACATGAGTGTGTGTACGGTTCAGTATTACTTTTAAGCAATCAATTAATTCACAAAATTGTCGTGGGTAGCTGTTAGGAAAACAACTTTCTGATGTTTTTGTACCACAAATCATACGAGGAGATAACGAAATATTTCAATGTCCTAATATTTCTGTATTTACGATGTTTTTTGTGGTCTGGTCTGACTAAATTTATGCACAGATTAACTTATGGTTAGGTACGTGCTTCAATCATAATTATGTTGTGTTGCTTGTACCATTCTGAATATTTCAATAAAACTATTACAATGCTGGTCCGAGTTTCATTCGCTCTTCCCCACAATTTTCAGAAAACGGGCCAATTTATCAACATCACATTAAAAAATCAAGTTTACATTAAATTGGCCGGGGGTTGTGCCTTGAATTTAAAGAAAATACTCAAAATAGTTGAGCGACAAACCAACACTTAGGGGGTGAACCCTGCACAGCTGGGATGCAGTATTGGCATTCTGATGACGCTCCTCGTAAATTGACATGCCAACAACTTCCAAAGCCACCTAGATTTTTAAAGTGAAATAAAAACTTCATAAATAGGCCAATCAATAGAGGTTTTGTTTGTGACAAAAATACTAGTAGCAAACGGACTGTGCCATCATATAAAAGGCAGTCTGTAGATATATGCTCATATGTTTCCTACTCCAATTTACCATTAATTAATTTTAAGTGGTGATATACAAAATGATAAAATTTCCTTAAAAAAGACACCTAAATATGTATTCTTTGGAACAGAAAAGTACATTTGTAAGAAAACTTTCAAATTCACGATTTCGCGTAAATGTCAAAAAAGTCATAATTTTTTTAAAAATTCTTTTGTCTCGGTGTGATTTAGATAAAACAATAGATTTTCCTGTTACATCATACATTGCATATTAAGTCGACATGTCTCGAAAACAAGTAAATATTGAGAAAAACTTTATATTATAAAAATTACTCAACGGTCTGAGCATTTCCACCTTTCAGGGATCAACAAATTTTTTAGTATCGCCACGCCATCTATATAGAAAGATTTGAACTAACAGTTCTAACTAGAATTTAAAGATATTCGAGGGACCTAACAGCCCCAGTTTCCGGAACTAAAATAAATTTCTTGATTTCAGAGATATTGGCAGTGGGAGTTTTAATGGCACACCCTGTATATCCACTACCCCTCATCTCCTGATCTTTCTGCACTATTCGACCGCGTAAGCGCGCTCGGCCGTTTTTGAGCATGTTTGAAGGAGTTTTTCACCTATTCCTCATTATTTTATCGGAAAATTAGAATATACGGTTTGTAGTATTATACTTTTACTTTTAAAATCCGGTTGAAAAATTAAAATCGGACCACCTCCAACGTATCCAGAAACTTTGCCAAATAGTTCACCAAAAAATTAAAATTGCAATTGTGCGAAAACTAATGTTTTTTTAGGTGTGGGGGGTTCCTCAAAAAAAACCGAAATGTTGGCCAGGTTCCACAAGTCGCAAAATTCTCAACTTTGCCTTTTTGAAAAAAAAAAATGTTTCATTATAAGTCGATGAAATTTGAAATAGAAGAAATCAATGAATGTGAGGAAATAGAAATAAACTGACCATAAAATAAAACATTAAACTTTACAAACAAAAACTATCAATAGTTCATTCACATAAGGCTTTCAAAATTTTAAATAGCAGGCCTAATGTTTCTGTTTCTATAAATAAACCTTTGGAATTAAAAAAAAAACCATTCTTGGGAAGTTGATAATACGAATGGAAAACAAACAACTATTTGTTGTTTACATTCGCCAAGAAGTGAAGGTCATAGATAAAATATATATCAAATTTATCAATACATATTCACTTCTTAGTTTAGTGCATATTTTACTATTTCTCAAGGTGCAATTTAAAATAAAAATGCCTACTCTGAGACTGGGTGACACCGTTCCTAACTTTTCTGCAGAAACAACAAAGGGCAATATCAATTTCTATGAATGGCAAGAAGATAAGTAAGTGTTTGATTGCATAAATTGGAAAATAGTTGACATTTTATCTACTTTCAATTAAAAACAACATTAATTTGATTAAAGCCATAACATTTATTGGGCAAAATTGTTTACACAGGGTGTCCCCGAAATAAGTGCCAAAATTTTAACTAAAAGCACGTTTTGTTTAATAATACACAAATATCTGCCGATTTTAAAATGTAATTTTTTCTAAAACTTTGATATTTACATAATATGTATATAATTTTGCTCTATTTATTAACTTTTATTAATTCTTTAAGAAGTCTTATTATTTTTGGTGTCAAAGAACATTGTTCGACTTGGTAGCATTTTTTTAAATAAAACCTTTAAAACAGAGAAAAAATACTTAAGTTTATAACAGAATTAACATATTCTATTGCCTTAAAATGTTTTGTTAATGTGTTCCAATATTACAGATGGGTTATATTATTCTCACATCCAAAAGATTTCACCCCCGTGTGTACCTCAGAGTTATCAAAAATTGCAGTTTATGAACCCTACTTCAGCAAAAGGAATGTCAAGTTTCTGGCCCATTCCTGTGACAGCTTAAAAGAGCATTTAGCTTGGGTTAAAGACATTATTTCTTACTGTCGGCATCTACCGAGTAACGACCTGCACTTCCCCATCATAGCAGACGAGAACGGAGAGCTAGCTACATTGCTGGATCTGTTCGATAGATTCACCGACGAAAATAATAAATTGTTGACCTCTAGGCCGTTGTATATAATTGATCCCCAACACAAGCTACGATTTATGCTGCGGTATCCCGTTACGACTGGACGGAATCCAAAGTAAGAACATGTTAATTTTAAATTGGTGCCATCGCCACTTTAAATATAATTTAAATATTTTTTTACAACTTTAATTATTTCTTAGAGAAATACTGAGAGTATTAGAGTCTATGCAAATATGTGATCGAATACCGCAGGTTGAAACACCAATGGACTGGATGGTAAATAAACGAAATTGAAAAATGTTGAAATTTATTTATTAACGATGAATTTTCAGCTGGGCAATAAGGTGCTGGTAAAATCTGAGGTCAAAGAAAGTGAAATAAGAAGAATCTTTCCGAATGGCACCCAAACTGAATTTGTTACTTGTAGAGGTGCAATTAGATCAGTGGAAGACTACGAATTATTCTAAAAACCTATAAATAAGTATTGAAATTAGTCAATTTAAATTTTTCAGTTCGATTATATATTTTTACAGTATCGACGAAAGCTGTTTTACTGTTATACATTTCCTGTACTTTTGTACATTTTAAAATGTAATATTCTGTTGATGTAATAGAATTAATCTGGAAACATTATCAGGAGCACTTTTTGGGGCTAATCACAATACATGAAAAATTACGAGCCAGGATTAAATGATAAGGTCTAAAAACAAAATGGATAATTGTTTGAAAACTAAGGGTATTTGATATAATTTATTAAAAAAAGACTAAAATTTATACAAATCTGGAAGCGATACCCAACAACTTTGTATAATCTGCACCTTTGGACTGAGTTTTGTCTTTGAGAATAGTCCTTAGTATCGTTGGTATCGGTACGTGTATTCTAGTACCTAGCGGTGTTCCATTGTCGTCGATTAAGACTATGTTATTGCTGTCAAATTTAGGTATTTTGGTCTTTTGATTCTGCTTAAGTCCGACAAGAATTGCTTTTTTCTTTTCTCCTTTTATAGCAACTAAAACTTTGTCTCCTAAAAGTGAAAGACATCTATATTATCCAACAGACTTCAACTGTAGCATATATATTTTACATAAATAGAGATTATTTTCAGCTTACCTATTTTTCCAATTCCCGTTTTATTGTAAACATGTATACATCTCGGAGGTTTTCCTTCAGCCATAGCCTGTTTTCCTATTTCGCTGTTATCTACTACTCGAAGCCTAGTCAATTTTTGTATTTCTGAACATGCATTAGTTGTATGAATACTTCGTAGAATGTAAGAAAATGCAGTTTTTTTCACTAAGACGTTGGTAAACATCATTGAAATTAAACAACGTTTAAAAATGGATTGCCCATATTTTCCAGAAAATAAATGAGGTTATGTTATATGCACAAAATTGGAATAATACTTTTCAAGTTTTCAATGAAGTTTACTATAATTTGCAGTTTGCACAATATGTTGCGCCCTCTGCCCTGTCCAAAAGAATCAACAGTGTTTTTAGAGCCACCGACAGATGCCGCTAGTGAAGCAGTGGTTTGCCATATCACAACTAGAGGTCGCCGGTCGCCACGCCAGCAGTTGTCAAAATGTTTAGGAAGCTATGAGTGTGAGACTGTAAGACGATTTAAAATTGAGTATAATTCTTAGAAATTTATAAATTTAGGTACACTTCTTTACTATTCCTTACGTCATTTTATAAAAAATTGTTTTTAATTTACTTATTCAGATGTCTGATATGGAAAACATAATTTTAAGTATGTAAAAAGAAGCAAAAATTAATTTCAAATTTTAACTACATATTACGTTTCCTTTATATGATGACAATTTTTAAAAGTAACATTTCCCTATAAAATTACTAAATTTATTTTAAATATTTAGGTAGAGGAAGTTTTCAGAGTAAAAATTTACGATTTATAAATATTTGTGAAAATAAATTTTCAACATTAGGTCTAAAAATATAAACAAATAACGTATATAGCTTTACAATGTCTATGTTTTATTACGCTCTGCGTTTTCGTGTAATATTTTCCAAATCAAACTCAAGAAAAATACAATTTAAAGCTATTATTTCATGGGGCTTCAGTTTTCCCACAAATTTGGGTTAAAACTGCCCCCTCAAGTAACATGATCTCGATGGCCAAATCAATACTATCGCGTCTTTCTTTAAGAGTAAGGCCCGAGATCCCTTGTTGGTATATTGTTATCACAAGGAATCGCGTTAAAAGGGATCTGTCCAGTGTATACAGTAGGTGTTTTATTTGAGTGACACGATGTTTGACAAGTACTCTAAGACTGTCCACACCTTTCTGAATGCATGTCAGTGCCAACCGGTGATTGGACAGGACAACCGCACAATGAGGACCGTATACAAATATACCTTCAACTCACGCGTGGGTACTTTGCCCGAAGCTATTCTCTCCTTTTTTTATTTCGTGAAACGCGTTGATTATCAAATAACGTGTACATCACAAAGCATATATGGTTATATGCTTTGTGGTGTGTGTTTGGAATAGATATAAGTATTCGATATAGTTGTGATGGACAGGTAAAAGTTAAATTCCTACTAGAACAATTAAGAGAAAGTCCGCATTTTAAAATTCCCGCCATAAATTATTATTTAATTACTTAACAACTGAGGCGCCACTGTAAGGATTTAATTGAAGTCTCTAGATTGATATAATATCGCAATTAATAGCCATTCTTAAGCAGATAATTAATTATCACATATTTTAAGCAACTGTTACAAAATTTTTATGTAAAATACTACAATTAAATTTTCATGGTTTTAAATTTAAAATTTCTCGAGGCAAAATTTACTACCGCACTGTGAGTATCAAATATTTATAATTTTTTAATTTTTTTAAATTTAAGTGTCTCGTGATTTATTTCTAATCTTTTGTTCATCAAATTCAATAAAAAAAAATATATTAGTTCGCTGATATTTATTTTTTAGAAGTCGTTCGAAAACGTAGGTACACTACTTTGAAAATTAAAATAATTATGAGTGACCTTTAGAAATTAAAATATCGATTTGAAATTTTCAGAATCGGGATTTTTTTTAACCTAGAAAATGATAAAATAACTAGTAAAAAAATTTAAAAAAAATCAATTTTTCACGATTTTGGAAATTTTTAAAAATCTTAAGCGACCTCTAAAAAATTTTTTTAGAGCTGATTATTTGAGGGTATCTTAAAACATGATAAACTAACATATTTTCACAAGAGACACGAAAAATAAAATCGGTTTTTTTTGGGACACTCTAATACATGTTATATAAATTCAAATAAATATGTGATAATAATTTCTGTACTTTTATTGTCCAATGAATATTCCGTAACTTGTAAATTGTTAATAAATATTATAAGGTTATATTATACCTATTTGTTTTTAAATAATATTTTACTATTATGAAATCCAAGTAAAATTTTGAAATTGAATTAACTCAGTAAGTAGTTTTAAAATAGAGTAAAAATATATTTATTTCATGTTCGCTTATTGTTCTTACCAGTAAATATACGAATGTGCAGTTCCTAGAAAATTATTGGTAAAAATAAATAATTTTTGTAAAAATTACCTTTTCATTTTCAAACTCTTATATTGTCAAAAGGTAACAAGTAAAGGATTTAAATTAATCGTTTCTTAATTGAAGTTGCAAACTCGGTAAACCTAGCATTTTAAAATAGAATATATCTTGCATTCGGTACTAGTCTGTTGGTGATATATCAGCAGTATGCAGCTCTAGCAGTAATTAAAACATCCATTAGGGGAATTCGTACTTACCTTCTTACTTATGCATGTTCAGATATTTTATATTCACATTCATATTCGTCACCGTGACTACTAAAATTACACCGTTCTTTGTGAAGTAGAAATTAAATGCAAGATGAGGAACCCAGTGAAGTGCAACATTGTACTTTAGACGTGTGTAAGTATATGTATACTGTCATATTATACCGTGTGTCCTTTATTTAATATATGACACGATTAAAATGTTTTAGGACCGCATCCACAAGTGGAAGTCTATAATTATAAAAGTTGTTACTTATAAATATTATAATAATATTTGTAATAATAAATATTTTAATATTTTTAAGAAAAAACTTTTATAAGTATAGATTTTCACTTGTGGATGTGGCCCTAAAACATTTTAAAGGTTAAAATCATGATTTAAATGAAAGTATGTGTTAATTCGACTGTGAAATTCAAGGACAAACATGTACATAGTCCTCCTTAGCCAAAATTGACCCAAATAATTCAAATGGAGAGGTCAATTTTGACAATGATTTAAAAAATATATTTTCTAAATCAGTCAGAAGTTTTATTCGTCGGTCACAAAAAAATGAGTTGCATTTTTTCGTTAATAACGACGTTTTATCTGTTTCTTGAAGTATGCTTGTTTTAATACTGTGCATGAGCATATTGTTTTTAGAAAATTGCAATAAAAGTTACAGCTTTTGAGTAAAACTAGAACATGAATCATTATGTAAATAAATGTTTTTAAAAGTTTCTTGTATTCACGTAATAAAGAAAACGTTAATAATTTACTCTGCAGAACATGTAAGGGCTTTTAAAACTCTCTTGTATCAAACAAAAAGAGTTGTAATAGCTTTTTTACATTGACAATTTATTGATGAATAAATTGACGGAGTTCTTCATGAATTAATTCATGAATTAATTCACTGGTAAACAGTGTGGTTTTACACTGCTACAGACTGTCAAGTTTTTTGACGTATAAATCAGTTCTACCAATGAATCAAAGAAGCAAATAAATTTCAAGAATGTCACCTTTCTACTCATAACTGTAGTGATACAACAGCGGTACCGTTCTAACACATATTATAGGTATAAATATTAGTTTTTGTAAGAACAAATCCGTAAAAACAATGCAAAACTAGCACGACGCCACACAATTATTTACATATTCCAATAACATAACCTCATTACTGATCTGAGGCTGGAAATTTGTTGGGTTGGTACTTCCGAACTTCACGAAGAAATTGACGAAAATTAGAACATGCTCTAATTCGTCAAGAACTTGATGAATAAATTCATGAAGTTATTTATTTGACAGCAGATTTGGTGCATTACACTTGTCCAATTTCTTGATGAAGCGACTTCATGAATTAATTGATCAATAAATTGTCAATGTAAAACAGCTATAAGAAATTTTCATGTGACTTCGAAACAGTACATAGAAAAACAATTTAACTTTGCATTTCGGATATATCTGTTAAACCTGTATTATCTTTAAATAGACCACTCTGTATATGTTTTATATATTCGAACGTTTCTCGGGATTACAATGATGTAAGGGTTGACAGGTCTATCTCTAACAATAATCTTTCGAACTTTCGGTCATATCTCTTTTATTATTCGAGACATATTATCATCAAATGTAATATCACTATAATCCTATACAATATAAAAAATACAGGGTGTTTATAAATAAGTGCGAAATATTTTAGGGGGTGGTTGCCGAAGTTATTTTGTGAAAAAAATTTCATATAAACGTAGGTCGAAATATACTTCGTTCGTCGAAATATAATTTTTTATTTATTTTTATTATTTCGAGTACACTTTTTCGTGGTGTGTACACAATATGTGATGACGTCACTAAGGAACAAGGCTAGTGTCATGTATCTATGATAAAAATGCAACTTTCTGTCGTTTTTCTAATAATCTCCAGTTGTTTTGTACTATGCAAAAAGGTAACTTTTCTTCAAACTTCAAACTTGACAACATATTTAAGTTTATGTTTATGTTTAGGCGTAGTTTAGACTATATATACTTAAAGTGACTATTTAAACACGATTCATGTCATATATAAATGTGGCAATTACATGTTTTATGTCGTAGCATCATTATTTTGTAATATATACAATATACCGCTACTGTTTGCGTCAAAACGAAAGTCTCTAGTTCGTTGCTGATGTCATGCGCAAACAGAACGAAATTGAGTCGCCTGATGAGCACACCACGTCTATTTTAACACTATTTTACTGCATTTCTATTATTTAAAAAATCAAGATGAGTTAACTCTGTCCTGTGCCGCAAAAATCCATACACGTCTCAAAAGCGCGTTGTAGGAAAGCACAGGCAAATCCCGCGCGCTAATGGGGACTTACAATTAGAGATAATTAGAGCTGCAGTAGCGTCGCTCACCGCTTACTCTAAGTTGCGGCGATGTGATTAACTAATGACGTTTAATTGGATAGAGCGAGGATTCCACAATTATGTATAGTAGGCGCGTAGGACTCGTTTTTGCCTCGCATGCTGCGAAAAAAGTAATAATTGAGCCAATGCTGTCAACACGGAGGTCGTGATTATTAAAAACTACTGCGAGATGTAAAATATATGGCAAGTTATTGTTCCCAGCCAAGTACCTTGTCCTGCGTAAATTTTAATGAACTATCTACTTCCATAAGTTTAAGTGCAATTAAATTTGAGGACATTGAAGACCAAATTAATAGTTTGCGGCAGACTGTTTACTTCCTTTTTCTACAAGAAATGTAATTCAAACAAATTAAATAATAATAATAATAATAAATCTTTTCAAATAAAGTCATCAGCGCGTCAATCTGGAAGAAGTTTTGATTCAAACTACACACACACGTTATCGAATCTGGATTCGTTGTACTTACAGTTCGAAGAAAGCTTCTATTCTTCTCCTCTTCACTTATTCTTCCTCAACGTGTCCAATAAATTACTCGAAATCAGATAAGCATTAGATACGAGCTAAACAAAGCCCTGGGAAGGGACGTCTACAAATAGAACACTTTTGTATCCTAACAGTCTATCAGCGTTTATTTATATACAATATAAAATTCCTGAGCACGGCGAGAAGTGTCAAACTTTTGATGCGGGCCGGCTATTCAAATCCTGCGTTCCCATTTAAATTAGCCACACTTGTTTCAGGTACCATCTACGACGATGGGCAGATGTAATGTTGACAGCTATGTGCGAGAATATAACACGTCGATCACATGCACGGTCTTAAACGCACGAAATTACCGTATACGATTTATTGTTCAACGTCTAGATTGTGGTGTATGTGTCGAGGAAAAATTCGGGGGCTCTTTATCTTCGGGGACAGGTGTGGGTCATCGGGATTGTGAGTTAATTGTCGTTGTGATGGTCTACGTCCAATAGGTTTTGTCTAGTTTTATTTGGTTGGTCGTTTTTAGTCTCCAATTGTGTATGTATACAGAGTGTCCCTGGAAGGGTGGAACCACACTTATAAGAAGTAAGAAATCTCGATTTTGGAAAATAGCCTGCTGGTTATACAGCTCTGTTTATTTCTGATACAAAATGAGTTCAGTACGTCTTGGAAATTTAGAAATATCTTATTTTGTTCACTGGGAAAGTGCTATTTTTGTATAAGACTTAACAAAACTTTGTTAGGGAGGGTTTCTTATAAAAAAAATTTAATCTGGAAAATTTCAATGTACCTATTAAAGCTTATTATGATTTTTTGCTTGATTTCAATTTTTTTCACTGTAAAATGTCTTTGTACAGGATACAAAATTGAAAATGTGTAGAAAATGTTATTATTCTATGGATGCATTGTGAAAAATCTCAAATCAAACAAAATGTCAAGTATTTTGAAGGTTTCGAATTTTGGGGAGTCCGAAGAAAGCGAAAATGTTAAATTTAAGCGAGAAAAATCTCTAACTTCCAGGCGATTTCTGGGAAATGAGTCCCATTTGGTATTGGATCATCTATGCAGAGTACTATCTTGAAATAAAATTGTGGTGGAACGAATGAAAGATAAAATACGTCAAAGCAGCCTTGGAATTCATTTTTTATTTGTATAATTTTCATCCCATTCATATAAACCCATCAAAATTCTTCAACAGTATTAAAACAACTACGAAATATATCAAATAAATATGACAGCAAAATAAGTCACAGTCGTTTTGAGATGTAAAAAAATTGCAGAATATAATAAAATAATATTAGAAACGCATCGGAAACTTTTAAAAACCTCGAAAAACATCAGAAACTGCGACCAAACTTTGCGGAAACCGAAATTTAACATATGTAACTCACAACAATTACATATTTAATATTATGTAAAACGCAAAATCTGATAATTTGTATTTTCGTATTACAAAAGGTATCTATTTCTTACAACTTAATTCTCTTGGATATATTTATTTATTTATTTATTTATTTATTTACCATTTGGGACACAAACAGGCCACTAAAAAACCCACTAAAGAATCCACTAAATTAACATATATACAAACAACAGTACAAAGAGTTATAAGGTTACAAATAGCATAAAAAATATTATAAAAGAAGTATACGTTTGAGCAATCTCTTAAATGAAACTAAAGATGTAGAGAATAAAATATCTATGTCTCTAATTTCGAGTAAAAGTGATTCTATGGCATTTGTCGATATTAATAAACAAATTATTGTTTTTACAAAAAATTACAAAAGCATCAAGATCATTCTGAAGTTTTAAACAGTCAGTACCATCACGAATAGGTAAAAATAGCTTAAAGTCATCAGCGTATCCTAACAAACTACAATAATTAAGGCATTCTTTTATTTTATTAACATAAATTATGAACATTAAAGGCCCAAGTGCGATCCCTGAGGTACTCCTGAGGGTATCATAATGAAATTTGACGTGAATTCGTTAACTTCAACACACTGTGATCTGTCGGTCAAATAAGACTCCATCCAGTTCAGCAAGGTGCCACCCACACCGACCTCAACAAGCCTAATCAACAAGATTCCATGATCAATTTTGTCGAAAGCCTTACTAAAGTCGATGTAGACCGCACCAACTTGAACCTGATTGTCCAAATGGTCTTGTATAAATGCAGAAAATATCATGAGGTTAGTTTCAACAAATCTATTTTTAAAAAATCCATGTTGCTCAGCCATAATTTGAGTTTTAACCAGTGAATAAATGTGATCATAGATAAAAATTTCGCAAAAACAGAAAGTTTGCTTATAAGTCTATAATTATTTATAAAACTACGTTGGTCATTTTTAAAGATAGGTATAATACAGGCCATTTTCCATTTAGTAAGAAAACATCCGGTAGAAAGTGATTGATTATATAGAAATGTTAAAAGGGATGCCAAGTTCAACCAATATTTTTTTGCGAAAACCTGTGGTATATTGTCACAACCCCCACTTTTATTAGGATTTAAATCCTAAACTATTTTTAACATATAATTTAATATTACAAAGAACAGAAGGATAATTAGACTCAGTAGAGGACGTGTTAACTCTAGCCTTTTTTGGACAAAAACACTGGAAAAGTATTTAGAAAACAGCCCACATATATCTGTGTATTTGTAACGGTGACGTCATTTAATACCATTACAGATGGAAAACGGTTATTATTTTTAATATTAACAAACCGCTAAAATTTTTTTACATTAAGACTCAAATTATTTTCAACCTGAGAAATATAATTACGATAGTCAGTCCTTTATTAAAGTTTTATATCGATAGCAAATTAAATGTTTGATAGATAGATGAATAATTACAGTTAAGAAGAGATTATGAATTTGCAATCAAATTTTCACGGAGGGAGCATTTTTAACTCGTAAGGATTTGCGAGGATTATACAATTTACGTTTGAAGAAATTAAGCAGTAATCTGGATCAAGATTCTCATGGCTTTAAATAAAAATAAATCAGGTGTAAGTATTGATATCTTACTAAAAATTGTCTGAAGTTACTTATTTGTAACAATTCTCGAACCGAAGAATATCTAGTTATATGAAATAATTATTTATTTTGTTTTTGAGATACTATTGTAATTTTTTTTAATATTAGCTATAAGTATATAAAATTCTTTTATTGTAGAAAAACAACATGGTTTATCGTGTTAAGTATATTATGATAAATTTGATATACATTTGTCAAAATATATTTATCTACAACTTTTATGACCAATATATTTTTCAACTGATTAATTTAATTACTTTATTTTGTAAGTAAAAGAAAATTGTAGGAAGTTTCAATAAAAAACTTAAGAAATTACATCGAAGTCACGTTTTGTAGAATAATTTCATTATTGTATTAGTTTAATTTTTCCAAATCACGTTTCATATAATATATCTAATAATATTTATGTGTGTTGTTCTCATAGCTGATTTTCTTTGAAGGTATTCCAGGTAATGATTTGTTTACAGAATATTTAACATGTATTTATAAAATCCAGTACGGTTTTCATAAGAAAATATAAATAACTTAATAGATATGGAGTAGAAACGAACTACTTTGTAGATATATCCTAATTTGCTGTTCATTGTAAATCAAAATTGATATCCCTCATCACTTATTTTATCACTTCTTATCACTCGTATCACTTTATTCTCCCTTAATTAAAAAAATAACCATGTTCTTAAGCACATTTTCACTTTACACTGAAGTTATTTTGGCACAAAAACTCAAAAAACTTCCTGAACATGAGGAAACTCACAAATTCTTCTCACAACTTTCATCATGCGATTTTCGACCGATCTGGACCTTACCACAACCGATAATGAAATATATCGTGAATATAAACAAAGAGAACACAACGACAGCCGATATTCAATGATGTCGATTATATAAAAAAACGGTGGTGGGAATAAAACTATTGTTTTAAAACAAGGCTCTCGTACGGGGTGACTGTGCTGGTTTCTTAATATGAATAATGAAGGCATTGAATAGGTCACTACTTTTTTTCAAAGTACCTACATCTAGATGGTTTAGGTAGTGAAATTAAATACATCGTTCAGACCGGTGGATCTCATTGTATATTCATATTTTAATGAAAGATTCAACAATAAGAACCGAAATCAGCATCAAGACGGGACTAGGGGTTCTACTAGCAGGTCCGCCCCCAAAGAG
Source organism: Anoplophora glabripennis (assembly GCF_000390285.2). Taxonomy (NCBI): domain Eukaryota; kingdom Metazoa; phylum Arthropoda; class Insecta; order Coleoptera; family Cerambycidae; genus Anoplophora; species Anoplophora glabripennis. The sequence continues at coordinate 399,438 of NW_019416799.1, forward strand.
GCTAGCCCCAGAACAACAAGGTCAATTGGGAAATCCCTAGCTAAGGAAAGGTACATAGGCCGTGTCATAACAATCCAAAAAAACATGGTACTTTAAATAATGCTCATATGTAAGCAGGAGCTTTTATAAAATGATACAAATATGAAATTCTTGATATAAGTATTTGAATTAAAATTCCTCTTGGTAAGTTTAGAGCCATAAGAGCTGTCATCGAAATTGCTTTTCCCAATTTCATAAATGTTTTAAACAATATCATGTGAAAGTCCTTTGAAACTTCTGTTAAACAAACTTTTCGATAGTCCAAACCTAGCAGATCAAGTCTGCACTGATTTTAGCAGCGTTGCTATGGAAAACAAGAATTAAACTTTCATGTGCAATGTCTATGTTCATGACATGACATGATTTAATTATTTTTGTGTACATTTACATACTACATTTATTAAAAAAATGAATAAGCAATGGAAAAGTATACCCATATGATTCTGGTTTTTGGGGAACATATTCGAAATTAACAGTAAGTATAGGCACAAATGATTTATATCAATAATGTATAATCAGTAACAGACTTGACCAAACCAGTGTTTTTTTCCTACGGGGGAAGCACATGTACTACCAGACATTCTTGAGGCTAAAATATGATTATTGATTATAATACACCTTAGTTCAAGTTGCTTCATTTGCTAGTTACAGGGTGTCAAATTCCGACGCCATTAAGTGTTTTGGAAATTCGATGAATTCATTTGATTTGCAATTATATTTCAAAGAAAAACGTTCTCGTATATTTTATTCGAAATATTTATTGTTTTCGAATTATCATATTTTTAGTCTAAAATAAGCTTTCTATATGGTTAGAATAAAAATATAAATAAATCTAAAACTGTTCTTTTACAGAAGACAATTAATCCGCAAGAATAAAAGAACAATTGGCGTAAAAGTTTTAATTTTTCTGAGATTTTGGAAGTTATATTTAAAATTCTATTTGTAATACAAAAATTCCATACCTGTTATTGTAAAAACAAACAACTTAAAAATTATTTGTTTTTAAAATAAAATGGAAAGGATAGTTTTTCACTGAAATACAAGTGTTAATCAAATGAAAACACAAAATTTTCAAAATATCCAGTGGCATCGAAATCCTGAGAGGTGTATATCAGTCTTCCACCCAGTCCAATTAAATGGGCCTTTAAATCGCAATTTGGTCAACTTGCCTGAATTTTCGATATAAGTTAGTTTGAGGTAGATAACAATAAGTGACAATAATTTTTTTTTTCAATTCCCGGCCAGGGGTGAAAAAGATAAAGGGGGTTTTCAAGATAACTCAAAAGGGGTAAGAACTAGAAAAAAAATTCTTATAAAAGTTGTACTTACAGGATAAAATTCTACATAAAAAAGGTCTATCGACTTTTTCTTGTACTATTAAAATTAACAGAGTTAGGGTGGCTAGAAATTAAGGGATGATTTCCAATATTTAATAAAATCGTAAAAAGCAGAAAAATGAATGAATTTTATATATATTATTTTTCAATCTACTCTAGAAAATGTAAACTTTCTTTTCAGAGAAATAGATATATTTTTAAATTTTTAATAAAAAAAGTTGTGACAATTTCAATTTTTTAATAGTTAATTTTTATGATTTAACACTAAAACAATTTTTTTCAATGCCATTCGATTGATTTATTTAAAATAATAAAAAGTTGCTTTCGAAATTTTGTTTTACGAAAGTTAAAGAAATTAGGTTCGCTTTGTGAAATTATTATAACTTTTTTATTAAAAATTAAAAAATTTGTCTATTTCTTTGAAAGATAGTTTACATTTTTTAAGGGAGATTTTAAAAAAATATATAAAATTCGTTCATTTTTCTGCTGTTACGATTTTTTTAATTTCTGAAAGCATCCGTTAACATCTAGTCTCCCTAACTCTGTTAATTTTTATATAGACCATTTTTATGTAGAATTATGCTCTACAACTTTTATAAGAAACTTTTTTTTCTAGCTCTTACCTCTTTTGAGTTATTTTGAAACACCCCTTTATTTTATCTTTTTTCACCCCTGGTCGGTGGTTAAAAAAAAATTACTGACATTTATTGTTATTATATAACCTCAAACTGATTTCAAATTAAAAATTCAGGTAAGTTGACCAAAATTGCGATTTAAAGGCTCATTTAATTGGAGTATTATTGACGTAATTCAGATTAAAATCTTTACTTTTTTCTATATTTATTTATTTATGCCGCCAGTCCAAGTTTCCAACATATTTCTTGCGTATCTGGTGCTTTTCAGAAAACTTACCACCCTGTAACTGGCAAATAAACAATAAACGTCAAAATTTTTCTGATATTATCAAGTTATAAAGATCGCCGCTTGCGGTTTCCTCTTTCCGTTTTCCTCCAATAGCGGCCTACCATCAGTTCTGTTACCCTGTATACGGAATATCGATACATCCTGTATAACATAAGGACTTGAAGCAAATTAAAGCAAATATTTCTCAGGATCGAATTTTAAATATCTGCGGAAGGTATTAATTTCTTTTTGTATGACAAATTAACTTTATAGCCAAAGTTTCCGTTATCCCGCACCCTCTAATCCACCGAGCGCTATGCCGCCGACTGTACATTCAGCCATTGCTGGTTCCCGTCGCCCCTTTTTAAAAAATTATCCCCTCTATGCCGGCCGTCCGTCCTTATCGCACTCGAAAAATAAATATTCAAACGGCTCCGGTTTCCATCGCAAGATTGCAATGCGGATTCCTCTCTTTGAAATGTAAAAATATGTAAATATCTGAAAGCTCTGCGGCCCGCGACTTTTTCTCCCGTCAGGGCAGGGGGTAGGGGCTCCCCCTGCGCTCGTGTGTTGACGCGCCGCCCCTTCTAAAACTATAGGCGAGGGGACGGCCCCCAGCTACCATTAAGTCAACGTCACCATGCCTATAAAGCGGAATAAAAAATGCCACCGGGGAGGTCCCGAAGGGGCACTACGGTGGTTTCGCGATTTGCTTTGGCTTAGTCGTAATGGCTGCTCCGATATTCAAATGTTTAAGCGACAGGGCCCAATTCCGATAATCAACCTTCTAATGTAGCCAGGATAATGGTTGGGCTTCGATCCCCGCGACGGTTATCCTTTTTCCATCAAGAGGACTTTCAATGGGTTCCTTTAATAAACCGTGTTTTTTTAAATTGATTTTGTAATTTCAATTTTTATTTTTGCCTTTGTTTACAATTTCTTGACGAATATCCATTGTTTTACTGAACGAGTGGTTCCTTTTTAATCCAGAAGAAACGTTTATTTTCCCTTTCTACTAGCCTGTTATGCCTTCATCAGAGAAAAGGGAAAATTACAATTATTGGAAAAAAATTACTGCATAAAAATACTAATAAATGATGAATTTTTGCGCAAATTGAAAATAAAATAAATAATTGTTTTAAGTCATCGTGTCATCAAAGTTTTTCAGGTAGGTACAGGGTGATTCACTATATTTTAACCCCCCAATTAACTTTTTTTTGTTTTTAGAGTTATAAAAAAATGTGAAATACAAACGATGCACGATTTTTTATGAATTTTTCGAAATTGAAGTCCAAACAAAATAGCCGCGGATGTTATTTTTGTTAATTTAAATGGAACACCCTGTATATTTTTACATATTTGGATAGAACGTTCTTTGCCGAGCATAGTCATATAGGGTTTGTTGGGTCCATCTCTTACAATAAGCGAGATACTATTAAAAAGAAAAGAAAGTTTTTTATTAAGAAAATAAGATATCTTGACCTCTTTCAGGCATTTCTGCCTTTTTTCTAATTACGTGAGGATTTACAGATTTAGTTATAATATATTTTCTTATATCGGACATTGATATGGTCCAAAATGCATATTTTTAACTAAATATCACTAATTAAGCCATGCTAGACCTAAAAACTCATGGACAATGTTATATGGTGTGTGGTATGTTATATGTTAGCCCGTGACAGTGACAGGTTTTTTATTATTATTTAATTAAAATGGGTTACACAGAATTAGAAAATTAACATATCATAGGAATTAAAATAGAGTAAAGATCTTATCCATACTCTATTTTAATTCCTAATAATATTTCAATTTTCTACTTCTGTGTAACCTATTTTAATTAAATAATAACAGAAACTGTCAATCAGTTACAAAGTTATCATGACATTACCTGTCACTGTCACCATATAACAGTGTCCTTGAGTAATTCGGCTCTCACGGCCTGATCAGTGAGATTTAGTTAGAATACCTATACGCATTTTGGACCATATTTTGGTCTGATATGTCAAAATATAATGAGCGTTCAAATAAAAACGTGGTCGAAGTTGGCTCTGACACATTGGACGTAGGGCGTAGCTTATAGCGACCAACTTAACCTCATTTCTCAACAAGCTATATAGCAGCTGTCAGTTTCAATAACAAAGCGGCGATACAGCGCTTTGACAGATGACGTTTAAGTTCATTTGCTATACACTACGCCCTACGTCCAAATTTTCAGAACCAACTTGACCACGTTTTTATTTGAACGCTCGTTACAATTAAATCTGTAAATCCTTACGTACTTGGAAAAAAGGCAGCAGTGCCCGAAAGAGGTCTAACAATTACAAGATATCTTATTTTTCTAATACAAAAACATTATTTTCTGTTTTTAATAGTATCTCGCTTATTGTTAGAGATGGACCCAACAAACCCTATATGACTATGCTCGACAGGGAACGTTCTATACAAATATGTAAAAATATATTCCATTTAAATTAACAAAGTTAACATCCGCGGCCATTTTGTTTGGGCTTCATTTGTTTTTCAAATATCAATTTCGAAAAATTCATAAAAAAATCGTGCATCATTTGTATTTTACATTTTTTTATAACTCTTAAAACAAAAAAGTGTCAAAATATAGTTAATCACCCTGTACTTTCTGTTTCTTGTATTTTGTCACTAAACCGTTGCATTTTGTAGTAAAAGAAGTACATGTGCATTAAAAAAAGCTCTAAAAATAGATAGTGATCAATTTTTAATTTAGACTAATAAGAACTACCTTACCTCTCTAGCAGTTATCTCTTTTAACCACAATCTTATTTTTTCCCAAATAACACAGCCACACAAAAAAAAGTTGTCTATACTTTTCATGCGACATATATATTATCCGTAGTATTTTTGGCTCCTGATCACGAATCCGGTGTCAGAATTGAGCTATCACACCACAGGAATTTTCTAACCTCAAAAAACAGGTCAAAAATAGCAAAAATTCACAAAAAAAATGCTAGAAAAAAATTCAACAAAATTTTTAACATTTGAATATAGAAAAATTTTTTTTTTGTATTTTTCTTATCACTTTTTCGTGAATTTTTGCTATTTTTGACCTGTTTTTTGAGGTTAGGAAATTCCTGTGATATGATAGCTCAATTCTTACACCGGATTCGTTATCAGGAAGCAAAAATACTACGGATAACATATGTCGCATGAAAAGTACAGACAACGTTCTTTTTTTGTGTGCGAAAACCATAACTAAACCTAATACAAGCATTTTGAACTCTTTGGAGACACTCTTTATCCCTGAGGTCCAAAGCAGGCCAATATACGGCAATGCAGTATGTGGATACTGGATAATATCAGCGAATCACAGATTTTTAATTTAATTTCAGTACTAAGAAGATCTTTATGCATGTAAAGGACTTTCAGCTTGCCAAACGATTTCTGGGTAAGGTAGTTGACAGATCTAAGAGAATTGTCTACCCACAACCCAAGATTTTTGCAGTTATCAGTTGGAACGATAGTATGTCCATTCTAAATAATAGTAAAATCTTGGTTATCTACAATGACGTTCCTTTTATTTACAAAAACTAACATTTGAGTTTTAGGTTCATTTAAAATAAGATTATGAGCCAAAGATACTTCAGAGATAGAGTTTAGATCAGGGCCAAAGCTGAAGAGATGTCAGAAGGATAAAAAGAAAAATATAATTGAGTATCATCTGCATACTGATGGGACTGACAATAACGGATATAACTACAAAAATCAGCAGTATAAATAGAAAAGGGAAGAGGACCCAGAACACTACCCTGGGGAACTCCAGCAGAGATAAAATTAAGCAGGAATAAGGCACATCCCTCGATTTCTTGCACATATATTGCGGCTAACTTCTCTAGAGGTGCCTTATTGAATTTTCTAATCAGCGAATCTAAATGCCAAAATCAATTGTTTTAATTTTTAGTAGCACCACGCCACCACGTACAGTTCAGGTTGTGCTACAATGTCTAAAGAGATTTCGATAGCAGATGCACGTGTGGACCTCCACTAATTATATTATTTTCAAGGTAAAACAGCGGGCCAACCCCATTTTTGCCGCGGAAAGGAGAAAAGGAGGGACCGCACCGGGGTAACAACTATTGTAGTACGAAATACTGTACGTACACAATGTGCAATGGCTTCGTTACGCCGACGAATGACGATAATTACGAATTACCATAATATTTAATATAATAAAGACTTCCCGGCTGCCGCTGTGCCGGCTTTGTGATGCCGTAAAATGGCGGTAATTCGTCGGCGGCGGGGGACCCGTTTTCGGTTCGTTAGATGTCATGATGAAAATTCCTCTCGCTATATTTGAGGTCTAAGATTAAATCGCTTAAATTATAATGGCTTTGTAATTTCATTCTTTGCAAATGGCCGACGGTTGCGTTCTGCACACTCGCCTAATTGACTCGCGAATCGAGGATCAGACCTGTTCGCCGAAGGGTTTCTGTACCTTAAGGATATGTCTGCCATGTTCCTTTTGATTTTTTTCCGACATTATTATAAGCGTTTACCGCAAATGTAAGAAGAGGTGTCCGAAAATGTTGGAACAGAACTCATATTTTTTCCAGTTGAAATTTAAAAATAAATCGCTTATTTAAGGCTGTGCAACGTTTTGAAAATTCGAAATTTTTTTTCAAAAAATTATTTTGCGAAAACTATCGAACCGATTTTAATGAAATTTGTTCAATTTATCTGCTTACAATATACGGAGTGATACAGCTTGTTCTATGCATATCTTCCACCAGGTATGTCTAGTATCTTGGATTCCTTATACTAGATAGCAAATCCTCGCTGGGCGAAATAGAGAATAACTGGAAAACTCTCTCCATAACGTAGCGATGTCTCTGCAACGTTCTGCTGACAGTCAACGTAAGTTAACATGATTGTCGTACGCACAAACTTTCTCTAAATCAAACACCACTGATAGAATCTTATAAAACTAAAACTTCTTGGTAAATTATATACCATAAAACACTTCAATGTTGAAGTTGATGTGTACACTGAAAAAAAGTATTTGGATCAATGAGCAGATAGTTTTAAATGGAATTATTTGAGGTAAATGTTATTTTAATCTATTCAAATGTATATAGTTTCACCAAACTATGTGAAACATTTCCTGTAATCCATAATTTTTCTTAGAATTTATTTGTAGACATGCATAATTTAATTCAAATGTTTTATAGTTTTGAAATTTATTATCTCAGAGCTACAATATCTCTTACGGTTCATCATATACTGCAAAAATATTTGTTTCAAAACTACCAGTTCCTTAAAATATCTATGTTTATTTAAAATTTAGTATTAAGGTCCACGAAAATTGAATAATTTCAAATATTTCGAATTTTCACCACCAAGAACGGCGGTGACAGCGTTTTTAACATTAAGGCGATGTTTCGCATTGTATTAGCTATGTCCTGTCCAAATTTTGTTCGTGCAACTCTCTTGGTTTCGACAATGCCTATGTATATTTTCATCAGCCACGAAAATTGAATAATTTCAAATATTTCGAATTTTCACCACCAAGAACGGCGGTAACAGCATTTTTAACATTGAGGCGATGTTTCGCATTGTATTAGCTATGTCCTGTTCAAATTTTTCTAAAAAAAAACACACCGATAAACACATAAAATTTACCAGAGTACCTTACGTTTAACGTCTATCGTTTTTGTTCGAATTCATTCGTTGTTAAATTATTCTGAAAAACAGAAGGCATGTGACTTATTTCACTATAAGTATGTGTATGTGTTTACAAGAACTATGGGTAGATGTCACAGACAAAATATTACAATTTTGCGAGGAAATTAGAAATTTAGTTGAAAGACCACCCAACTTGAAAAATAACATAATTTTCACTGACGAAGCAACTTTTTGCTTAAACGGAACTGTGAACAAATAAAATACTAGATTTTGAGGCCCAGAAAATCTGCATTGGATGCAAGAAAAACATACACAACGGCTGGAAAAGTTGGAAGAATAAAGTTGGAATCATACATTAACGTTTAGGAAAAAAACAAATTATCAATTGTTTTAGTTGCATTATTTATATTTATAACTTGCATTTTATATTATACTAAATAGAATTTTGAAAGAAAATACTCACAAAAATTTATGACAGAAAAATTTTCTGTGTAGTTTCGTCTATAGCGAATCCACCAAGAGAAGAATTTAACTACAAAATAAAGGTGTGGTTTCATTTGTATAAAGTGATAAATTTACTAGTTAAAAGACGACTGCTCTTTGACTTTGATTGTCTTTGCTTTGTCATTAATAGCTTACTGTGCAAAACGTAATGTTCTACAATTTTAAAAGCAGAAAGATACATCTCAACATTTTTAAAATGAACAACCATTTTTAATGAATTTCTTACTAAATTTTTTCGTTCATTTGTCTGTTGAAATTTTTCCTCATATCTGGTCATTAGAATTAAATTTTAAATTAAATCAACATGTCTCTTACATCTCTTACTTTCTAGATTTGGCTAGTGAAACTTTTCAAAAACAAATTCAACAACGTCAATATTGATTTAGAATATTATATATATATAATAAATATAGTTTAATATCATTTCAAAATTTGATTATAGCAGATTGGTGACTGAAGTATTTAGAAAATTATACCTAATTAATATACTTCTTTTGACGTATTGATTTTATTTTACATAATTTACGGCTTTTTTACATTTCAGTTGATACCTGCCGATACTAGAAAATGCCTATAGAGATTTAAAGTCTTTGTACATGTACCTACGCTTGTACTGAACAAAGTCACATAATTATTTGTTAAAAAGGGGCGCATTTGTAGTTCTCAGTGAAAACCTTTTTCAGTAAGAGTTAGTAGTGGTTAAAATGTACCGCATAATGAGGAATTTTCTACTCTCGCAATTAGAGCTGGATTGTTTTGCGAATATCAAGACACTTTATTCCAAATATTTCGTACGTATCACTAATATATGTTTAAGAAGTTGTTGAAAAGCTGCGAAACAAAAGTAATTTACTAAGAAATTACATTTATATATTTTAGTTTCGGGAGCGTTGGTTTAAACTTTTACAAAAGATATAATTACTGTAATTGTTATTGTTTTCTTTGTTTAATGTTTGTAATACGTACAGAAAAATTTTATCTAGCATTATTTGTGATAATTTACATGATTTTTCAGCAGGTTCAAACGAAAAATTGGTACTTTAAGTTATGGCGAATGCGCCAGGTACTGAGTTTTCAAAGTATTGAAACTCAAATTATGGTTTCTTTCTAATAAAAATAAAGGAATTAAGTATTATAAAGTAAGTCCAGGATAGATGACCAAAAGTTTTGGCTATTTTAAGTTCAAATTTATATCTGTTATTTAATTTTAAAGATACGCGATTTAGAATTTATTTTTATTTAACGAGATATTTCAGGTTTAATAAAATTACAATTAAATATCATATACTTAGGGCTTATGTAAAGAATATTTTTTGTTGATCTATTTAGTAGGCGCCCATGGGGAAAATTTATTTGGATTTAGCTTTAGGTTATTCTCTTTTGCATAATTCGATACAGCAGCAAAATTTTTGTTTTTAGGATCGAAAAATTAAAATAACGAATGCCATCTGCATAATTTGGTGCAATTAAATACGATATAAACTAAAAGTAACAGTGGACTCAATACAGACCCCTGGGGCACTCCCGAAGGAAAGACTCAGTTCTGAACACTGATAATCAAACAACACTTTTTGAAAGCGGTGAATCAAATAGGTATTAAAAACCTTCAAATCCATAATGTCTTGGTGTTTTTTCTTTTTGTAAGCGTCGCTTTTTGATATTCGACGCTGCGGCAGAAATCGCCCGAACTGGAACAGGAAATCATCAGAACCGATTACACGCGTTTTACGGAATGAATATTTTAGTGCGTAATCGTCCATATTTCCGAATAAATTAGGACGGGGATGATTTTTCAATTTATGCACCCCTTCAATTACTCATTATTGAATAAGCGCCGAAAACATGCCACGCTGTCACGAAATTCTAGTTAACCAATAAACGAATTTCAGCCCCTTGAGGGGCAATTTTATAACTGCGTTACGAGGCGCAATCACATGTAAAAAAAATGGAGATGTCATGATGGATTGACATGTAAGGATGAGTGCTTTAAATGCGTGAAGGGTTGGTGAACAGAAGCCATAGGTCTTTACATCAGAGCTGAAATGCAAAAAGCTTTATAATTTATCATATGCTATAATATTAGCAAAACAGTTAATGAGACAAGAGTTGTTGCCAACAACTTGGGATTTGTTAATATCGGATAAACATTTTTCTAGATCTGGGTCTAGATGCATCTTTATTAATTCGAAACGGTTTGTTTCAACGACTTTTCTAAAATAATTGACCAAAAAATTATTAATTTTCAGTCAACGGGATCATATCAAAACTAAACATGTCTAAATATCTAAAATCAATTTGTATGTAGTTATATTTTTTAAAATGTAAGTATGTAACCGTTGTGAAAAGAATATTTTGAATAAAAAGTAGAGATTCAAGAGCCCGAAGACTTTTTCCGTCCAAAATTGAATTTTGCCAACTCACGTCTAAAGTAACTATTGAACTTTTTACGGCCTTATTGGAACGCAGGGAAAATATTGAGATTCAAATTCCATTTAAAACATGTTAGGAATATTTGCTAAGGAATGGGAGAAAAACGAATAGTGGATTGTTACGTTTTCTTTCGCGATGTTATTCCAAAAAATAAACATTTTGGTGAAAAGGCAATTCTATATTAAAAACTTGTTGTTCTAACATTACTTTTGACAAAGTCGAACATGTAAAAATAGCCACGATAGAAACATATTACTATTTCTACATTTCACTTAATTTGCAAGCATTATATGTTGTTGGAATAAAAAAGTAATAACAAATATAGCTCATAGTTATATACATTATGATTTTACTGCATTGTTACAGCAAATGCGAATATTTTGTTCTTTTTTTTAATGTATTAAAGTAACTACTAGGCGATTGGATGTCTGGATTTCTGACCACAGAGTTGAGGTTTTACCAACCATTATGTGTAATATGGACCGGACTTACAATTACACACACTTGAATCGGTAAAAAATGTTGTAAGAATTTTTTCGTTGCAAATACAATTTTAAATACATTGTCATGATTAAAAATAAAAAATAAAAATTTTGGGCTAGAAATGCTTAGTTTTCTAAGAAATAGCAAGGGTAAAACTTCTACGCGATAGTATTTACTTGACTTTTATCGATTTCATTACGTTTAAAACTTAAAACATACGCAAAACTTCAAGGGTTTGTTTTATTTATATAAAAAGCAATAAAAATGTTACCGAGAGCTATAGATCGGTAACTTTTATATAATACTCAATTTTTTCAAGGTATCCGAAATTACTTTACAATATACAATTTATAGTAAAGTTTATTGAAAAATTAGTTCAGTTCAGCATGGCTTCATGAAAGACATATTCAAAACCCTCCTTTCTGAACGTTTGCTGTTTGTCTGTTCGCGATTTAAAAAATCAACGGAATATACTGCTATATGGTGTCCCACAGGGTTCGTGACTCGGCCCTTTACTTCTTCTAGTTTTTATAAATGACATTATTGACAATAACTGCCTTAATTTTAACAGACAATAGAATACATTAAAATAAACAAAAAACCTTATATGACATGGGTCCTAAACTCAACCATTTCCGAGAAAAAAATTATCAAAATCTACGTCTTGATAAAAAAGTTCGATTAATTAAGGAATATTTGATATAACTGAGTGCATAGAATACCATAAAATACAATGATTATCATTTTTTTGAACATCTTTATGCTTAATTCTAAAAAATAATTAGCATTGTAATAAATTTAAAATTAGATAAAATATCTGGAATTGTACTGTGTCTGAGTGTTTTTTGCGTACCACTATTTTCTTTTGCGTGCATCTAAAATGGTGGTGGACATTTTGAGCATATGTTGTAGTTTGTTTTATACTTGTGGGTTTAAAAATTACTGAATTTTGCTTTTTGGTAAGTACCTAAATTATTTTTAATACGTGAATCTTTGGCTACTTTAATTACATATTTTTCAAATTCATAATTTGATTAAAAGTTATGTTCCTGTTTTAAGAGATTCTAAATTACTAAGATTCTAGCTAATTGTAAAATTTAAGCACAACACTCTTTTCGTACTACAAAATCCATACATTTTATTTTATTTATTTAAAAACTGGAAAACAATTGTCTTGAAATTTACTAAATTATGTTTCACAATAATAGTTGTTTACATTTTTTCCGTAGGACAAGTCTGCGGAGTGCATACAAGCTGTATGGAATTCTGATTGAACGGCGCCACTAAAATAACATAAATAGGCAACATTTAAAATTAAAACTCCGCTTTCTAACCACCCCGTACAGGGCGTGAAATCTTCCCCGGACCTTTTAATAAATTTAATAAACCCCTAAGGGGCCGCGGGACAAATGGCGGGGAGTTCGGCACTGCGTTTAGGTTGAAAAGATTGGATAAGTGTTCGCCTTCTTAGAGGAAAAATGCTTTCCGAGACATTTTCCGGAGCTGACAGTTCAGTAAACATTTTCAACGGGGCGCTCGTAAACGCACTCTCTCCAGAGCCGAAAATCGAATAAAGTGGAAATCGAAATGATGAGCTATTGTGAAACTCTACAAGTCACGAGCAGGGTATGGCCTTAATCCAATTTATTTTATCATTGTTGAGTTAGAGACGAGATATATGCGCCGCTTAGAGAGCGTCGTCGTGCGGTTTTTCAATGGAAACTTTCGCGACGAGTATTTGCGACATTTCGGCCTGAAAACTTGCGACTGCTGAATAAGGACTCGGAAACCTCAAACGGGTTGGGCGTCCTCTTAAGTCTGAGCTATATCGGAATTTAACAGTGGAAAAAGACCTTGTATAACTGCACAAATGTAACAAAAAAAGAAGAAGAAATAAGAACAAAATTAAATGAAACACTTAAAAAAAAAGATTTACAGTAAAAATAATTGCCATTTTATTGACCCTTCTTTTTCTTATCTATTGTGATTTTACAAGTAAACTGTAAAATTGTACTGTGAAATTACTTTCAATTGTAATCATACTTTATGATTATACACTACAAAAAGTTTTTTACAATGTAATTTTTATAATTACCTGTAAAATTGCAAAAGTCAATTGTAATACAGGGTGTTAAAAAAGAGTGTAAAATATTTAAGGAGGTAATAGTACGAACCAAAATAAGCAGAAAAGTCTCAATAAACATGGGTCCGCAAAGGAACGGTTGCGGAGATATGGAATGTTTTATGTTTTTTAGACCCTTTTTTATTTTGCAAAAACGTTGTGTATTTTCTTATAATAGTTGGTTGATGTTTAGTGAAATAAACAGTACGTATTTGACAGTTGTTCTCAGTGCACAAGTTTTCTTTCGGTATGGCTGGTTACTCTAACGCAGAATTAACAGACATGCATTTCATGTATGGTCGTGCTAATGGGAACGCCACCGAAGCGCGACGTCTTTATGTTGACGCTTATCCAAATCGCCAGATTCCTTCACAACGCATGTTTGGAAGAATTCACCAAAAATTGCGTGATACCGGTTCCTTGAGCAAACAGTGCCATTTATCCGGAAGACCAAGGTCGGTATCCACTCCTAGAGCAGAAGAAGAAATTCTAGCACTGGTAGAGCAGAGTCCAGGTACGAGTGTGCGGAGAATATCAGCCGAGGTAGGAATTAGTGGTCCTCTTGTTTGGAGAATCCTTCACGAGCAACTTTTCCACATAGATGGATAGGAAGGGCCGGACCTGTTTTATAGCCTCCAAGATCGCCTGATCTGAACCCTTTAGATTTCTTTGTTTGGGGATATTTGAAGACATTAGTGTATGGCACTCCTGTAAATAGCCTGGAAGGGCTGCAGCTACGGATTAATCAAAAGTGTCAAGAAATCCAAACCAAGGAGGGTGTTTTCGAAAGAGTTCGAATATCGTTGAGACGAAGATGTCGTGCCTGCTTGGAAATGGACGGAGGGCACTTTGAACATCTTCTGTAACTTTGTTTTTTGTTTGTTAAAAGCTTCCTTTGTCGGTTTATTCCTAATAAAATAAAATGTTTGAAAAACGAATAGTGGTCCATATCTCCGCAACCGTTACTTTGCGGACCCATGTTTATTAAGACTTTTCTGCTTATTTTGGTTCATACTACCTGAAATATTTTACACTCTTTTTTTAACACCTTGTATAACATTTTATACAATAAGTACAATTTTTTTTTATTTCAAGTAAAGTCCAGAAAAATTACTTCTAGGATGTCTTGTTTATAATACTTTAATTTACTCAAACTGTCTTGGTATATCCCAATAAATTTTATTTATCTGCTCCCACTATAGTAAAATAGGCTGTTAATGCTTTGTTTTTAAGGGGGTAAGTGAATTTTCAACATAACTTTCTGCAATTGTGACTGATTTCCACCCACCATGTCTCTTGATTGCTAATACATCAACTCCTGTATTAGCCTGTAATGTTGCCGATGTTCTTCGGAATGAATGGCTTGTATATGTTTCAGAATGTTCTAGTATCAAAAACTTCAATCTTATTAGGAATCATAGAAAGGATATTCTTGCCGACTGGTTGGTTGTAACATCTACCTGCTTGATAGCGCATAAGGTAGCCTGAAATTTCAGTTTTAGTCTTGCTCCATTGCCATTGCAATATTTCGTAATATTACAAAAAATTATTATTTTTTATTTAATTGTATTGTATGCCCTGGGTAGTTGTCGTTTTCTCATTAGAAAATCATGTTTCGATACTATTACATTAAAATGAAATAGAATATAATCTAAATAGAGTAGAAGTTTATTGACCACATAGAGTCAAGGTACTTATAAAAGTACTAGGTTATAACATATATGAAATTTTTAACAAACTTTTGAAAGATTTTACAAGACATCTATTTGATTTTCTTGTGTTTAAAATGAATTTCAAAGTTGTTATAAAGTCCATTTCATAGCTTATAATTTTTTATAATGCTAATACGGGAAAATGGAATAACAGTATTCTCAATATGCGTTGAAGTGTCAGACCAAATTTCCGACATTTTTATGAATAAGAAGCAAATATTCAAATATAAAAACGCATGGCAATGGTAAAGTCCTATTTTTTTTTAAATAAATCGCCACTAGAAGCTAGTTCTAGGTTCTAGGTCCTCCAGTAATAAGACGAACCGCAGCCTTCTGCATAATGAAAGCTTTTTGGGCACTACTAGAATCACCCTAAAGTGCAATACCATATGTCAAATGACTATGAACTAAGGCATAATACACCATTATCATTATATTATTATAAACTGAAGGCGGCAGCTATCTCAACAGGAATATTTGTGTAGACAGTTTTGAATACAGGCTTTAGCTTGTGTTGCCAGTTTAGACTAGTATCTAAAGTAACACCCAAATACTTTATATCCCATGTTGCTAGAAGTAAATGTTAGGTGATGTGTTTTGGAAACATTTAACTTCAACTTATTCGCTGAAAACCAAGATTCCAACACAACAGTGCTATTAGTAATATTGACCGGTAGGTCGTTGATGTATATCAGGAAAAGCACAGGACCTAGTGCTGACCCTTGAGGTACATTATTACATATAGGAAGTATCAACGATTTCGTCAATAAATGCTAGAAGCGGTAGTGGATGTTAATTTTACTTTGTAATTTATCTAGATTGTATGTTTTTCTGATTATAGATAAGGTGTAAAATTATATGTTCAATGTATGTTCAATGTAACTTTACATCAACCCATATGGTAAAAAATTTGTATGAATGCAAAATTGTTTTTTGATGCAAACAGTTATTTTACTAAGAATATTCTGATATTTTTTGCATTATTTTTTGATATATTGATATGTTTTTTTAAAAGTGACAATTTTTGCACAATATATACACATATTTTACAAGGTTTCCTTTTATGGATTATTCTTCGCAATCGAATTTTTTTGCAGCGTTGTGCAATAGTAATTATGGCGAGAAAATAAGATTAAGAAATTTTCGATAACTTTTTCTATTATAAACCTTAATGATTTAAGCATCCCTGTCGCCATTACGTATACGCACGACAACAAACACCGCACAAAATGGAGATCTTATTAAATAAAACGTAATGGCGGAAGGGTTCCGAATACGCCGAAGTCATAATAACTCTTGATTCATGTGTGACAGCGGGCTGGAAGCAGTCGGACAATTATTTTCTAGAAAATATTCCGTTTCCGTGCATATTCTGGCAGAGTTGGGCGATTCCGAGGGCTGGTTTTTGTTTGTTTTTGATAACGCCCGTCAAGTGCTGCAGTAATTACAAAATTTTAATGAGGAAAGTGCAATGGTGCAATGCCTTTTTCTATATTTGTAATCATTAAATCCTTTTAGTTGCCAACCGTCGTTAAGCAGAGGGGGTGGGATGGGTATACGTACTGAGTTAACAGAAAATATAGACGTGGTGGCACAAAAGTGTCATTCGTTTTTCTTAAAATATAACGTTCGAATATATCTAAATACTTTCACGAAATATAGAAAGATGAATTACAATTTAATCTGCTTTTATATGTACAATTAAAATAGTAGATACCTTATTGTAAATATTTGTATATAATATTTAATGTTTGAGTATTTTAAATAATGAGTATGGTAACTAGTATAGTTTTTCCGATCTCAATTGAAGACCAAAGAGCTAAGCAATATGTACCAGGTTGGGTCGCTGCGCAGCAACTCGTCATTGAAATATTTGAAAAACTTGTTCCCATATTTATTTACCATACCCATATACAGGCCTGGTCGAACTAAATGTGGAGATGGTAGAAATGTATACGCCCAGTTGAAGCGCGGGCAAACGGCGCACAAACACAGCCGCACTGGGCGACTGGGACATAAATTTCAGTTGTTGACGAATAGCCTAGCAGTGCAATGCAGCAATGCAGAATTTAGTGTGATTTAAGTAATTTTATTTTATTATAGACACCTTCTATTAATCATTCATATTGCAACTGTGATAGGGAGAAATAAGAGGGATATTTTGTTTATTAATGGCATTTTAGAGACCTTTTGAAACGGAACAAAACAAAATACCGCCAGACAATAATGAATTAGTAGAATCGGTTGGTGATGAAACTGAATTAGTATTTAAAAATGAGGATTTACATGTTCAATATCAGCGTCTCATTTTAAATATTTGCGATTGTTTAAAAAAGGAATAAAATGAAAAATCAGCTAATGAAATTATAAATAAAATTCACATATTAACTAAAATCTCAGTGTCCATAATTTTTCGTGTTATTAAATAAGGTGTTATAGATCATTGCGTAAAGAGGAAGCGAAAACAAAAATTTAAAAATATCGATGACACGACGAGAGACGTAATTCGACGGACAATTTATAATTTATATAAAGAAAAAAATTGTTGTTAGCCAAATGAACATATAATAGACATTTTCTACACATTATATACAAGTTATTATTATTTTTTACCTTTAGCAGACAACTTTTTTAGAGACACCTATCAAACTCATTAAATTTTATTGCTAGGCGTTTTTATACATGTCAACTGACTTTGGAAAGACCAATATTGTCCACATTGTGACCTGAGATTTAGATAAATTCATAAACAAATACAACCTCTGTCTGACACATTTATAGTGTGGAAAAATAGGTCTAATGAGTTTGGGAAAGTAAATAAATGACATATATCGTTGAAATAAGTTTGAAACCGGTATATGGCTGGTGGCGCTACTGACGAATGATTTTAGCTGCTTTGAAGTAACAATCTGCAAAGTCGTTTTTATTATATAGTTTGTTAAAATTTTATTTCGCCTAATGCGGCATTTGTTTTGCTTTCACAGTACCTGCAGATTAGTAGGTCGCTCTCTGTCAGTTTAGACGTATTGAAGGTCTAACCATCGAGTAGCAGTAACCATTTAAGATGTAACAAACTTTGGTTGTTAAGTCTCATCTATAATTAAATCTGATCTTGCCACACAGTAAATTAATTTTTAACCGAGTATGCTCGCCGAACTACGCGTGGTGGGAAGGCGCCTTTAACAATAGGACACAGGTGAAAATCAGAATAATTAAAGATTGAAGAAAGGTTTTAATTTTTTTTTTCTTTTTGATGAATATTATGTATATCTTCCAGTTTTTGTACCCTTTTGTTATAATACTCATCCAATAAATTTATTTCATACTTCGAAATGGAAAAAAATATCAACACATTAAACATAATCGTCTCCTTTCCGTCTAATCTTGATAAATCAAAACACCTTTCAGCCCCGTACCGAGGGTCCACGCCTTACATAATAAAGTAAAGTTTCCCTTCCCCCAAACAGCTCTAACAAAGCTATCGTCTAAAATCTCACCTATTGAAAAATCAAATCTATATCATTGGAGCTTCGAGACACCTTCAGATGGTATCGGAAATGAGTCTTGACATTTATATACACGGACCCGACTCACGTTCGAACCTCGCACCCCCCCGCACCCCCTCTGCCTGCCCCATCTACTCTCATTACTGTAATTGATGACGCGGTGTTGTGACAGAACGATGAAATAGACTGATCAGATTGTGTTTCAACGAATACGGTCCGAGCGATTTGTTTGACGAATAAATCCATAGCTTCCGGAAGGGGTGGATTTTTTTTGATAATGAATGGATCGAGTCGTTTGTTTTGGGTAAATGACAGCTGTAGTTGTCTTAATTTTTTTGAGTGTTCGGACGGTGGCAGGATGTGTTTTTCGAGGCTGGTAATCTTACATCAGAGGTGGCTTTGTTGATTTTTTCTTTTAAATTCGCCCTTTCAGAGTTGCCTATATGCTAAATATCGAAAAAATCAGAGGAATATCTTAGACTAGGTACTACTTGTTCTACACTAATAAAACTGCTACCATTGACAGCCTAATTTTTAACCGCTATTTCTTTAAATTAATATTTGATTTCTATTAATATAATTCAAGCAATGCAAAATTATATTTGACTACCTGACTCGACAGACGTTTTCCTGTCCAAATTTCAATAAAATTGTTCGTGATCGTTTTGTGAATTTCTGAAAAGCTATATTGGAAATGTGTAAACAAAGTAAAAATGAGAAAAAACATATTTCTGAGGAAATTTTACATTTGTTTACGACTTTTCCACGACCATAACGAACAAAACAAAAAAAGAATTACACATACCCATCGTTCGAGTTGTGAGTTTATGGTCTTGAGTTCATACAAAAATCCCATAGAAAAAAGTTTTTACCGACATTTCCAATTTTCCGGACAACTTTTCCAATTATTATTTCCTCAAAAACCTTATTCGGACTATTACGAACATTAAAAAAATTATCCAAATCAAGGTTATCCCTAGAGCTTTGCAGGACCTACACTCCGACTACTAAAAGAAAAAAATCAATCCTTCAACACGTTTTATCTATTACTTTCTACCATTGAATCATCGATAAAAGAAATGAAATATGTAATTATTATTACAGACATATAAGTCTGTCGAATTGGGGAAAAGTTTTTGGAGTTTAATTATATACCGAGAAAATTGTAAGTTCAATTTTTATTTTTGCAAACGAAAACTAAAAGAGAGTTTTTTTAAATCAGACTTTTTTTGGGGGGAATTTCAGTATGTTGTCTGAAGTAATTTATTTGTTGCATAATTTTAGCTCTTTCTATATTTATTTGCGTTTCATATTTGGCTTTACAATCAATAAAACTGTATCTAACTAATTCCAAATTTCTTTTCATTAAATTATCCATTAGGTGACTACAAAAAGTAGATATGTCCTAAGAATAGAACAGTCGAGTTAGTGGTCTATGAATAAGCGAACATATGGTGTCTACCCCCATGTATTACATATAACAACGCCATATTTCGCTTTCGCAGATCCACCTTCGAATTATTACGTCATTAAACGAACCCCCTCCATTTCTAGCTTCGTTCTTTTGGATTTTCCAACGTAGGGAGGGTCGTCTCTTTCATATACTGAATTTCTCATACATACATATATGTTCTAATAGGTACAGTCTCGAATCAAAAAAGCAACGCGAAAGCTCCATACAAGGTTCTTAAAAAACGTTTAAATTGTTACCGATTTTTTTATATTTTCTAAACTATGAGAATACAAAAAGGTGGTGTGATGATGAACTACTAATTATCACAAAATCTAATTTCTTCAGACAACCGGCAGGAAAAATATACAATTAAAAAATACATCACTGTTTATATCATATATCAATATATCATTGTTTTGTAATTTTGATTTGTTTTATTCATGTTTTATACATGTTGTGATTTTATGTTGTAATGTATTTTGTTCTAAGTTTGTCATATACTTTTGTAAATAAACTTATTATTATTATTATATTATTATCACCAAATTAATGCTAATATTAAAAGTAGTTCCACAAGGTTTAAACTAAACTATACAGTATGTAATACAAGAGATGGGACAGTTTTTGATACCAACGATTAAGGGACACAGATATGGGGACACTCTGTACATGTAAATGTTGGAAAAAAATGAACTATTTATAAGCATTGAATTCTACGGATAAAATCGACTACTATATATTCCTAATCATTTCTCAATAGGAGACACTCTCTTGGCTGACTTTTTTTTATAAAATTGAAACAAAAAAAAATTTCTCCCATTTTAACACCATTAGTGGACACACTTATAACCTTGTTATGAAATAGTGAGATAAATTATGGTTTATTTTGCATTTTTTAAATTAGTGTCTTCCATTATAAAAACATAAACATATTAACATTTTTAATTAACATTACCAAGGCAACAATATGTTTTAATTACATCAGTGTCATAGGCGTAGCTAGCGTGGGGTAGACTGAGGCGCTTGCCCCTCTCCTGGTCCATTTATTGAAATAAAAAAATATTAATTATTTAAAAACCTTCAACTGACGATTACATTTAAAAAATTAGAAATATTTTTTTAAAAATAATAACTGATGAACAATTATAAATTTATTTTAAGATAAAATAATTTTAATTTATTAAAGTTTGGGAAACACGATAATTTTTCTTTTTTTGTCACGTCCCCCGACATAAATATAAATTACTTTGTATTAAATTATTTTGCAAATTAAATATTTTTTATTTATTTGAAATTATTATAGAAAATTATATTTTACCGTCTAAATATCGTCAGCCGGATTTTTTTAAATGATTCTTATCTCCTGATCCGTCTAAAAACTTGGTTTCAGTCGACAATGACAGAAAATCGGCTTGTCGGTCTTTGCATGATGAATGTGCATTGAGAGAGCAAAAAATTTGAAAAAGGTGTTTTGCCAAGGTTTAACCAGAATGTATAACGTTTATTTTAATGTTTTCAAACGTTTAAATAAAACTTATTTTTTAATAAGTACTTTATATTACACGCAAAAAAATTCTTTCTTCAAGAGTACATTTGATTTTTAGGTATTGCACGTTTATATATAAGCAAGAAAATATTTTCTTTTTTCCAGAAAATTATTGATTTATTTAAATACTTTAAATTTCTACCCAGAAATATAATTAGGCAGCATTTAAAATAAATATTTGAAATTTACGGTTAAACGAATTCTATTCTTAATTTTATGATCTACAAAATCTATGTAGATTTTATAGAAACATGTTTTATATCGTATATTAATGTATCGTTTTTTAATACAAAATTGAATAAATTTGGTCAAATAGTGGTATATACTTATTTTAAGAATATGTATTTGGAAATAAATATCTCTCACTAATGAAAAATATTTTGTTTCAAACTCACTACACCTAGTACAACAGCTAGGATCGTTGGTAAGTTTAACCAACCAGACATAGGTCGGTATGGGATATGGGACTTATTGATGGTCCTCATCTTTATGTCGTTAGAACGATCCAGCTGCTTTGGTGTCGTTACTCACAAGGAGATGTGTATACACAGAGCATAAGTAGCTCCATCTATCATGCTACTTTCCACCTACGCCATTCTGTGACCTGCTACAATTTTCTTTCAAGAAAACATAAGTTTCATTATAATATGCTACATTTGTCTCGAATAATTCCTACATTAATGCCAAATTTTAAATACATATACGTATTTTAAGGAATTGGTAGTTCTGAAACAAGTATGTTTGTAGTTTATGAAGAGATATTGTAGGCTAAAGTCCGAGATAATAAATTTCAAAACTATAAAAGATTTGAATTAAATTATATATATTTACAAATAATATAAATTCTAAGAAAAATGATAGATTACAGCAAATATTTCCAGTTTGACGAAAGTATATACATTTGAATAGAATAAAATAACATTTGCGGCAAATAATTCCATTTAAAACTATTTGCTCATTTGATCCAAATACTTTTTTTTTTTTTTTGAGTGTACGTAGTTTTGTTTTGCCTGGCTGAGGAAAAATATATGACTACGACGCACGGTATCATCTTTTAGATTTCCCCACCATCCAAAGCATTTAAAACGAATCACACTATACATCATCAAAAAGGAGACAAATCCGGACCTTTAACGTTTCGACGCTACCTATCCACCCCCCCGAAGGGGTGTTTGGACGGATCCGAAGAGCCTGCACAACAAACACACATACGGCGGAACACCTTGGTCTGCCGGGGGCCCCCATTGGTGCCCACACACTGGAAAGAATGCCTCGGATTGGTCGAAATGGAGCTTTTAATTTATATTCCAGTGTCGCTTGATGTTTAATGTTCAGCCGCCGAGGCAGTCACTCATTCCAAAATTGGTGGTTTTTTTTTGACGTCGCAGACGGCGGAATCGCAGACGCTACCGCTGGGCCGCAGCGGAGGAAAATAAAGGCGGGCCCTTTCATATTCTAATGCGTACAGTCGGGGTAGGTATTTTTATATTTTTCGCCTCATCCAATTTATTTAAATCCGAGTAATTCCTCGTTATCTGATATTTGCGGGTAAATAAGTTGCTTGTTGATCGATTCGATAAGGGTGGGTCCTGGGAAGCGGTTCGTTATAATAATTTGTTCGGGATAACGGTCAGAGGCGTACGTATTTTTTTCACATTTATAATACATTCTACAAAGAGGTATTTAAATAATGAATTTAATTGTAAATATGTCCTGTGTCAAAATTAGGTGATATACAGGGTGATTTTTTAATTTTAACCAAAAAGGTTATACAGGGTGGTCCTGAATAATGAGCAAAAAATTTGATAAATTTTAAGTTTTATTTAACTCTTACAAACCGGGTTAAAATTAAGTGAAGTTTTTCAGAAGTATTCGGGGGATCATGATCTCACTTAAAAAAACTTCAATAAAAAAATCATATGATTACTAAAGTCGTTCAAGTAACTTCCCTTAACATTTTTGGCATATTATTATGAATCACCCTGTGCATAGACATGAGACTATAAATCGATATTTTCAATATACAGGGTGTTGAAGAAAAAAATCACGTTGAGATCTGCAAATCGATATTTTTCAGGATACAGGGTCTTGAAATTTAAAAAATAATTTACGTTTTCCAAAACATTTTTAAAGATCCTGTATCAAAAGACGCAGGATGATCAAAATTAGTTTTAAAAAATGAAAAATGTCTACGCCATTCATTTGTAATTTGTAAAATTGTAGTTTTAGCAAAAAATACCATGAAATCTTTTTGTCAAATGAGTATGAGTTTTGTGGTGTCAAATGGTTAAAAAATATATCATTTTTCTTGGAAACACCACAATAAATTGCAAGAAACAACGGCACTTTCGAATAGAAGTTTTCAGTGAGAGCGATTTACACTTATTTATGTCCGAATTCAGTGGATTTTGACTTTTAGATTAGATAAACAATTAAGCTAATCATTCTACATAATACTTCTTTAAACATATTTTATAAAAGGTGATTTTTTTATTACTGTTTGTTTATATAACCTTTTTGGCTCACATTTACTAAAATAATCAGCTCTTCAAGTTCGTTCACTAATTTTACTGACACTTTATTTTTTACCTAAGCTCTGGAATGGTCAGATCGATTGTCGGGATCTTCCGAGTCAAATAAACTTTGCTATGCCTGGAGCATCAATTTATTAGACATAATTTTATTGTAGTGCACCGATTTGCTGTTTGAGACACCAATTTTTGTAATATATTACAGTTATAACAGACTTAATCAATTAAGTGACATTAATATATAAAGGGAAGCGTTTATATGCGCAATTTTTTGTACACCACTTTAGAAAATCTAAGCAAGCTAGAATATCTGTTCACTGAACCAGTTATATAAGTTTTCTTTAGGGTAAGACATTCAAAATAAGGGGAAAAGAAGTATATTTGTACCTCGGATGTTTATCTTACATTTTCTGAATTGTGCACGCCTGTTATACAAAATCACACCCCGCAGAATGCGTTTAGGAAACTATGAACGCATGCATTAACCACAATTATTGAGTATCTTCACAAATGTGCCGGACAAAACAGGAAAGGTACGTTTTCTGATGTTAACATGTTCCCCGTGATATATCAATGTGAAAAACTAAAAGGAAGATGCTCTAGTTTGACATTAAAAAGTGCGATTTCTTGTCTATACTGCGCCAACCTTAAGATAAATTATACAGATAGCTGTTTAGCAGAATTTGAATAATGATATCTTTACCTGACTAATAGCAGACACGTAATTATAATTAGTTGTATATATTGTTTGGATATAATTCTTCTTTTTTATTATTGTTATTACTATTTCAAGTATTCTACTTTATCGCAAGTTCTGTTTTTTCCTTTGTAATTTCACTATAAATAGAATTTCTGTAGGGCAATAAAGCAATTATTTATTTATTTATCCACAGTCACCTTATAATCGGACTTTTATCCACAGATATGAACCGTCTAAAGTGATACTTTATCCACTAGTGGAATAAAGTAACTTTATTTCACTAGTAGAATAATGAAAAAATAATAAACCTATATTAAATCAAATTTAATTTATTTACTTATTAACATTAACATTTACACTTATAGTAATAGACATTTCGTTTTTTGTTTTATCACATTTAACTTCCTTTCCGTTAATAACAACCCTTGTAGCATTGTTGCCGTCATTTTCGGAACGCATAACATCTGCCGAAGTTAGTGAAGAATTTGCACAAGTTACGAATGTCTCTTCTTTAAGGAACAGCTATATTTTCCTTGGATTTTCTTTACAATATCAAGTTTCTTAGATATATACTCCTCAACATAACATTCTGCTACAGAGAAATGCATCCACCATGCCGTTTGATCGTGTGTCGTGTTGCTTTTTCATACGATTAAAATGCATACCGAATTTGTAATTTATATGTTCATTTAGCATAAATACCAAATAACAATTTCAAAATTTTGACCATCACAGAAAAATGTTATAAAAATAATATTTTATAAAAACTTAAGTAATGATTTTGGTCGCCCAGTAGCCTGGGCGTGTAGTAATTGAGTATTTATTTCCGATGGAGCATGTTAACATTTCATTTGCGCAATAATATCGCCAAATGTTGGCGCCGTTATTAATTTCATTAGCAGGGCAGGCGCGTGATAAACTGAATAATGACTGCAAAACGTTCCAAATACGATAACGACGTTTAAAACTAGTTTTTGAGTTAAAGCGATATCGGGTATCTGCGAATCGTCGGTTAATTCGCATTATTTAGCCGATGAACGTCGGCGTGGATATTAAATTACAATCATTTGTTTCGGAAATGAACTGGAATCGTGTCGGAATCGCGGTAGGCTTGTTAGCGGCGGAGGTAACAGTTACAAACCGCGCCAGAGCATCTCGTTTTCTACTAATTTTTTTCCTAAATCCTCCTCATTTTATTCTCGTTACCATAACGACATGCCTCCTTTGGAACACTCGAGAATATTGATCTTATTTGTCACGATTTCTTGTATTCCGCATCTCCTTCCGATGCTTAACTGTTAATACGGAAGCCCCTACATTATGATCCTTAGGATTTCTGCGTCGACTTTTTTTTGGATCATTACATTTTTATGAGAAATATTTATAAGCAATATGATGACGCCAGGAATAATAACACGGAGGCGCAATTTTGGCTTGATTTCTCAAAGAGTAAGAAATTTATGTAACATTAATAATGATTGAAACGGTTCGTGTAATTTCGAACACCCACACTTGTCTCTACAACACAAATTTATTCCCCAAAATGTACGTACATACTTCAGGTACGACCACCAACAGCCAGCAGAGCATGTAGAGTAGGACAGCATCAGCCATTACAGTGCATGCATAGTGCGAGATGTCAATGTGCATTATTGTTGATAAAATATACAGGGTGTATCTAAATAACACCGAAAAAATTCAAGGGGCGATTCTCCGATGAAAATTAATAGGGGTCTTTGGTATAAAATTTTTTGAAAAAACCCTCCCCTGAAAAGTTACGCCCCTCCTAAAATTACAAAAAAAAAATTGTTTTTCTTTTTTATCTTCCACGTACATCAAGCTAAAGAAACCAAACTTGGTGAACATTATCTGTCAATAAAACTACACTTTTTGAATTTTTTTCAACCCTGAACTATTTTTGTAAGGGGTTGAAATAATCAACCCCTATGACATTTTTTCTTATAATTTTTTTTTCGATAAAATTTTTTCCTTTTAAAAAATATGTCTAAAAAACCCCATTCATTTACTAACTTTTTGATCTCTTCAAGTTTCTTCGAAAAGTTAAGGATTTATGACAAAAAAAAATAAATGTATTGTAATGTATTTTTAAAAAGATGAGCTGTTTAACGCGAGTGTATTTTGCCGAAAGATCTAGTGGCCTGTTCTTTACAATGGAATCCGTAGAAACAAATGTCAATGTCATTTATTGTCATATTAAATAACATTTTATTAAAAAACACTCAACCAAATAGTTGACCTATGATTCTACTAGGCTAAGAAGTTTGGAACTTAGACTAAAAGTGAACAAATGATGAATAATGTTATAACAGTAACAAAAAATAAAAATCTGTCGGATATTGACAATACAATCTACAAAAAATGTTGAAAATGATTGCCTTCAGCTTCAATACAAGCATCTACTCTTGTTCTCATAGAATTGCGTATGCGTTCAAATATTCCTGGTGAATTTTTTATCGTTTCACACCCTGCTACAATGCGGTTTCGCAAATCATTGATATCTTCAACTGGCCTTGAGTAGATCAAAGATTTCAGATATCCCCATATGCAAAAATCCAAAGGATTAAGGTCAGGGGAGCGGGCTGGCCAATTTACATATCCTCCTCGACCTATCCATCGATTGGCATACACCTCATCCAAGTGACGTCTTGCACGTATACTAAAGTGGGCTGGTGCACCGTCGTGCATAAACCATAAACGTTGCCTAATTTGAATGGGAACTTCTTCAAGAATAATAGGTAATTCTTCGAGAAGATGACAATATGAGTCACCATCTAATCGTCGTGGAAGAAAATAGGGACCAATTAAATGATCGTCGATAATTCCGAGCCACACATTTAATGAAAATTGATACTGATGATTTCCTTCAAAAAAGTCATGAGGATTTTCCTCAGCCCAAATATGATTGTTACGAAAATTTCTAATACAGTCTCTTGAGAAATTCGCCTCGTCAGTAAATAAAATATTTCTTAAGAACTGCGGCGCTTGGCCGATCATATTAATAAGCCATTGACAAAAAACCACACGTGGTAAAAAATCTCGAATCAGTAACGACTGCACCCGTTGGAGATGATAGGGATATAACTGTTGTTCTTTTAAAATTCTAAAAACTACCGAATGGCTTACATTTAGGACACGAGCTATTTTCCTGGTACTAGTTTCTGGGGATTCCTCAATTAAATTAAGTACGGCTTCATCGACAGCTTCAGTTCTAACTTCTCGGCTACGGCCACAGTCATGACTTCTCTTTTCAAATTTTCCAAGTTCCCGCAAGCGTTGGTGAATATTTGTGAACGTAGTATGGTGGGGTAATCTACGCTCTGGGTACTGTTCAGCATAAAGTCTTTGCGCTTCCAATGCATTACCGTTAGCATACCCATATGTAAAATGCATATCTGCCATTTCTAAATTCGAATAGTTAACCATATTTTCGGTTTATTAACTAATATTTTCTACACAAAATCATGAAACTTGTGAAATAGTAAGAAACAGTAACAATAAATGACATTGACATTTGTTTCTACGGATTCCATTGTAAAGAACAGGCCACTAGATCTTTCGGCAAAATACACTCGCGTTAAACAGCTCATCTTTTTAAAAATACATTACAATACATTTTTTTTTTTTTGTCATAAATCCTTAACTTTTCGAAGAAACTTGAAGAGATCAAAAAGTTAGTAAATGAATGGGGTTTTTTAGACATATTTTTTAAAAGGAAAAAATTTTATCGAAAAAAAAATTATAAGAAAAAATGTCATAGGGGTTGATTATTTCAACCCCTTACAAAAATAGTTCAGGGTTGAAAAAAATTCAAAAAGTGTAGTTTTATTGACAGATAATGTTCACCAAGTTTGGTTTCTTTAGCTTGATGTACGTGGAAGATAAAAAAGAAAAACAATTTTTTTTTGTAATTTTAGGAGGGGCGTAACTTTTCAGGGAAGGGTTTTTTCAAAAAATTTTATACCAAAGACCCCTATTAATTTTCATCGGAGAATCGCCCCTTGAATTTTTTCCGTGTTATTTAGATACACCCTGTATAATTTATTATCCGAATGAGGTTTGGAAAGTCTATTGAAACTGAAATTTAATTGCAAGATCTTGTCGGACTTTGAACCTGAACTCCTGAAGCATAGTACAAGCAAAGGGGCAACCTGTTATATAAATTTACCACAATCACAAAATGATTCCAATAATCCTTTGGCATTAAATTACGGCTTTACCATAAATGTTAATGTTAATATTAATAAGTAGGTAGATTGTAAGTTTGTAGCATTTTAGGTTATTTGTTGACTTACTAATGTTTCAAATTGATTTTTCTAATAAAAACTAGAAAAATAAACCAAACATTTGTCTTTTTATAATTATTTCTGTAAGTCACTAGTCATAAGTCATAACGTCTGTATTTAGAGAAACTACTAATCTTTCTAAAGAAAAAAACTTTTTCTACCATAAAATTAATTGGATAATCTCTGATTTACAAGATATTCTGCAATGCTGACTAGCACTGTTTAAAATTAACGGTTTGTATAATACAATATTGCGATAATTTAAATACATTTTACGTATACTCTTGCAAATTCAAGAAATCGTCTACATGGGAAATTTGAAGTGGTCCTTCAATACTGCACGTCACGTGACATAATCACCGGGGTGCTATCGCTATCGCCAACGAGGCAGTATGATAATATTGTAAAGTAAATAATTATAAAGTCAGCGCTGTAAGCGATATATGATAGCTTTAAAAATAATGAATTTCCTCGAGAAATTGCAAGGGTGAAAAATGTAATACGACATCAAAGGGAATATATTATATATCATTATGCCGCAGTTTTAGAACGATCTCGGAGAGACTAAGGAAATTGCACTCATTATTTCAGTATACCTGCTTCCTTTTTGCAATCATTTGGCAATCTCCAGGAATTTAAGAAAGAAGCGTCTATTTGTAATTACTGATTGATTTATTTGGAAATGCCAATTTTTACAGAAGGGTTGTTGATTTCCAGAATACCTTCACTCAAGTTTTGTGTAATACTTTTTACATTTGACCCTATATTGATTATAATCATGGGCGTAGCTAAGGGGGAGCAGGGCATGACCTTTTTTTTAGAATGAAATCAAAACGTGTTCAGGTTTTTGAAATTTTATTCGGCAAGCTGCTGATTGCGAAAGCTTTTTTTGGAGGCTCCATAGAGCTTGCAGCCCTAGGCCCTCCCCAAGCAAAAATTCTAGCTACGCCCATGGTGACCCCTATGGTTGTCGTGCGTTGTCTTTGCCTATTCCCATCGCCCCCATTAGGTCATCTCTTCGCGTGGTGTATGGCGTGTAGTGCTGGACAAATGTTCGTTAATCCGGTTATTTAGATGAAAATTATGTTTAAATGTAATGGTTTGATTACAATAATTAAAAACAATAATATATTGAGTCTCAGTTAATACTTGTTAAAATAAACGGATAGTTAAATTGTTGCCTATCCTTACGTACAATATAGGTTATGGCAATCTATTCGTCCGATTAGTTAACCAATTCCTTTAAACGATACCTAGAATATTGTATCTAAAGCAGATCTGTGTAGAAACCACTGTGGCAGCGTAGTAGTTTATAATAATAAAATTTAAAGACAATATGAAGTGGTACAAAACAACTCCAGAAATTAATGAAATGGGAGCAGCTTCGGCTGGTGCGGGGGGGCTCTGCGGCTCCATACTACAAAATTGTTCAATAATAGTTAAGCTTAAATTATGTTAAAGAAAAAGTCAACTCTTAATTGGTTTTACATAGAGTCAAAAGTTAATCACTTGCTAGTTAGCAGAAACTCGAATTTGAGTAAAATTCACTCATTTCGATTGCAATAGTTTCATTCACAAAGTTTTAGTTGTACTCATAGAGTGAAAATTTTACTCAATCGGGTGTGAACAGAAATTGATACATTATTGAATAAAATTGAGTGATTTTTTTTACAGTGCAGAAACACTGGCTGATGCCTCAACACTCTGACGGATGTCTGGACCTGTCTGATATTGGAAATGCATACTACATCGTTATTTCTACAGTTTTAGATAAAGAAAATGATACGTTTACTTAAGGACCTAAGGACTTAAGGAGCTAAGGTTCAAATAGTTGTTGTTCATGCAAAAATTAAGCCATTTTGGTGAATGTACCTATGCTTAATGGCCCTTTTCCGAAGATTTTATTAATATATTTTTCCTCATTATTTCATTTCATTTCTTTTAATTTAATTTTTGATCTGTATTCTTACGACCACGTGCTCTCATCGAAGACAACTTTAAGACCTCCTTGGTCCTCTGCTTGCTGAGTACCACCAGCCAAGTCTTCTAAAACCGAAATCTCAATCAAGTGCCGCGAATAATTAGTGACCCGAGGTAAGAGCGGTTAATTTGACGGAATCGTGATGTTCGAATCGAGTCCGGGGGACACAGCAGGAGGCGACGGGCGTCGGGATGCTGGTAGACAATTGCTGTGACGCGTGTTTTACTATCCTATCAATGCACCGTCATTACCGCCCTCTCCCGCCGTCCTCTATTAACTTTGTTACGTTGTTAGTTACTTGCTAGCAAATTGCCAGAGCACGGCCGGCCTGAGCACGTATACTCCCGCCGCACGATAGGGATGCAGGGAATTTTCGGCGCACCGCCGCCCCCGACACTGTAGCGAGAAATAATTAATAACAATAATTGTTATTTTGTTATAATTGTCATCCGGGGTGTTTCTAAAATGCATCATACAACTTATGGACATGATTCAGCACGATGGTAGTTACTAAGATTTTTTTTTCGAAATATTTAATAAAGTGACCCTCAAATTTCACGTAAAATATGAAAATGCAATAATATATAGGATGTCCCATTTAAAATAACGAAGTTGGTGGCGACTTCCGGTATAATCGAAAGTGCTGGAGAGTTCTAGATATTTTAGTTGCCCCTAGATACGTATCGAATAAATTGATCGATGCGAAGTTTCCAATTTTCTTCATCCTCGATAAAACAGCTGAGAGTTTATTTGACCGCACTGTATACAGTTATCACCAATACTTTGAAGTATCTACTGAATTTATGATAAACTTAGCACTAAACATTACCTTAACAATAATTTTACATTTTGTGCACTCTGTCTAATTTTAACCAATAACATTTAAATACCTACTTAATGTTGGGAAGATCCATTACCAATAAACATTACCTGCAATTTTTTTTTAGTTTATTATAGTTTGTTTGTGCATCGGCTAAGTCTTACATCGTACAGTAAATAAAATATCACCTCTAGGTGATTCCCTGTGAGATTGAAACTAATGAGGACCATGCATGTCACAAGTTGAGCCAATAAAACTTCCGAACAAGTTAACAAGTTATAAAGCCCTTACTCCATTTTCTGAGTGATCGTGCACGTAGCTACCTAAAATATTGTGCTTGTTCCTCAAATTCTCGAGATAGATCTGTCGGGTCAATTTTGGACCGGTTGTATAAGAGGGAGGTGCGAAAAGTGAGAAGGTATTGTTGAATAAAGACAACGATTGCAAAATTTGCAGGAAATGGACAATTTTCGGTTTTTAAATGTCAACATATAATCAAAGTAGTGGCAAAATCTAAATGTCCAAGAAGAAGAGCATTGAATTTTATTTTAGCGATAAAAAATTGCTTCGTGTTAAGGAATAAAGAATATCTGATTGAAATATTATATTTTTTTACTTAAAACTTAGCTTATGGGACAATAAAATTGAATTTAGAAAAAGAAAATCAAAAACAGTTTACATCATATTTAATCAAAGGTTTCAGAAATTTATTTAAAAAAATCGTTTCTGTAAAGTGTAAAATATTAATAATAAATAATAACCTAATAATTTTTAATTCCCTTCTATGAAATTAAATAATAGATTTTTTCAGTAGTCTCAACTTAATTTTCAATAACTACCTAATAAATTAATTACATTATTAGGGGAGTATTCAATGATATTTATTTGGAAATTAATATGTTTAGACTTAAAGCAATTTTTTATTTTTCAATTTCTGTCACGTTATAGAGAACTAATCAAATACAAAACGGGCCTGCCATCTCATTGTACTTATACATTGACATTGTTAATGTAAGACAAAACTGAAATTTATGAAAATGCCCCATTTTTGTGCGGCATATTTAAGTTTTAAATCCTCTATCGATTTTAGCAAAGCTTCCAACCTTACCGAAGAAGTTCGCGGTATTAAATTATAGTACAGACTTCTACCTCTCACTGCTGTAACTTGTTGTAGATTTCTACATTAGCCTCTGTAAAACTGTAAACTGCAAGTTGTATTCTGAATATAATTTAAAGGTATATATTTCACATTTTTAAGTAAATATTATTCAAAATTACAAGTAAATCTCTATATTTCAATGTAGAAAATTTTGATGATCGCAAAGCTGATTTAGTCACGCGATTGTAGAACAAGAGTGACACATATCATTACTATTTCCATCTAATTACATGAATATCAGCGGTACCAAACATATCAAACATATATGTCCATAATCTTCATATTTGAAAAAAAAAGTTTGTCAAAACTTTTGGGGATCTCTCAGTAAATATATGGAAAACAAAAGAAAACATTATTGGGATCAAAATCAAATGCACTGTTTAGATTTTTTTCTATGAATTTGTTTCTTTAGTACTTAAACATATAAAAAAAATGCAAAAAAGGAAATTTATTATAATAATTAATTTGGTATATTTTAAAGGAACCTACATACAGTGTGACCCAGTTGTGTAATCCATGGCCTGCTACGCTTTTTTGGAAGCGATATTTGGGAAAACACCACAGATTTTTTTATTATTTTGATTACTTAGTTTTAATCAGCATCATTTAAAACCAATATAACTCAAATTTCGTTCATTTAAAATAAAGGAAGCGTTTTTCTATGTAGACTAAATGTTTTAAATTTATTAAGTTACCGTTTCAGTTAAAAAATCTAGGGGGCTTTGGAAATGCCCGATGCTGAAAAACTAACCAATATCTGTTCCGAATGAATATAAGTCTATATGTAAATTATTTTCATAATTTTCACAATTTCGAACTCATAAGCAGAATTTATTGTTTATTTGTTGTAGTTACAAGTTTGAGGAATTTGCTAATTTATCACCTTCAATTGATTTGATGATAAAAAAGGAACCACCTCCAAATTATAATTTTTTTTAACTTAAGTTACCTTTACCACATATTTCAATGAATTTAAAATAATTCGAGAATTGCTTGTTTCGCAAGCAAACAATTTTTCTCTAGAAATACAATTTGAAACAAAGTCCAAAAGAACCACTTTTGTAAAAATTTTGAATATTTTTCAAAACTGTACACCTTGATACCTCTAAAGAAATGCAAAATTTCATCAATATCATTCCAATAGTTTTAACCAGTATTATCCGCGACCGAAATTGCTTGAAATGTTCCCCAATCTTCCAAAAATATGCACGAAATATAAAGCATTTCCGTTAAAATATAATAAAATAAGCTTTCTGTTATAATGGCGATACAGTCCATACAATATTTGTTGAGATAGAATTCCAATAAAAAATAAGCCCACAAAGTTCTGTTATCGAAACTACTGCAACAATTTACCGTGCTTTGAAATTTTCCGCGTTATTTTCGGGATATAAATAATATAAACACGATAATCGATTGGGAATTAAATTGCTTTCTTTTATTTTTCAACACCATTGACTTGTTTTAGTAAGAAATTACAAGCACAAGACGATACACGTACGAAGAAATACGCCATCGTAAATGCAAAATACAGTACCTATGCACTGCAAGCTGCAACGATATACGAAACGCCGCCAATGGCTTTCTACAAATATCGTACGGACTGTACTATAACGTTTGTCATGTAGAACTGAAGTGATCGTAATTACCTTGACTGACTTTTCCCTGTGCGATACAGATGTGTATTAATTAACCTATTCGAAATTATGAATCATTTTAACTTTGTCTATGAAATCGAAAATACTAATATTCTCAATTTTATATCTAAATGTCCTAGGTATATTTAATATTGTTTTGTTGCGTCGTCGTTATTATTGTTGTTGTTGCAGATCAATAGCATCAATAACAACAACAACAGCAGTGGTAACTACAACTGTTGCTACTACCACTACTACTACTCTTAAATCTTGTTACTTGCACTGGTTTCCTTAGTCGACAGTATGACTAAGGAGGATATGAAGCGTTCTACCGAGTTCGCAAGGAATGCTTTGACTACTTAGTAAGGAATACTCTGATTATAGATTAAAGAAGTCTACTTTAGTTGTTACTGTTGCTACTGCTGCTGGTGTTGTACATGTTATTACTGTCATTGTTCCTGCTGCTGCTGCTACTGCTGGTGTTGCTGTTGTTGCTGCTGTTGTTATTGTATTTGTAGCTGTTGCTGTTGTAGATCAATAGCGTCAATACAACGACAACAACAGCAGTAG
The DNA here is from genome assembly GCF_000390285.2 of Anoplophora glabripennis. Taxonomy (NCBI): domain Eukaryota; kingdom Metazoa; phylum Arthropoda; class Insecta; order Coleoptera; family Cerambycidae; genus Anoplophora; species Anoplophora glabripennis. The sequence continues at coordinate 434,827 of NW_019416799.1, forward strand.
TAACTACAACTACTACTGCTGCTACTACTGCTACTACTACGGAAACAACAACGACAACATCAACAAGCAAGATCAGTAACAGAAATAACAACGACATCTAATCTATGACAACAATGTTGATAACGCTCTTAAATATTGTTACTTGTTACATGTTATTATTGTCGTTGTTCCTGCTGCTGCTGCTGCCGCTGCTGCTGCTGCTGTTGTTGTTGTTGTTGTTGTTGTTGTTGTTGTTGTTGTTGTTGCACGAGTTAGAAACGACGAGTTGCGGACAAAGTTTAGTAGTGGTTTTTTGTTATTATGACCGTTTTGTATATTTTAATTAAATTTTTTTGCAATATTCAAGTTTTGTTTGAGTTCCACTCCTCAAAACAAATATTGCTCTGATTTACTTTTTCGTTGATTGACATTATTCCAACTTCTATACATTACTCACATACACTTTGCTCAATTAAACAAAATAAACTTTTTTTTGCAAAAATTAATTAATCTTCGATGTCGTAACTGGCTCAGGAAGTAAGGAATACGCCTATTCATAAAAGTTCACGAACAAAACGAGCTCGTTACGTCGTTTATATAACCTCCTCGGTTTCTAATTCCGCACAAAAAACACGTCAATCCGTCGGTGGCAGCTCAATCGTGGATTTTTTACTTAGACGAAACTTTCTCTCATTGTTGCTGAGAATTAATCCTCAAATACGAGTAGATCCCGCGGCTCCGTATTAGGTTTCCATTGATTACTTATGGTACTTAGAATTGGCAGTTCCATAATGGCTTTTGTTTGGGCGGGCAATTTGGCAGTGAGATTTGGGTTCGCGTAGGCAATAAAGTAGGCAAGTTCTCGTATGGGGAATGTAGACTTGTAAGATTTAGTGGAAAGTTTAGATACTGAAAAGTCATTTTTTCCTAGTTTCAGTTCGAAAATGTACAAAATCAAGCTCTTTCTGTACTTGAAAATGAATTATGTCCCTAGTATACCATTTTGGTGTAAAGTTATTTTTTATTATTGTTTTTTTTTTGCGATTTCTTATCAAACTACAGAACGTAGTAGAAAAACTGACGCACACGACATTTTTTTCATAATATCGGTTCCAAAATGTATAAAATAAGATTTTTGTGCACTGGAAAATTAATTCCGTTCATATTTTTATATTTTTTTGCAGTTTCAAGCGGAAAACATAATTTTTACGTTTTTAGCCGATATTTTTATCTATTTTGAGAATTATCTCTCGGAATATTTATTTTCGTAACATGTAAACTGCTTCTTCTTGTTCCAGTGACAAAACATGTTCGAATTCGAATGCTTAACACCCGATTTTACTAGAATCAATGTAAGAGTAATAGTGGTTTAGTCACAGAATTTGTATGGCATCGATTAATAATTTATTATTTTTTTGAAAAATTACATTTTCTTCATCGTGATATACATATATATTTAAATTTGATATTAATATTCCATTTCTCAAACTCGATAATGCTGTAATTAAAAAAAATAATAATAAAAATGTAAGAAAACGTTTGTTCCTAAATCATGTACCAAATTTGGTTCTTCTGCGGTAAAGCGTTGCAGAGATATGGGACACCCTGTATATTCGGAATTATGAATAGTAAAGTCCGAAAAATTTAAAAGATGTCCTTTGAAATAATTTAGCACAAAGAAAACTTCCCTTATTGTGAATCATTAAATTCCTCTTCAAAATCTTTAAGAATTTTGTTGAACGATACATAGTATATAATATAATCCGTATGACTTTGTCAAACAATAATTTTTGTCTACTTAAATTTTGAATAACACAATAATCTTCAACAACAAATTCATTAGACATAACTAAAGCATGTTTACAAATATGGCATTTATCAAAGAAATGAAACAATATTTGCGCTTTATAATCCAAGAAAAGGTTCAAAGGTTCCATCCACAAGTAAAATAACATATCTTTTTTCTATGAAAGGTACGAAAAAATATTTTTAGCATACTGAAAAAATCATTATCTTATAAAGTTAAATCTGTTAAAAATTTGTTACAAATCGTTACTAATGTTTTTGGAGAATACCGATTTTAAACAGCATTGATGATAAATTTAAACTTTTCATAGAATATCGATCTTTCTTTAGGAATGCAATATAATTACTTAATTTTAATTGTTAAGTTATAAATGACAAACTAACAGTATTCAAATTATTCTGGTTTGTATTCTCAATGAGGTCTATATTGTCTAAAGAATTCTCATTTTCAAAAATATATAAAATGATACAAACATGATTTATTTCTGAATTTTTTCCGCATTCTTTAAAATTATATTGGAGAGATTTTGTATTACAATGATATTAACAATAGACGGTGTTACCAATTTGTCTACATCCAAGTGTATGAATTTGTCATAAATAAATGTTTTGAATATACAGGATGATTCACAAATGGTGACCAAAAATGAAACCTCGTATTCTTTGGGGAATTAAGGGGAGTCTTTATCTGTTCACTTCCGATTTCATCTGCAGTATTCATCGATCTAAACTGACTTACTCCAACTATCCCCAGATGATGGAGACGCGCTTGGCGAAACATGCCCCGAGACCGAGCTCCGCCGAACGCCGTTTGTTTTTTGCATTTATCATTCAGCTTTTATAATTAACTTGTCTTAATTAAAATCCCTTTCTATAACGACCGTAAGGATCATTAAAACGATCCCAACGCCACACACCTATCAGAATCAAGCCATCTTTGAAAATAACCCTTCCCCGTCCCGCGGGCGCATTCGGATGAAGCACTTTTCAAATCACCCAAGTAAAAACAAAGCCGTGTGGGCCGGGATAATTAAAAATTCTTACCGCGGTAGGCTAGGCCTCGCTTCCATTGGGTCTCATTATTTTTCGTCTTCCTCTAATGTCACAGATCATTCTTCGGCCGCATACACTTAGCAGATTGAGGCAGGAGCGAAACCTGCAATTAACTTAAATAAGCATTTCTCTTATTAAAATCTACCAAACAGTAACACTGAGATTTTTACACCGTAATTGGTTTTATAGTCGGGGCTTTGCAAAATTAAGATTAATTGCAACGGGAGAAGGTCTGGCAACTTTAAGCAAAAAAATATGTAACGCATTTTAAGGGGTGGTTGTCGAAGTTATTTTGTGAAAAAATGTTCATATAAACGTAAATTTTTTATTTATTTTTTTAATTATTTCAAAAACTCGAAATTTGATGGCTGTATTTTATTTCGAAATATTGACAGCAACCTACTAGATAATGTACCAATAGAAATTAAAAATACACAACTTGTAGTAAAATATGTTTTATTTTTTCCCTCAAAAACGGTGCATCTTACAAAAAAAATGAAGGGACCAATTTCATTCAGAATTGACGGCGGATTTCTAAAAAAATATCAAAACGGAAAAAAGTCAGTGGGCGTACCATTTTTTTTATTAAAAAAGTTTGCGGCATTCTCCCACGAACGCCACTGGTGCAAGTAGAAATATTCAGATCACTCCAAAAAATGCACATTTACTCTCCAAATCGTTTTTCAAATTTCGAGTGAATATCTTTAAAACTCTTTGAAATAATAAAAATAAATTTAAAAAATTATATTTAAACACTATATCTCGGAAACGAAGCATATTTTTTTACTTTTTTTCACAAAATAACTTCGACAACCACCCCCTAAAATATCTCCCACTTATTTACAAACACCCTGTAAGTATATTAATTTTTTTTGTATAATTAAAAATCTATTTTTTTTAAACATGCAAATTTTGTAAAAACATCCTCGACGAAAACAGGAACATGAAGTAATTGTATGTGAAAATAATAGTTCTGCTAAAACATCATCTAATTAACTATAATTCTAATCATTCTCATTAATTAACTGTTTCGTATAATTAAAGATCGCAGGTTTTTTAGATATGAGTTTGCAAACTTTATAAAATATACTCAACAAAAGAAAAACGCGAATTAATTATATGTAATAATATCAGATTTAACTTACAAATCAGTTCTTGAACTTTCATTATGCTTTAAACATTAAACTGAGGGTAAAACCACTGATTAAAATTTGTACACAAATTTTCATAATTAATTACTCTTATCAATAATAGTTTTAGCACTAGAATATTACTTAAATAATATTCAGTGTTACTCAAATATTACTCAAGCTTGTACAACAAATTACTCCTGCTTGCCTATCGAATTAAATTAATTCTAAAGATGTTTCTAAATCTTTCCGAATTAATTTCAGTTAGATACGGTACAGTCTATTACCTACATCTTTTTTATTATTAGAGATAGACGTATCAAACCATTCAAACCCCATATCACTGCTAAGAATATATGTCCAAATATACAGTGTGTCCACAGATGGAGTTGAAAAGAGGGCAAACTTTCCTATTTATCAGTTTATGAAAAAAGTGATTCTTGTTAGAAAGTTCTGCTTGTGCTCAGATGTATAAAAATCTGGTTTTACATGGGCTTATTTGCTATTAAGACATGTTTATAAATACAACTAAATTAAAAAATTCATATTTTAGGACATAAATCTGATTGATCAGAAAACAGTCACTGACGTGTGTTTATTTATAAAAAATTAAGTAGTTCTGGACACGAACAAAAAAAAAATATTTTCTGCGTAGGTCAAGTGCCTTTTTCGTATAAGGTATCAAAAATTTTCGTTAAGAAAAGTTATTCAATTGGTCTAATTAGAACTTTTTAACTTCTCAGTCCCGCGTAAGTGCCTTCTGTGTATCAGAAATCAGAAGGAAGTTACTTAGAATTATTAAAATGTACGTCGAGTCCCAAATTTTTTGGCAATCTGTTTTAATTTTACAATTCTGTGATTTATCAGAACAAAATATTTAAAAAAGTAGGGTTGTTACCTTCAAAGACATATGGACATTTTTATTGTGAATAATTTTGTCAATAAATTTTTTTCCGAAAATACCAAAATATTTATTTTTTGCTTTTACAACTTCTAATTAGTTTTTCAGAAAATAATGCTACAAATTACGTTTTAACTACAAATCGAAATAAATGAAATAAACTCCTGAGTTTGAAAACCGATATTAAGAAAACGTATGGACAAAAAAAAATTGAAATTTGGACCATATATAGCCTCACTATTACTCTATTGTGTGCTAAAATTTCAGTTAGTTTCGTTATCCCATTTTTTAGTTATTAATGAAAATGTTGAAAAAATTATGGTTTTCTGCCTAGGTACAAAATTGATACCTCTCACTTTAACTCGTCGTAATTTTTTTTCTAATTTATAAAAAAAATCCAAATTTTTACTGACGACAAGTCGAATTATTGTCATATTTATATCATATTTATAACAGAGAAAGCTCAACAAAGTTATTCTTAAAGTAAAGTGTGATGTTTCCATGCTCTGTGCAAGCTTCGAGTATGTCCTAAATTAAAGAACATCTTAAGTAGCCGTCAAACGAAGCCTTAAATTTAAACGTATGTTTTTTACTTAAGAATAACGAATATAATAATAATAATAATAATATCTCTACTCCTCATTCTAATTACGAGAATTAGCCCATAAGTCGGAGACTTGTGCGGGGGAGGAGGCGGCATATTATTATTAGACAGGCCGCATTTGCGACCAGGAACAATTAATTTAGCATTCTTAAGGATAATCGCCATACACATATTTAATTTTTTTGTGGTCTTGAAGCGTGTCTTTTGCTTGTTGCCAAATTCCATACGCAAAAATTTGCACCACCTACCACCTTTCCGTCTTAATATCCCATTCAAGTAAAGCAAATGCAGCCTTCCCTGCAACGGCCCTCGTTTAAGAAACTTCTAAATTGCTGAATTTGTTGAGAGCATTCGGAGTAGTCGGAATGAAAGGCAATATATTTAATATCCAGAAATTCGAAATTCGCTTTATGTTTGAGGACCGAATGCCATCCCCGCAATGTGGTATTAATTTAAATTTAGCCAAGAGAATGCTGAGTAGATTTCTCTTTGAAAATAATTTGCGATTATGGTCATACGGCGACCCGGAGGCCGACGACGATTCAATCTCTGTGGATCTCAAAGAAATTTGATGGCGGATTAGTATGTAAGGAAAATGAATTACTTAAACGTTTTATTGCATGGCTGTCCGAGGAAATGACATGGGAGCAGCCAGGGGGAGGCTGGAGAGGATTACATATTTTATAAGAAAATGGAAACCGAAGTGAAAAAATTATAAGTGTGATCCTCAAGACATTGGACGTAATACCAGAGTCAGAAGATACGTAGAGCTCTCTCAGAGTTAAAGTTAGAATATTATGATTTCCTAATCACAATAACTCCCAACTACCAACTTTCACAAGATATTCTAATTCATTAAATTAGAAAGGAGAATGAAACATTTTATTTAACTTTGACACCCTGTATCTTTTTACCTGTCAACATTTTATTGAGACATTATTAGTTAAGTATTATTTTGCACAGAGCGTAGGTGCTGGCTCCATCTATCGTGCTACTTCAGACCTACGCCATTCTGTGACCTACAATTTTCTTTCAAGAAAATATAAGTTTGATTATAATATGCTATATTTGTCTTGAATAATTCCTACATTAATACTAAATTTTAAATATATAAATATATTTTAAGGAACTGGTAGTTCTTAAACAAATATATTTGCAGTTTATGATGAACTCTAAGAGATATTGTAGCTAAAGGCGGAGATAATAAATTTCAAAACTAAAAGATTAGAATTAAATTATAATATACATTTACAAATAATATAAATTCTAGGAAAAATTATAGATTACAGCAAATATTTCACATAGTTTGACGAAAGTATATAGCTTTGAATAGAATAAAATAACATTTACGGCAAATAATTCCATTTAAAACTATCTGCTCATTTGATCCAAATACTTTTTTTCAGTGATTTCCAGCAGACAAAATTTGAAATATGAGTAAAAGCAAATACCAGAGGTGTAACGAAGGACTCTTACTGTATATGCCATTGCTAAGATCAGATTTAACCTAATTAAAAAATATATGTAGACTTTTAGTTTTTACCAGAAACACATATGTAATTCATATAATTCAATAGAACATCATTAGTAAATTTCACTGCAATAAAATAAATATTTTTTATGGAATTATAGGATTTTTTTATTACAATTCTGAGAGATTCTTATGCAATATGGAGAACTACAATCTTTTATTGTTCACCACAGTATCTGATAATATAATAATTTTTAGCGATAAAGATATACAATTTGAATTTAAATAAAATATAGGTATGCATATTTATATAATAAAGCTGGGTACCTATATTAGTATCAAATAATAAAAACTATAAATATATTTAGAGCCAATGAAATTCAAATGAGGAGACTAAGCAAAATAAATTTTAGAAATAATTAATGAAACAAAAAATACAATTTAATAAAATAAAAACTAGACAGTTTATTTAAAAACATACATACAGGGTGTCCCAATTTATAGGCGTTTAGGTCATTTACGCAGTAGCTAGAAAACAAATGAAGATCAAATAGTTTCTACATATTTCAAAACTGTACAGGTGTACTTTAGGGATTCAGATCTCAGAAATTATAACAAGTGGAAACTTAACACTACTACTAGTACTAACTTAATAGGCTCGCAGACCAGTTTTAGCTGTTTGGATTTTAGATACATTTGTATAGACTTAAAATATTCAAATTTTTAAGATTTTTTTTAAATCTGTACAAACTTTTTCAAAGCTACTTTTTGCAAAGAAATTCGCTGTAGACTCAGATTTTTGTTTCTTATGTCTCCAAGAAACTGTCATCGTTTACTTTTTCTTATGTTTTTGGCACGTTTAAAGTTTGAACCCAATGATACAAAGTAGAAACGCTTATAGAAAGTCATTTTCATTGATCATACACATCAATATATGTAATAAAATAAAGTTGAATATATACGTATCTACCTGTAACTCGGTATAAATAAACACCCAGTCACATAATAAATATGCTTTTTGATAAAAGCGTGTTATCGAGAAAGACGATTTTATTTCCATAAATTTTATAATTAATTATCCACAATTACAATTTTCGACATGAAAAATATGAAACAAGTAGATAGAGTTTACATTATAATAAGCATATCAGCTTAGAAATCGATTATTTAATATTTATTTTGTCGTGACTGACAAAAATTTAATTTACTTTTAATTTTTTTTAACCAGGTACCTCCGCATGTGCAGGGCAGTGTATTTGCCCAGATACTGGACGCACATTTCAGTGGCCTTCCAAATATTTTATATATTTTAAAAGTAAAAAATTAAGGTCAGGGAGATGACCGGGCTTATTTTTATATTTCAACAAAGCGCCGTTTACAATACCCCATAATTAAAACGTCCTTTTCTATTACATTACAAAGTAATTCCAATCGGCAACAAAAATAATTTGACGTTAATTAGATGATTACAATACTATTTTGTGTCACGAACTAAAACAGAGCCAATTAATTGCGCCCAATTATGATAATTGAACACATCGTTACTAATTAAGCATGTAAGCTATTTGACAGTAATTGTAATAAAACGCAACCGAAACTGAACCGTATACCTCGCAAGAATAGAGCACAACGACATCCAAACAATTCCCCCGCTAACCACGCCTGACGCGCGTCGCCACTCGCGATTCTGGTCCTTCGAGCCGGATCGTTACGGGCCGGAATGCCGACCGACGGGCATGCCAATAAGGACGAGCTTTTCACGGCGATTATTGGTAGAAACGTCACCACGCCTACTTTAAGGGGTCCTTTTGACTTGAATATTAGGGAGTATCTTTGTTTGTAAGAGACCTACGGACTGGTTTTTCAAATTGAAATAGTCAGTTGACTCTCATATTTGGCCATGTAAGGTTCTGTACAAACCCCATTGGAAACCGCGCCAAAAATCGAATACTAATCAGTGGCCCCGCGCCGATCCGTACTGCCAGTGTTGTATTTAGTGTACCGATACAACGAAGGACCTTTTTCGAGTGGCGCGGGACTGAAAAATGAGTTCGTTCGTTTGCCGACGGTAACTGACCAAGTCGCTTGTGGCCGCGCTCACCAGGGCATCGAAAAATGAACAATGAAACGTTAGAAAACACCATACACGTCACTGCTCCCAGCATCCTGAACAAACCATCCCAGACCATGCCGCAGAGGTCGCCGTTCGCCATCCAGGAGCTGCTGGGCCTCAGCGATAGCCAGCACAGGTCCCCAACGGCGGCGGTGTCCGCCATCACGCCCAACGTGTACCCCCAGAGACACTTGCAGGCGCCTACGTGCTTCCCGTCGGACCACGGCTTCAACCACCACCACATGACCATGGCAGCCAGCCGCATGGCCTACTTCAACGCACAGGCGGCGGTAGCGGCGGCCTTTTTGCCGCACAACATTGCGGCGGCCGCCAGCATGAACGCTAACGGGGCGCCGTCGCCGGCGGCGGTCCTCGGCCTCGCCGGCCACCAAACTGGAAGTTCGGGTAAGGACTTTTAAGTATAACTGTCACTTTCCCTTGAAGATTGGAGTCATGTCCTCCAATTTTGGATACAATCGGTTTTCTGTTCGCTTACTCCTTTAGGGAATACTCTATAATCAGTTCACAACTAATTTCTATATATTTGTATCTTTCTTTTCGTTATGTTATGCTCCAATAACGAAATTAGTCAACCACTGAAGTGGGTAGATAATAATATTTGCTGCAATGCCCGAAGTATCCGCACAATTGGTAGATAATAACCAGATTCTTGCCTAATTTAGTCTAATTTACAATCAACCTTTAATAAGGCGAATTTACTGAGCCATATTGCAAAAAAGAAATGGAATTTCCAGTTCCTGTTTTCCTTAAATGTAAAAATATGTATAGATGATAGTAATATAAGTAAAATCATTTATATATTTTAATATGAACAATGAAGTTAAATTAACCAAGTTAAAATTCGTGCCTAACTTAGTCCAATTTACAATAAGGCCAATTTATTAGTTGTATTGCAAAAATAAATAGATGTACTATTTACTATTATCGTTAAACGTAAATAATACATAATATTTAAAATAATAACAAGTAAGGATAATGAAGTTATATTTGATGAAATAATTTTAAAAATTCTTGATTAATGTGGTCAAATTTGAAATAAACTAATTAAAAATCATGTGAAAAATGCAAAACATCACAAATAAGGATAATACTAAATACTTATTACTAAAATAACTAAATTAGTCAACCGTATAGTAGGCTGCGTTTACTGTAATGGAATTTTAGACATATCGACAGTAAAGTTGTATTCACGAGACTAAAGTTAAACAAAATCTTGCCTTATTGTGTCCAATTTACAAGCAGTTTTTAATAAGGCGAATTTACTGAGTTGCGTTGAAAAAGAAAACTGTATAACTATTTATTGTTTCTCCTAAATATAAAAAATACTTACATAATGTAGGAGTATCAATGATAACGTTATATCTCCCAGATTTTAATTAAAAAATTCTTGCCTAATTTAGTCCAATTTACAAGCGGCTTTCAATAAGACCAATTTATTGAGTTGTATTGGAAAAATAAATACATGTACTATTTACTATTACCATTAAATGTAAATAATACATAATTATATTTAAAAAAAATAATTACAAATAAGGATAATGAAGTTATATTTCATGAAATAATTTAAACATTTCTTGACTAATTTAGTCAAATTTAAAATAAACTAATTAATAAGGCGAATTTAGTTAATTGTATTTGCTACTACCCTAAATGTAAAAAATACATATCATCATTTAAAAAAAGAAAAAAATCGCAAATAAGGATAATACTAAATACTTATTACTAAAATAACTAAATTAGTCAATCATTTCGTAGGCTGTATTTACTGTAATGGAATTTTAGTAATATCGACAGTAAAGTTGTATTCACGAGACTAAAGTTAAAAAATCCTTGCCTTATTGTGTCCAATTTACAAGCAGTTTTTAATAAGGCGAATTTACTGAGTTGCGTTGAAAAAGAAAACTGTATAACTATTTACTGTTTCTCTCCTAAATACAAAAAATACATAATATTGTAGGAGAATCGATGATGACATTATATTTCTCAGATTATAATTTAAAAAATTCTTGCCTGATTTAGTCCAGTTTACAAGCGACTTTTAATAAGGCGAATTTACTGATTGTGAGTTGTATTGAAAGAATAAATAGATGCACTACTTATTATTGCCCTTAGATGTAAAAAATACATAACAATATTTAATAAATTAATATATAAGGACAATGCCGGTATTTCTTAGTAAGAATTAGACAACCAACTAAGAGATTAGGCCTTATTGATCGTAATGGTGGAAGGTTTAGGAGTGTCAACAATAAAGTTGTATTCACTAGATTAACTAGTTAAAAAAATATGTTGCCTAACTCAGTCTAATGTACAAACAACTTTTAATACGACGAATTTACTGAGTTCTATTCAGATATTGAGTTGAATTACTTTCTTGCTATTACTCTTAAATTTAAAAATTATACATTCTTGTCGGTATTCCTCTATTACTCAAAAAAAAATAATTATATTTTGCGAGTGGCAACAATTATGTTATAATTATCAGATTTTTAGTCCAATTTGAACGAATTTACAGGTAAGGCGAATTTACTGGATTTATTTTATTTTTTTATTTATTAACCGTAAATGTAAACAATATACATTAACGTGAATGAAATACAAAAATAACAAATAATAATAATGTAGCTGTGCTCAAATATCCAATTTTTCACAAGGGACTTATGTTGGTTACATTAAATCTAAAAAAATAGAAATAAAGATAATGTAGGTATTATTTTATTTTGCATAGATATTAAAATTTCTCTACCAACTGAAAGGATTAGGCTATGTTTGTTATAATAAAAGAAATGTTTTTAATATCAACAATTCGTCAGATTAGTATTTAAAAAATTATCTCCTAATTCATTCCAATTACTTGCAACTTTTAATAAGGTGGCTCTACCGACTTTTTTCGACAAAAGAAACCGATTTGCTATTTAATATTACCCTTAAAGCTAAAAAATACATAGTAGCGTTAATAAAATGTAAAAAATAATATATAAGGGTAATGCGGGTTAGTAGAGATAGTTCTTTTGTTACTCAAATATCAAGAGTCAATATATATGTTGACATAATGGTCGAAGTTTTAGAAGTGTCGTCACAATTCATCAAATCTAAATATAAAAAGTTCTAATTCAGTCCAATTTACGAGACATGCAGGTACTTAATTTTAATAAGGTGAATTTACTTACACTGCTTTATAGATTTTAAAATGGACTTGTACCTACAAATTTGTTCAGTAATTAATTGGTCATATTCAAACAATTATTTTGATATTATGTTCTTATGTTACAGTTTTGAAAGGACTGTCGTTTCGATGTCATAATTTTACATTAGCAGTAAGACTAATTTAAGTGTTCAATTTGCTTATTATTATTTTTTATAGAAGAATTTTATGATGGACAAGAAACGCCACAGAATAATTCTAGGTATATAATTATTTTTGTTTAACTGAACATTGGATATAAAAATGCTATCCATATTTATAGAAGTAAACTGATCAAATTTGATACGATAGAGAAAAAAAAAGTGTGGAAAAGCTGTTTGTTTTTTGTTCTGTAGGGGTTTGTTTAAGGAAATTTGAGAAATCATGTCAGTATCTGTATTCATAATTGAGTCTAAATTGAAACTGATATAAGAGAAAAGCAAAAAAATTACTTGTTAATCAAAAGATCACTGGCCATAATAAAAAAAATAGTATCATCTATATTATTATATATAATTATATTTAAGTTATTATTATTAGTTCGTATCATCTTAGACTTAATTGCGTTGCAATTGAAAGTAATACAAAATACTTTGTTTTCCAAAGGCTATACACTTATTATTGTAAATAATACATATACATATATTTAGCGAAACAGTAAATAGCATAATAATCCATTTACTCCTCGCTTGAGTCCGTCAAGACAACTTGTTTCCTATGTCAACTAGTGTACGCCATATGCAATCATTAACCTGTCAAAGAAAATAGTTGCGAGTTAATTTAGATACCAGTTATTTGTTATACTTAACTACCAACTTGGTATCTGTCAGTATAGTCACTTAAAAATATTAGTTTTCCATTAGCCCAACTTTACACACATATAATCATTAAGTGTTCTGGGTGTTCATTTAATTTGGCTGACAAACGGTCCAAAGCTGGACACAGATTTATGTTTATGCTGTAAAAATTGTTTAAATAAAGTAGAAATTAGAAAACTAAAAGAAAAAGGCATACCGGATTTTAATAATATCTAGTACACAGTGATATAATTTGAAACTTCATTATGTAAAAGCTAAATTTTGTTTTTTTTTCTAAATTATCTCTATTTTTTTAAGATATATCTATCTATATTTTTATTATATTAAGAGGACATATTGTAATAGATTCAAATATTTAGAAAAAATTATAAATACAATACCACAAATACCTAGATCTGTATCTGTATAAGAAAAATTCCCTTAAAAATATGTTGTAGGATATGAAAAAATATTTTTACGACAAAATTTCAAACAATCTATGTCCAAAAAATTCAACTTAAACTTTTTTAATAGTTTTTCATGGTATCCCACTTCATCATTCATCATGAACAAAACTCGCGCAGGAAACAACACCTTTGTAAAATAATGCATTCAAATATTAGTAAAAGCTTAAAAATTTGTGAGAAACTTCCTATGTCAGTTGAAGACAATCAAAATCTTGGTCATCTTTTGTGAAATAGGAAATTTAGTCGCGTCTTATTGGGAACCGTATACAAATTTTATCTAGTCAATTTAAGAAAACAATTGCAATTTAATTTTTTTAGTACAGGGTGATCACGCTAAAATTGACCCCCTTTTTCTCCATTCTTGTTAGAGGTACGAAAATAGAATAAAATAAAAATTCTGTGACAATAGATCTTTTTAGTAATGACGTCACATACGTCAAATAAGAGAAAGTACGCTAATGATGACAGCGATAACATATCACCAACAGCTCACCTGCGTATGAGGCTAATCTTTCCGAGCATGCGCATTAGGCATAACACAGCTAATGTAAAATTTTTACTTTGTTGAAATTTAGGAATTTAAAGTATCATATAAAATACACCTTTGAAAAGCTCCTTCGGTGGTCTTTTCAAGTCTAAAAATATACAGGGCGTTCGATTAAAAAAGTGCGTTAAAAAAATTTCTTAAATCTCTACAGCGTTCACTCTCATTTTTTTTTAATCTTGGACAGCAACGGAAAGAAAGGGAAAGTCACTTTTCGCGTGATCACCTTGTACACATATAAGAACAATCTTTGAATTGAAGTGGCTCAGGTGCAACAAAATCTTTAATTTATTTTTTTTTAACAAATATATTTTCGCCACAATACACAGTCAGACATTTACTAACTTTTCTTGCAACGATGCCACACTCTGAAAAAGTTACTCCTTTCTTTTACCCGAAAATGATTGTAGTGGTTAATAAAGTTAATAATAACATCGATAAATTAAATATTTCATAATTTGAATTGATTGTGTTAGGGACAAAGGTGGTTACAATACCGTAAAGTAACAAAATATATTCAACATCGACTTATCCGATGTAGATGCATGTCAGATAGCGTCCGAAATTAATTATCCACTTATAGTTTCCTGTTTATTTTAACCGGGTTGAATTAATAAATGATTTCGTGGTGCTTAACACGTCAGTTATTGTACTAATTTGACATAATTACGGTAGAAACCGTCTAGTCATGTAACCACCTCGTCGTTAAGGTTTTTTCATTCAACACAGACCACAGCTGAAGTATTACCACCGCGTTAACTGGCCTGTTATTACTATTATTTCGGGTGAGAGTTGCAAAACACTTTTTATGTATCTCGCATGTCAAGTTTTCGTCCGGGAGATTGCCGCAAAGAAGTCCCTGTACGGCTCAGAACATCGTTGTTTTATCGATATTCGCAGGCGATATTCGATATTTGCGGAAAGGTTCACCATCGTTAGTCGGAAGCAGTAATTTTCTTCTGATTAAATAAATTCAAAATTATTATCCTTAACAATCTGTGCAGATAGGTACATTTTCATGCTTAAATTTTTGGTATCGAAGTCGAAGAACATTATTTGACTTCCTTTGATAAGACTGTTTAGGAAAAAATGTTTATATATTTGACTTAGATTAATACCATTTTGCATGCAACTGAATGTCGTTGATATAGCGCTCAATATTTCTTTCTTCAAGAAGAAGATGATCTGGGCGGCCAATTCTGACCACCAAAACGGAAAGTTACACGACCAGGAAATAACTCATGCAGTAATTGAATTTTTTCTCGGGTTGTACGACATGTGACACCGTCTTGTTGAAACCACGTGTCGTCTACATCCATATCTTGCAATTTAGACACAAACACTGGATTACCATGTCACGATAGCGAGCACCATTTACTGTTATTGATCCAGCATCCACTTGCTGTTGCTTCATAATCCATTCAACGAACGCTCTTCGCTCTGCTTGGTCAGTAGGCTTTACTTCTTGAGTCAATTGAACTTTGCAAATGTCAAGATGCAAGTCTTTCGTGAGAATACGCTGTAAGAGCTCCTCGAAATGTCCAATTCTTCACCACGGTGCTGAATTGATGTCCCTAGACTCTCAGCAACACTCTGTGGTTCGATATTTTGTGTTGAACGACTTATTAAAGGACGGTCAGAGTGTTTAAGGTCACTAATTGATTGAGTCTCCCTGAATTTTTTAATCTCTTGACAGTTGATGAAGATAAATCACTATTCCGACCATATTTTGTACGAAATTTGGGAATTGTACCTGCCAAACCAACTATTTCCTGTAGATACCCTTAGAAATATCTTATTTTTGACGAATTTCATGGTAATTACTATTTATCAGATACATAAACAGTACATAAACATGTTGTTGGATATGCTGTTCTAGTTTCAGTTAAGCAATCGGTATATTATATTCAATTGAAAAGAAATATTTAATGAATGTAATTTTCCTACTATTAGAATAAGTTACAAGTACAATTATCATCACGTGCTTCTTATTTTGAATATAAGAAACACGGTATTGGATAAAATCGAAAAATTAGCTAAAAATATCCAAAAAATCTAACAATATTAAAAGCAAATGATTTGTAATATCAAGAATGCAAGTATACAACATGTTTGTGTGATTTACCTGCCCAAAACGGATAAACTGCCCAAATATTCTACACAAACAATGCAAGATGTGAAATTATGGACATATTTAGAACTTTACACTGTTTCAAAGTTATTAGGCTAATTGAAACAAATTCAATTTTTCTCTTAAATCTTATCAAGTCAAGTCAAACCATATTCTTCGATACCAGAAATCTAGATATACAAAAGACAAGACTCCTAACTGCTGATTTTGCAGAAAACAACTAGTTTACAAGCTACTTGCCCTAAGCAGCATTTAATTATACTACGACAATACCTAGTAAACAGTTAGACATAAATAATCATCCAAAATAAAAAGTAAAAATGGTATGTATAAATACAGTTAATAAAAAACCACTAGCTGATACATTGAAATTGTTACTACAACCATTCAAAAAATATTTTGTATTCTTGCTCTCTTATTAACACCCTTGTCAAGACTAATCACGTAAAAAACGGCTATTACAAAGAAATCTGTTTATTTCCACATTTTGCTTGAGATTTTTCAGGTCGTCTTCTTCAAAAACAACCAAGCAATAATAGACTTGTCATCAGGAACTGTCATTTTATTTTTAAGATTTGATATATTAGTGTTTGTAAAATAATGGATGAATAATCAAGTTTTATCAGAAGAACGGCCTTCCATTCAACTGAGATTTGCGGTAAAACGATACACTATACCGATTTTCAACAAGTATACCTTTTTTATGTAGAATCGTCCACGGAATCAAAAAATGAATCCTAAATGATTATTAGGTCATTGGCGTAGAAGCTGGGGTAAAAAAATCCCACTATACTACCAATTCCTACGCCATTCATCTACAAAAATTTGTAAATTTTACAGTAAATTATGCATATGTGTAAATGTTAACACCACACCAAATTTGAATCAATTTGTTGTAACCAAAGATTTCGTAAATAATATGAATTTAACAACAGACCAATGTGAAAACGGTGAGACTTAAACCCTTGCTTTATTAGACAATTCTGAACTATTTAATGAGTTCTATTTGTGGTTAAAGTTTGATTCACTCGAAGTGAAACACCCTGTATATCTCAATGTAGGATAGATCGTCACATGTAAGGTATTCCTCGTATTTCTCGCAAATGTTGTCAAAAAGTAAAAAGGTATCACCATGATTACACCCTGTTTCCGAAAACATGTTTATAGGAACTTTATTTGGTAATTTGCGGTACGAAATTCAATTTATGCTCTTTTCCGTTCGTAGAAGTAAGATTACGCTGCTTTCAAACAGCGAAAAAAGAACGTCAAAACTAGACCAACATTAAATTAGGTGGGGAATACACCAACACGGATCGACTGCAGCTCGTGGTGGAGCCGGAATTGCCAGACGTCTATCCGGAGAGTTTTGAGCAGCCCGCCGAATCGGATATGAGGCTGTTTAAAATGGAACGTAGCGGAAAGCGGCCCGAGCCCGGGTAGTCTAATCAGGGCCACATCAAATTACCAATTAGTATTGATGTTCAGATCACGACGTAATGAGCCATTGATCCTCATTACGCATCCTATTAGTCTGTCTTATGGAGATCCACCGACGACTAACAGCATTATAATTAGAAATTTACCGGAGATGCTTTCGTACTTCGAAACATTAGTAAAATTATTAAATGTAGCATTCCCGCCTCCAAACATAGTATTCCACATGAACCTGTCATTTTTCAAATCTTCAAAATGTTTTTGACAGTTGGCATCCGGGTACGCCCTCTACTGGTAGCCAATACAATGCGTATTAGAAGTATTTCAATATCCATATTTAGCAGCGCACCAATCAAGCGTAAGTTTGCCAAGTCATAAGTCAAGAAAATCATTTAAAATAAAATCTCAATATTTTAATTTCAACCAAATTTAACAGTGATAAATCTAATAAATCTAGTGACGGGTTCCAGTTTAAAAAATAGTAACTGGTTCCAGTAATTTTAATTGCAATATTTGAAAAACTTGTTCCCATATTTATTTAGCCATACCCATATACAGGTCTGGTTGCCCAGTTGAAAAATGAGCGCGCGGGCAAAGCGGCACAAACACAGCCGCACTGGGCGACCTGGACATAAATTCAGTTGTCAACAAATGGCCTAACAGTGCAGTGCAGCAATGCGGAATTTGGTGTGATTCAGATAATTTTAATTTGTTATAGGCACCTTCTATTAGTCATTCATATTACAATTGCGAAAGGGAGAAATACGAGGGATATTTTGTTTACTAATACTATTACAACATTTTGGAGATCTTTTGAAACGGAACAAAACGAAATTTATCATCGCTATAATAAAATTGTTTGAGGACATAAATAATTAAAATGTTGTTGGTCAAACGAACATATAATAGAAATTTTATATACAAATTATTATAAATTTTTACCTTTAGCAGAAAACTCTTTTAGAGACGCCTATGAAACTCATTAAATTTTATTGCTAGGCGTTTTTATACATTCTCAACCGACTTCGGAAAGACTATAAAAGTAATTAATTTAGAACAATTGTTTAGATAACTTCTAACGACAGCTTACTTGAAAAGATTTTAAAAGTTAGATATTATTAAATTTAGAGTGAGAAATACATATTCTCGCTACTATAGAATGATATTCAGAGCACTAACTTGTTTACCTCAAACGGCAACGCTTGTCTCGAAAATCATGTGAACAATTGAACGTTGTTTTTATAAGCTAGATTTGAATAACACTTTCTTTATGAAGATATCTCATTTTATGGAACACTGGTAACACTGCATAGTTGATATCCCGTTCAGAACGTTAGATATTCATTTTAAATATAACTTTTTTATTAAAAAGCTAATAAAAATAATGTTAGTACGGTCCGAACAATATTTGTCGAGATAGAATTCCAAAAGAAGGATAAGCCAATAAAGTTCTGTTATCGGAACTACTGTAATAATTTACCGCGGCAGTTGTCTTGTCTTATAATAATTGTACACGTTAGACACGATAGTCCTCGACTGGGAATTTAATTCTTTTTTTTATTTTTCGCCTCTATTAATTTATTTTACTAAAAAATTACTCTGCACAGGACAATGTCTTTCTGTGTCGAATGCGGTTAATTCCAAGAAAGTGATGCGGGGGTCTTCTTGAAATTCTATATCACAAATATAGTACGGGTTTTCTGAAACCTTCTGAATTAGAAATGTTCGGTACATGTTATTGGCAATTCTGCTTCAAAGCTGGCACTACCAACAATAAGCCAATAGTAGTGGTAGTGCTGAAATGGATTATGGTTATTGGAATCACAACACTAGGAGGGTTGTTATAAGAAAAATAGTTCCAAAGCTCCAAACTTCTACAAACTACAAAACAAAATAAAAAAATTAAATATTTTACTTGGATTTTATTTATTTATTTAAAAAATACAATATTCAAACGGACGAAGTTACAGGGTAAGGTGAAAGAGAACAGACATCTAACATTGATTGTGAGTGTAAAGATATAAATAGGTACAAGTTAAAAAAACTGAGTTTGCATTTACAAGAACAAAATTCTAAGGTAAAAATTCAAAGTTCCTTCTAAATGAACAGGGATTAGAGTATGTTGTTTCATTAATTTGTATTAATCTTAACAAAAATAACACAAATGATTAATTAAATTACATGTTAATAGCAAAATTAATTTAAAACACCTATAAAGTATATTGCGTTAACAGATTTTGGATGTGAATATATTAAACGTAACTTTAAGTAATTAAAAAAGCTATTAGTTAAATTTAGGTCCAATTTTTTCAATACAATAGACATTTTCCATCGTGTTATATTAAATTAACAACGAATTTACCAAAATTTGCCGTCACTAAACAACTACTACAACCTGCTATAGTTCTCCTAGTTCAAATAAGCAGCTTATGTAAACAGTTTATATAAGTATTTATTAATTGAGATATTACATATTGCCAGAGCTTTAAGTGTGTAGGTTTATCATATCCTGAATATTGTTGAAGAAACTGCTCTTTATAAAAGTACATAGTAATGTTACATACAAAATTAAGTTAGAAGATATAAAATAATAATATACAATGTCTGTTTAGCATCAAAATCGAAATTAATTTTCAATTGGCAACTACTGACAACAATTTTAACAATTAATATTTCTTCGGAAAGATGACAGAATTGCTCCAGCAATCAAGAAAAGTTTTTGGTAACCTAAAATCATCACTTGACATACTGACTTGCCCCAGTGATAACGGTGTCGACTTTTCAGCGAACGAAATGGTTCATTAAGACGAACCTAGTGCCGAGATGCAGTAGGTAATTTATAATAGGGCAGCAATGCAATATAAATGTGATGATCAGCGAGTGAGAGGTCTGAGTGGGGTTGGCCGAGAAGGCTAGGGCAACACAAAGCATCACACCACAAATTTAGTGAGCTGTGAACTGGTCCAGTCTTGATTTTCAGTCGCGAATGACGCCTTACTTACGGCTTATGTACAGGGTGCCCAGAAAAAAGGCGTCATACTTCCTTGGATGAAAATGAAAGGAATTAGATCAAGTTACGAGTTAAGTTATTTTGGTGAAATTTAATTTCCTATTAAAGTTTCAGAACTTCGCAAAAACTTTTTTTTACGGGAATTTTAGTCTAATTTCAATTGTCAATACGTAATCAGATGCGGTCCTAGGAATGCCTTCAGCGAAACAACATTTAGGGGCCTCTATCATGTTCCTTCTCTAGTTTCTCTTTCAGCAAAAGCCAGGAATTTGCTACGTAAAAGACAACAGTGTCATCAGCAAAATAAACAAAATTGATCACTTAGAATTGGGAAAATGGAATTTATGTAAAGGATACATAGAAATGGTCCCAGCACAGTACCTTGGGGTATCCTAAATTCCATTGTTCTAGTCTCATTTGCTAAGAACTTGTATTGAAACTACGAAATAATCTGGAAGTGGCAAAGAAATGTGGAAACAATTGAAGCCTATGTATTTGGAGGGACAAATTTGAAATTTGTTTAACAGATACAGCAGCAATTTCTGATCTGTCATGTGTTATTCCGTCAGTATTCCTTTGTGTGACTACGATTTAACTATATTCAGTTTGGTTGCTACGTCTTCACAGTCTTTTTTTTTATAAATGAAAGAAATAACACTTTTTTAATAGAATTAACATTCAAATATTTACACTCAAGAGGGTTGCTTGGAGCAGCGTAACGTGATTTTCGACTGCAGACTACGAAGGGCCGCGAGTCTTGTAGACGCAAATGATCCGTTGGTGACAAGCGTACAAAAGCTGGGTGCCCAGCAGGGGTTGACGCTCCACTCTGGCGGCGGCTCGAGCGGGCTGAATGCCAAAAACGCTCCTAAAGTCGCCTTACAGAAGGGCCGTCCTCGGCCCCGATTACAGCGGGGCAGACGACGCGATGCCGAATCCCTCGCGAACGTTTAAATCCTACGACTGCGTTCGATGCGAGTTAATTAAATAATTTTGCGTTCTTAACATTCCACTTTCGACGGAAATTATTTGTTTGGGCGAGACAGAGGCACGTCCACCCTCACGTGACCTTATTCAATCGACTGGTTCTTATATCTAAAGCCATCCATTTTTTTCTTAGTATTAACACATTATAAGAAAGATAGAATATATGAACAATCGATAAAATATTTTAAAAAATCATATTTTACGTTATATTCCACAGTCCAGGGCTTCAAATACCAAAAAAGTAACCAAGTGATTAAAAAATTGAAATAAGTGACCTAAAAGTAACTTGCAATAAAAGTAGTTAAAAACTTCGCAATATTACCAACCTTTATTTGGAATACGTTGTGTTGAAATTAAAAAAAATAAATTAAACTTAGTTTTATGCCTCGGAAATCTATATATAACAAAATTGTGTTATAATTTTACGTGAAAGATAATACCTTTGATCACCACCAGGTGCGTATAGTTTCAGTTGATTGGAAAATCTAGAAATATGCAAATGTCATTAAAGCGAACCATTTTCGAAATAAATGATACGCTACTGACTAAAATAAAAAATGTTACTGTATTTAGAATCTGCAGACATTTTACTGCAAAAATATGCCATTTTCAAGAACAAATTTCATTCAGTGTGTATTAAACATTTAAAAGAAATATAATATATTACAGTATGTTGTATATAACAAAGTGAAATCATCCATAAAAAATATCGAACATGGAGTTCCACAAGGTTCCATATTGGGTCCGTTACTCTTTCTGATATATATTAACGATTTTCTTAATTGTTTACCTCATGATACTAAAAGTATACTCTTTGCTGATGATACAAATATAACTAGAACCAACTTAAACTTTGAACAGTTAATGACATCAACTCAGTTTGAATACTTCGAAGACCGAAACTATGATTTTTAGTCTCAGGAATATGGAAAACTGGGATAATCCAGCACGTGTAAAATTCTTCTTCATCTTGACCCTAAACTGACATGGATCAACATGTTAATTATGCTTGCTCCAAGATATCAAAACATACTTATTTACTCCGGAGTCTCAAACGAAGAGTCTCAATATCAAGCTTGCTGATAGTTTATCATGGCTATATCAAATCCATCATAACATATGCTATTTTAGTATGGGGTCATGCTCCCTCTATGAAAAAAGTTTTTATTCTTCAGAGAAAAACTATTAGTCATATCTGACCTTGGTTTTAGAGATGACTGTAGAGAGCAGTTTTCTAAATTGAACATACTAACTGTACCCTGTGCATATATACTTCAATGTCTTATTTATGTCAAAAAACATATACATAACTTTGAGATCAGAAGTGAGACTCACTCTTATAATACCCGAAAGAGCACATACTTATGTAATAAATTTTTAAGAATTAGTAAAACGCGGGTCGGTACTAATTATTGGGCCAACAAATTTTTTAACACAATACCTCTCCAAATTCAAATTCTTAATGAAAATAATTTTAAATCAAGGATAAAAAAATACTTAATAAAAAATGCCTTTTATAGTTTTGAAGATTTTATTGACAGTAATGTAGCTCGAATATGAATGTTATCATTAACCTTAGTATGTAATTTATCATATTTATTTTAATTATATGTTATTTTTGTATATATTTGTATAACAGTTAGTTGATTGCTATCATTATGTGTATTGTCATTTACCACTTTCTTTTTTTTTTTGGTCGCGTGTAAACACTTTTATGTGTATGTAACACTAGCCTTTATAAATAAATAAATAAATAAAATAAATTTAAAATAAAACATTTTTGTCTCTCGTTTTTCCAAAATTAGTCGAGAAAAACTGGAGCTGGTCTGTGAACATCCCAAAGTAAACAACAGAATGGTCTAAAACTTCCGTTAACCGTTTTTTAATATACCTAGAGATCCCATACATCAATCAATCAACACAATCAGTCATTTTGTAATTAAAAAAACACACTTTTTAAACTTGAACAAGCTGTTTTGAACACATTTACAAAAACATTTTTTCGAGAATAAGTCATTTGAATTTGGAAAGGTATTACATTTACACTTTGTATAATATACTTTCCGAGACCGTGTTTACACTGGTTTACACAAGTCCAACTTTCATAATACCTAAATCAATCAAGTTTCTTGCATATCCACATCCACACATTTTTAAACTTACTTTATTATTGTCTCACTATGCCTAGTTCCTGTAAATTTTACTTAAAAATTAAAGAATACAGCTTTTTTCTTCCGTGATTTCTTAATTAGTTAACATTTAGCAGTTGTAGAGCAATACAACTTACTCAAGAAATTGCCTACATACCTACTTGTAAAATTTATAAAAACAATAAGATGTTTAAGTGTTTATAAAAAAAAATTATACTGTTATACAGGGTGTCTCCAATTTTATTAGCAAAGAATGCTTCGTTTCCGGGATCCAAAAATTAGATTATTATTTTATTATATTTCATAGGTGGTATTTCATATAAATGGTTTCAACTTTTTGTATTCTTACAGTAGATGATTTCTGATATTGGTTATTCATACTCTTCTATGAGTGAAACGCGTTGTTAGATAACATCGCTAGAAGCATCCGTTTTTGAAAAGAAAAATAGTTTAATAATTTTTGCTTGTTCGTAATATTTAGATGTTTTTATATCTAAAATTTGGTTGAGGAAAACTGGAAACTAGAAATATTTTGAAAATTGGATAAGTGCATCTAACTTTGGTTGGTGTTTCTAAGAAAAAAATGTCTTACTTGAAAAATTTAAAATAAGTCACATAATTATATAATAATTTAAATATTGCCACAATAAATGTCTCAAATTTTTTAGCAAGTGAACGTCAGTCAGTTCGAAGACACTTGTCACATCCTTTATAAATTAACGATGGCACACACACTTCACTCTGAAGGATGTAACAAGTCATCCACGACAACAGTCTCTATTCCCAATTAAAAACTATGATTGGTAATTTTGCGGCCACCCTGTAGCTGCGGCTCAGGTACGGCTTCCTATATTAGTCTGCACATTGCGAAACACCTCTCTATTCATTTGCCTGGAGGAATTAAACGGTGCCAGTAAACCGGTGAATAGGTGGCCAGGAAGCGTTCCTCAGCCCCCGCACTTGTCATGTGGCTGGGTCTTTCACACGTCCTGGTGTCCCTTATTCAGCCTCTAATGCGGAACGTCGCCTCATGTGACCATCTCTAATTAATAATAGTATGGTCTCCGTTTCTACACAGAAATCAAGTAGGTACTCATGAAAATAAAAAAAGTATATTTATTCTATTATCAGCAAACAAATTCGAAAACATTTTTAAAAAAATGGCCAAATAATGTTCTTCGTTACCAGAAATTTAGCTATGCAAAATATATCTAACTCCACGAGAAAGGTAAGTGTTGATATTGTCGGAAACAACCTAGAAGTCAGCAAATTGTGGAAATCAATAATTTTAAGTCTGATAAATTAAGTTTAGAATACGGGATACCTCAAGGTTCCGTCCTTGGGCCATCATTATCAACTTGTGACGTACTAGACTATGCTAGTGCAGAAAACTTATTTTAGCAACCCTTCTCTATCTCCGTGTTAGTAAATAAATTTCATATAAAAATACAGGGCAAATTTTTTATAACATTATTTAATTTTTCGTTAATATCCATCCCATGGAAGAACTAAACTGCAATTTTCGCATGGAGAAGAGCGAGATGTGTATCAAATCTGACTTTGCTTCATCTGCAAATTGAATCTTTAGTTATCTAGTATCTAATTTTGATAGAAACTTAAGAGAATTGTTAAAATTTTACTTTATTTAAGAAAAATAAACATCGTATCAAATGAGGCTTCAGCAGTATGCTTTGAACACTGATATCTTTGATATTTTTGATAGTGATTTCATTTGAAGACCTTTAAAATAAAGTATATAAAAGTACAAGACCTAATAATAACTGTCGAGATTTTTATAGTTGGATGTTTTTTGTTTAAAGGACTGTTACACAAATTAATAACTTTAAAAGGAAGAATTTTAAACTTATAATAAATAAGCAGCAGTTATGGCTCTCAGTAATCACTGCTTTGTGATTTGGAAATTATTTACTAAAGCTGCCACATCTACTTCTATTTTTTTTCTAGAAATTTTGCGCAGACTTCATTTACGCGATGTACGCTTCCATTTGTCCGCCGAAACATAAATTTGAGAGACAAAAAATCGAAAATATTGGATGAAAACCCGTCCGAGGGCGCGAACAATCCCTTTGTGCGGCATTATTTTCGCGTCAAGACCGAAACAAAAGACAAAATCGCGCCGAGCGCGGAAAGGAACCATCGGCGTCAATTCGGCTGTCGCCGGCCTTCCATTAGTATTTCAAAAACACGAACACACACACGAAAAGTAATTGAAACAAATTTTCCGGACCGTAAACATAACTTTATACAAAAAACGACCCTTCCGTTAAAACATCCAAGCCGGCGTTGGCGTAAGGTCCACCCGGCCTACTCCGATCCGGTTGTAGCCGACCGAATGTGAGCCTTACCGTTCGCTGTGGTGGCGCCCAACGGCACTCGTTGGAACTAATTAATTATCGGAGTCGTAGTTAATTACTGCCGTAACGAACCCCTTCCCTCTCGCTGTTGTTGGTAACCCTGTTTCGAGCGGCCCACTCCCCAGCGCCAACCCTTTGTTTTACTATAATTTAATTTCTACGTGTACATAGAGAGCGCAGTGCTCTCTTTCAGAATGTAATCAAGCTGTCAATGAAATACTGTCATTAATAAATCCATTTGCGTTGCGGCGTAGGCTGAAAAATGGCGATTGTTTAAACGTCAGTTGACGGGATTCGGACGGGGTGGTTTTGTTATCCGGCCCTGTAACCTGGCAATCGAACTTAAAACTTTCTTGCGAGCTGGTACAGCAGACTTAGATTTGATCAAATTTCAAAGATGGGGACATACTTTGCAGAAATATAACACCGAAGCCTTGAATGTTGTAATTAGAAATAGATAATCGAAAATTCGTTTGTTTTATTAAAAAAAATCTTTATTTTTTAGATTTAATGCAGAATATCAATGCAATTTTTAGTAAAATGTTGCCAATTTATTTTTTGCGATGAGAAATTTTGACAACGAAAGTCTAGTTATACCCAAATACCAATTTTCTTCATAATTTTATTCAAAACCTTGTTTTGGCGAGCTTTTTCATTATTTCTTTGCACAAAAAATATACCGTGCAACTATGCTTCTATCTCTTTCTATCAACATAATGTCTCAAGAGGCCCGAAATACAAGGCATGAAATTTTAGAAAAAAAATTTGAAGTGCCTATACAGAGCGTTTCTCTGAATAAGTACGTTTCTTTAAAGGGGTAATAGAATTATTTTAAGCAAAATGTTTCATATGATACGTTCATATTCCAGATAAAGGATGTTAGATTTAGAGAAAATGTCACATTTTTTTAAATATCTCAAGGGAACATAATTCACATAAATTTAGTCATATTGTCACTACACTGTCGCACAAAATTTTCTTTAATTTTCTTGTTTATAGCATTAGTTTGAAAATAGTTGTCCCTAGCAAAATTTTAAATAGATAAAACATATTTTTTTAATGGAATTTTATTCAAAACATAACAAATCAGCGAGGTACCATTATTTTTCTCCTTTATTACAGAAACATGTTTAAGTTTTCTTCATTCGTCTACAGTCTTTATTTAAACTCCTGTTTTTCCTAATTTTTAACGGATTATCTTTTTAAAATTACGTAACAGCTTTCACGAACACCCTGTCTATTTATTACAGTAAATAAATGACCGTCCACACGTCAGCGTGAGAAACTCGAATACAGCACATTAAAAATTAATCACGTGACCTTCACGTAAGACAGTGGCGGCTCGTCGTATGAAGCAACTGGTACTTAAATAAACTAATTTTCAACTACCTATTAAGTTTATCAAAAATCAAAATAACAGTATAAAATAATTGTTTGAATATCTTGTAGGAGCGTCACACTTGCCTACAATATGCTACAGTTCCCCCTCCATGTGAGGCGGTTAAAATAAAGTGAGGTAACGAGGGAACTGAGGCCCACTCAAAGCTGCTTATAGTTTCAGTTCGCGGTTAATGTACGCGTCACATTGTACGCGGGTAGTGTCTGATGTCAGTATGAGGATAAGGACAAGGCAGATATTAATTTAAAATAAATAAAAATCAACTTCCTTACAACAAAACAAAGAATACAATGTATTTCCTAGTCGTGACGATACGACGTAAAACAGCTGGTTCGTTCGTCGGTTGTCTCACCTATGACACACTGATGAGGACTAATAAGTCCGCAACCGGTCTGTGCCTGGTGGGTTAAACTGATGACGAACAACTGTTGCGACTAAGTGTTGCGAGTATAATTCAATGCCGGTAGGGGCAAGTAGCCCTCGGAGTAGTTGTTTCTCGCAACACTGACAATTAAAACAAAGAAAGACTAAATTTAAAGTAATTTAATAGATACTTATTATATTATCAAATACCTATATAGCTAGCTAATAATGAGTCTATCTCACAATATTGTTTTATCTCTTGAAACACCTTTTTTAAGAGGTATGAAGTAAACTATTGCTCTAAACAAATTAAAATCACTAATGAAAGAATTTCTGAATTAAGAAACGAAGAAAAATTTTAAAATATTTTTAATTATGCGAAAAATATTACTACATTTACATGATTTAAATTTTTTTGCTTTAATAGATCCCTCAAAATTTTCCGAATATGCAAACAAATTTCCCGAAAAACCGATACATTACAAATGTATCCAAACGTTTTTAAAATTGATAGATTGAAAACTTAATATTTTGTACAGAGACGTACAATTTCGTAATTTAGAATTCAAAAATCGATATATACAAGGAATTTAAAATAGTATTTTCGGAAACATACAAATCGTTTTGCCGAGTTTTAACAATTCCTGCAACAAGTGTCTCGGTAGAAAGAAACTTTTTGTGTATTTAGAATGAATTTGAAAATTTGTCAAACTATGTTAAAAAACTACGGTGTTGCCATTTTAAAAATTATTGTTTTAGTAGCTATTGAAGAAATGTGACAACATCGGAAAGCATTATTTGCAAATTTTTCTTAATCAAGTTATTTCCTACAACTTTCCATTTGGAAATAAGAGTCTATCACTTCGAATAAAAAAATTGGCCATATGTCAGGTTTTAAAAAAATTACACTAATTAACTGACTTTTGTATTTGCATGTATTGTATCATCTTATTAAATGCATGTGCATATGATTTTTCATTAACTTTGACCTTTTGTACGTTAAATTATGTAGTTTTGTTTCGGCTTGACGTTCAAATTTTATCAATTTTTTTTATTTATTTTTTGATCCTATATGTTCCAATACAATACATAACATAATCTTGCAAATCTATCGCAAATAGGCAACCAGCAATACACTTTTATAGATTTTATTACACAGTTTGTCGAAATATGTGTTAATGCACAAATAATAGACTTTCCTCCATTCTAACGCAGATTTTCTATAAAATGGAATTAGTTTGAAATTCAAATTACTTTTTGTTGTAAAGGCATTTGTAATTTGCAGCTTTTGAACAAGCGGCATCGTAAAATACTAATTACTTTACACCAAAAAGTAAATTTGAGTTTCAAATTAACTCCATTTTATAGAAAATCTGCGTTAAAACGGGGGAAAGTCTGTTATTTTTGTATTAATTCCTAAAACTACTACTAAACTATAAAAATGTATTGATGGTTGCCTATTTGCTATAGAGCCCTCTTAAGAAAAATAAGCATTTGCATCCTCGCTGGGCGAAATTAGTCCACTGCACCCGTACCGGCAGCAAGCACAACACGAATTACATAACAGCCCAATGGGTAAGCGATAACAGAAAATGGAAATAAACGAGGCGAACAAGCCGTTTCTTCCCGGCTATATTAGACCAGTGCTCGGCGCACAGAAGCCGGAAAGGCGAGCTGGTTATAAAATTACCCTCTTCGTGATTTGCGACCTGGCGAGCGGCAAATGAAATTCCAAATTAAGTAAGCCTTGGAAGTAATTAAGCCCAAGATGGCTTATTGTAGCTGCACTGGGGGCGGAGGGGCCATATCCGTGGGGGCCTGGCGCCGCGCAGGCACTCCGGATATATATGCCCCGAAATGCCGCACATTCCCACCATTATATTATTCTTGTATAATTATGTTGCATTGTATCGAAGTTGCTTGTGCATAGCTTACGGTTTTATGGCACGAATTAAATTGCCGCGCATACTTCTCGCTCGCGGACGACGGAAGCCGTCGCCGGGAAAAAATTTAATTCGACCGCGAGAGGATATAACGCCGACTAATTCTCGATTCTTTGCAGCACTTCAGGATAAAACGGAGAAATGGTGGCTTTTTACTTACATTGAGTAGAACTAGGTTTTATTTTGAAGTCGAAACGTACATTTTTTAATATACTTTAATAGTTATTTAAGTTACAAGTGTAAAAAAGTAATTTTTCGTGCAACAGTTGCAGTTTTGTAGGTATTTTACTGGTTGGTTCTTAGTGAAGATAATTGTGGTTAATTGGGCCATATATCTTTTATTCTTTGGCGCTACATAGTTCCCAGTAGGATTTTTTTTTATTGGGCTCAAATTCGGAGCACAAATTTACCATACATTTAACCACATGTGCTTCAATTTGCAGCTTTAAGTTAAACATACATAACGAACTCTGATTTTTTGGACCCTGTATATTCAATTTCCATTAGAAGTATTAATATTTATTAATTGGGTAACTGTTTGACATTCGCTGAAATGTTCTGTAAAGCTATCGTGATATTTTAATCCTAAATAATATGACTGTAATTGCCACAGGTGATAAAATTTAGGGTTTTACTTACTGCTGATTTTATTCTATCACTCTTACACCAAGAAAATTAACGAAAATAAAAGAGAAACTCGAAAAAAGTCCTATTCGCGAGATTATTGTAAAATTGTCTAAATTGTCTCTCATCTCGTGAGTCAAAAATTTTTATTAGCTAACTTTTCTATATAAACAAATAAGTGAGGAAAACAGTTTTTTCACTTTGCAGGGAAACCATCAATTTTAGCGAAAAATGACTCACAGACAGCTTCTAGGGAGTAAAATTATCTACAAAATGAGACTTGTTAAATTAAAATCGGTTAATAAACAAACAAGTTAATGTAAAAAAACAAGAAAAGTGCCCATTCTTTAATTTGTTTATAACTATCGCATTTATTGTTAAAATTGTATAAAACCTATGACAAGGTGAGGGTTGTCATACTTCAAAAGTGTGCTAAAAGTGGGCGCTGTAGGTGCAATAGTTTTCACACAATTCTATTTGTTTATAACGGAGGCTCTAAAAGTTATGAACTTTAAACTTCTGTACAGGCGTTAATTTTCAACCAAACATGATTCTGAAAGCGTCATTGTAATTTTAAAAACGTAATTAAGCGACGTATTAAAAAATATTACCGTTTTTTGACAATAACATTCTCAAATTGTGCATTAAAAAAACGTGCGTTATTCGCTTATAAACAATTTGAATAACATTGTTGCTATTTATGCTAACTCACCGAAAATAGATGCAATGGATAGCTGACAAAAAAATACAGTTTTAAAATAAAAAAGTACCCTCTACGACCAATAGGAGCCAAGATAAGATTTTTTTTTTAATCGTAGCGCAATTGTTTTTAAATATTAGGACTTGAATTTTCCACAAAATAAGGTTTACGACGTAAACTACGATTTCCCGTGAATTGCATTGAAAAATGTGGAAAATTAACGACTCACGAGCCCTTTAAAGAGAAAGTACTCGCTAAGTAAACTGTCCGGCGGCGTGGTGGTGGGGGAAGCTCGTCCAAGCGGTCGCACGCGCGAGAAAAGTTAAATCCAAAGTTCAAATTGATGCGCGCTGTAAAATTTTGCAATATCTCGGCTTCTATTCATCGTAGAAACTTCTTTTTCCGGTGATTAATATTACTAATAACAAATTACTAAAAGTTAGTTCCGTTTTCTAACAAAATGATCATGGCCCATTTACCCCATGGGCCCAATTAATCACAATTACCTTACTAGCGAAATAATTATAATTTAAATAAAGAAAACAAAATTAAACAATAATTAACGACAATTTTCTGGCTATCTATCTGCTTCTGTTCTATAAAAGCAGGCAGCTTTCTGATAACATTTAAACAAATGTTTTGAATTTGATTTAATTAGCTTAATATCTTTAAAATAGAGTAAAAAATGTGTCAATAAATTTTCAACTAAAAAATTTGTTCACGGTTCAAATCAAAGTAGACTTTCAATGCATATAAAGAGAAAAAACTTCGGGTGACTTTGTACCACAAATCTGTGTGTCCCAGATCATGGGATTGCTGGAGTTTACTGGCCCTATAGTAAGGTCTTAGGGGTTTATAACAAGACTTAATTCCTCAGTTTGCATTTTGACAACCAAAACCTTGCTTCAAGAATAGTAACTGTAACCTTGTAGATATATTATAAAGAAGAATCAAGAATCAGGGCTGTCAACTTCTTAGATAGAAGGTATACCTAGGGGAAGCTTGTTAATGAAGACAACGAAGAACATAAGTTTCAGTATACAATTCAACTTCTTTTATTGCGTTGGACAAGCTACAGTATAATTCGCCGCTTTTAATAAACGCTGACAGATGTGGAAAAATATCTTTCAAATGTCTGCATGGAGAAGCGAGACTACTTTCAACTTCAACGAGAACCCGCAGGAAACAATGTTTATGTTTGGTATACACGTAGAGATAATTAGGAGGCTTTTCTAAAGGAAAACCTGACCGAGCTTATGCGGATACAAGTCGCAAGTGGGTGTATGCAAAGGAGTTTTTGCCCGTTTTGTGATGTAATTACACATTTTATAAAGACGGATCCACAAAGGAAAATATGCTTTTTAAAGGCAAGTCACGCGGGCGCGAGGCATAATAAAACACAAGGATTTAATTAAACTTATTCATCCCGGCAAAGTGGGATGATGTTCGAGCAAAACTGCATTTAATTAAGAAGTTCAAATTCTTCGCATTTTTGACATAATTAAGTTTACGCCGTCCTTTATTCCAAATGGCTCAATTCCCGACCGACTTCTTCATTAGAGACGCAGAAAAGACATTACTTTGCTTAATTTCGTCGCTTCGCGGAGTTTTGCCACGAAAATAGTTTATTTAGAACGTTGTATTTTATTTATTTATTTGGCTATATCACTTAAATTACCCTGGTAATACACAAAGTGTTCCTGACAAGAATAAAGCTGGGTTATACAGGGTAGTCCTAAATTGTCTTCCAATATTTTTCTCAAATTTTTTTTAACTGTTTAACAGCATTTTGTTCATTACTAGACCTGAACTTTCTACAAAATTCCATGATAATATAAACTAATGCAAAAGAATTTCCGAAATTTTTCCGTGATTTTTGAGTCTGTATTTAGGTGAAAAATGGTCGTATCGGGAATTAATAATAATAATAATAATAATAATAATATCTCTACTCCTCATTCTAATTACGAGAATTAGCCCAGAACTCGGAGACTTGTGCGGGAGAGGAGGCGGCATATTATTATTACGCAGGCCGCATTTGCGCCCAGGAACGACTTATGTTGGTAGGCCCTAACCACCATTCCGTGCAGGAATGAGGGAAACCTGGAAAACCTCATTAATTAGGGGGGTGGTCAAATGCCAACCGGTGTCAATCTCTCACATTGACCCAAGCCAACATTCTTCCACCTTACCATACCTGCACAGAGGGCGCCAATCCTCCGTACAAATATAGATAATCTACGGTCACCGGCCGCGGGATTCGAAACCCGGGCAGTTCGACACATCGATTTAAGTACTGACGCCTTAAACCGTGCGGCTATCGACCGATAAATTAAAAAAAAGCATTTTGAAGCTCTAAGATTCTAGTTTAGATTTTTCGGTCTAAATTTTTTAGCAGCTACGGTTATCATGCAATTCTAAGAAATAGCGCTACAAAAAAATTTCGATACGACCATTTTTCATCGAAATGTCGGACTTTTAAAAAAAATGAATTATATGATCATTTTCGAGCGTGAGCAAATTTTTTATTTCTCAAATTCTCGTTTTTAATCAAATCTTTTGTGCTTGTCTTATCAAATTTTGTAAATCAAAAGGCCTCTCCAGTTTATTGTATTCGCAAGATATGCTATATAAATGCATTTTTTGGATTTTGAAATTTATTTGGGCGCGTTTTTGTCTAAATGTTCCGTCTGAAAAATCCTTCTAATGTTAAATTTGTTGCCTATTATCCTTATTTTTTCCGATATTACAAGAATATACGCAATTTTTGTTGTGGATGCATTTCCCTTTGTTGTCTGGTAGAATATATTTTACTTTCAATATTCTTAAAAAATCTTTCAGCAGACTCTATTATTAGTACATTTTTTATAATACAATGCATTATTAGAAATTCCATCTTTTAAAGAAATCTATTTGGTTATATCGTATTAAAATTTAGATATATGTTAGTCTGAGTTTCTTACAAACACTTGTTTCTAAACAATTGCCATTTTTTTTAAATGAATATATCTAGAAAGGGTAATGTAATTAATAGTTTTCAATTAATTCATTCTTTGTTATTAATATTATTTAGAAAAATATTTACATTATGTTCTCGAAATGGTAGGCTTTTTATATAACTTATTAACATACTTTTCTTTAAAAAACATCCGTAAAAATATTACTTAAAATTGCCATTCTGAACTCTCGTTGATAAAATTCATTACTTAATTGAAAATATGTAGTTTTTATACATAATCCTAGCAATTCCAGTAAACATCCTATACCAGTTAGTTCTATCTGTCAAATTTTGACCATTATCTAATTTATTTTTGATAATACTCGACGTTTTTTTTTTCTGCTGGTAGAATCCGACCGATTCCCTCCGTTCCCGAGTTGCGCTTTTAAGGTATGGGAATGAGATGTGCGAAAGCGCATTATTTCCCACAAAAAGAACCACTCCAGACGAGATGAGAGCACATCGGGGTCAGGTGTCCGATGTCATCATCCACACGACACCTACTCAATAGAATTGAACGGAACCGAGCAGTCTAAAGTGCCTGCTTATTGTGCCTCAATTTGTTGCTTGAATGTGAGCAAATCCGCACGCCGTACACCCTTTTGTGCCGGAGGTGTCGCAGCCCGAGCCCAGACCTGCTGCATGCTCCTCAACCAGATGCCTATCGTCTCCGACGATCTGTCCTTCCTTTTCGATTCTTGGTGCCTTAGTTAGAATTCAGCTCGGCGAAGAAGGATTTTGTTGGGTTGTGATAGCGAGAGGCGTGTTAGGATAGCGAGAAAATCGGCAAAATACAATCCATTTTATCGTAAGACTAAAAACTGGTAAAAAAATAACGGAACAAAGGTCCATTTTTGCCCCAATCAGCATTTAAAATAACCGACATTAGCTGATATCTCAGTTAAATAAAACAATGCTATTAATTTATAAATAACGATAATATTTTACTTCTAAAAAATATATGAATATGTAGTTCTTTCCAGAATTCTGAAGTAAGTAAAATTTTAGTTTGTTCTAATAAATCCTGACCAAAATTTCACTCATGTCTCTTATTTAACAAGTTACATTGAAAAACTATTATCAAGTGATTTTCAATAAAAAATCGTCATGTGTCTGATGTCTGACATTTCATTCACTTGTTTTGAAATAGTTTAATATGCCCAATTTGATTCAGAGTTGGTGGACATAATAATTTTATATTGCAAAATATACCATCCCCTTTCATTGTATTCATAAGGATTAGCCTAGAAGTCAAAGATCTACGAGAGACAGACGTTTTCTTAAGATAATACAAACGTATTTCCTAAAATTATACAATCCTTGATAGACTCTTTTAGTGTGACGTCACATATTTAGGCAACCCGCAACAAATTGTCATAGTTGAAATTGTTCAAATCGAATCCGGACTTGTGTACTATTTACATAGATACTAATACAAATGAACAACTTAGTTTATTTTTACAAGGATTTAGAAGTACTTAAGAACAACCAACATGTGTTTTGTAAAATAGATAAACTAATGTACTTTAAACTTACAAAAAACGATAAAAGAGTAATGGTGAATATTTTAAAATTTGGTGCAAAAACATTTTTATTATTTTTTTACAATTACAATTAACTTCTCAATATTTACAAATGTAGTATTGACAAAAGGGGAATCACATTTTGAGTCCTGAAGATGGTGTCAAAAACGCTACAACGTTGGCGGATATTAAATTTATTATTTTTTAATTAATTCTTACGATCCTCATCCTATTAAAATTCTCTGGCATTGATAAAAACACATGTTTCCAGCGCTGACCCGTGTTAAGTAAACCTACAACACCATTATACTACTTAACGACCGCATAAAATTAAATGTTTTGACTCGCACATTGTGCCCCCGACAAAACCCTCCGAAACCGTCGTTCAGAAATATAGGATTACACTTATTCTACCATAAAGACTTGAATATGGTCTATTATCCAAAAAATCCGAGCGCTCGGCACACACAAAGGAGCAGCTCTTGTGGTCAAAACATCCTTAAATCGATCCCGTTCGGTTCTTAGCGATCTCCTTCCCATTCGTCGGAGGAACTCGCAGGGTATTAGATATGGTTCATTATTCCTCAATGGTAGCTTAGACGTCTCAGGTTTACCGGGTATTGTGGCCTGGATGTCGCTTGACGTGACAGCCACTTAACATAGGCGAAGGTAAATGGTATAATAGGCATGCGGAAGCATCGGCTTGAATTATGCGAATTGTTGTCTTACTCGCTTGTTCCGGGTGAAACGTGATAAGTTTACGCAGTGGGCTCGTTCAATAACATTTAATTTATAACTTATTCTTACATTTTCCGCAAGCACGTAATCCTCTGTGTACAGGGTGAGTCGCGAGAATCGCAACAAACTCCAGGAATGGATTCTACGTTGTGGCACTCTAAACACTTTCTGCTTCGTTTATATCTCTCCTGATTGCTGCACGTATTTCTTTAATAAATGTTGATGATACGTCGAATTAGTGCCTCCCTAGTGTTCATTCCGACTTTGTACACTTCCATAAACAGTAATTCAATGCTGTGAAGTCTGGAGGTCCTGGAGGTCAACTAATAGACCACAGCGGCCAATACAACGCCAATCTTTAAATGAATATCGTATAACAATATTTGAATTTTTTCTTATTATTTTTATTTGTAAAATCCATTACTGGAGTTTGGTGCAATTCTTCTGACTTACCTTGTATGTGGTGAAAAAATCAGGTCGTGATAAATAATTTCTAATTCAAATAACATTTGAAACAGTTCATTGCGTTCGCAGAGCATCTCTGACGTCACACCACTCGACTGGCCGATGGACATTTGTATCTTAATAGCTATTAAAATAAAATACTAGAGCTAATAATAAAACAATATATAAGCTAATGGATTTGATATAGAAATTAGACACATTATAGATGTTTAACTGTTTTTTTTTTGTTTCAGGTTTAGCGCAATTTAAAAATTCCTTCAGTTCCTCAGGCCCTGGTTCCTGTTTGTCAGGTAATATTACTTTTTTAATATATTTCAAATATGTATTATTTGTGAAGTATGTACTTTAGTTAAGAAAGAAAGTCAAGAGCCCACTTAAGACGTGTCAATATCTTAGTAGGCAGCTGGCGGCAATTTTGTATATTTACATTGTATACATCATTTATGACATATGAGAAATACTAAATTCTTGGATTGCACCATAACGATATTCAGATGCGGGAAACGTAATAGGTCTCATACAAACACTTGTTTTTCGAATTGTTATATGCCATGGCATAACTGGTCTCCGCCAGTTACAGACTTATAGCCCATCTGAAAATCTTTGAGAGTTGAATGACCTCTCCATTGTCATCATCCATAGGCGTGTGTGTGGGAGAGGATTACCATAACCAGTATATGATAAATATATGGTTGAAGATTATTTGTTTGTTGTTAAAAATAACAAAAACACATAATCTGAATAACCCTTTACATGCAACAAAACAAAATTAAATGGACAACAATGTCTTGCTGACAGACCGTCTCTTTCTCGGACATTAAACTCTCAACAATTTTTAGATGGAATGTACAATACAGTTTCTTAGCCTTAGTTAGGAACCTTTGACCTGCTCTTGTTGTTCTCGGGCTAAGTTCTGGTGTGGCGGACCCACTATTAGAACCCCTAGGCCTGTCCTAAAATTTATTTTGATATTAGTTTTAAGTCTGCTAGGAATGGAACCGCTCTTTAAAGTGTTCCATGGCAGCATCTGTAGCATACAATGTTTCTAATCGGGCCAGTATAAAACCCCATACAAACGGCGTCAACGTACTGAATAAACCAAAAGAATAATCAAGTTATGAACCGCGCCGAGGTCCCTTAGCGCTGACTTATGCCGGTATAAGCGATTAATAAATGTGATAAATGGACGTTCTAATATAAATAATTGTCAATTGTAGCAAACGCGCTTACGCGACACTTAATGGCTCGTGAAATTCACCAGAGAGACGAGGGCGCACCCCTGCGTCCCTCTCCGGAATAAATGATTCGGGTAATGTCTAATTAGATTATGCGAATGCGTTTTACTGTGTATTTATGTAATGTAACGACGGAGCGATTTTCGCTTGCACGCGTGATGGATGTTCCGTTTAACGTTTGTGTATCGAGTTTGGATTTAAAGTGCTGCTATGTTGCAGCAAGTTAGTGTCACCACGGTTGCTTTGGATTTCGGATGTTCGAGCCCCACGTTGGGCGCCATGTCGTCTTTCAACATGCTTTTCCCGGGAACTTTTCATGGAAGAATGTTGTTTAGTTGCCTTCTTCCATTTTGGTACATCCTCCAGGTTTCCTGGAGGCTTTCAGCTGAGCTTTGTTGCACTAATTGTTTTAGCGACATTTCGAGTATGGTTACTCTATATATCACCGTCTCTTAGGCTTTGCCTTGCCTCTGGTTTCGAGATCTCCTGTGAGTAGCTTCGAGGAACTTGTATAGAAGCTATTTAATTAGATTTTTTTGCTTCCTTGGAGGGATTGTGTATGACAGCTTTAGGAACTGTGTATGGCAGCTTTAGAGTATCTTCACCCCAGGGAGGATAACGCCTGAGTGGTGGTATGCTACAAAGCAAGTGGAGCTTTGAGCTTGTTTAAATTTTTTATTTATTTATTGCAATTTTTTTATTTAATTACAATAAATGGTGTGTGTATAAAATATGTATAGAAATTTAGAGCGTACTACGCGTACTAGCCAGAACTCCGAATCAGGGTAGACGTTCGATCACAATCCTTGGTGGGTCCGCAGAAGTCCTATAACGAAGTCCATCCTAGTTTGGACAATAATTGACTTAATCCATTTTTGGATTTTCGCCAACTGGCGGCTGCTCTAGCGGTCGCAGAAATACGAATATTACGTTTAATTTAAGATGCAAATGATTAGGTACCATTGTTTTCCAAAGTTTTACGATTTATAATAAAGCAAATTGTAAGTACTGTTTTTTTTTTAAAGTCATCCAACTCTCCTAAGCTTGCCCTAGTGTTGGAAACGTCTCTCAATTTTTTTTAATGTACAAAGGAGATCTTCAAAAATGTAAAGAGAACCGGGCACATCTGTAATATCCAATTTTTATATCATTATATACTTTCGCTCGATTTAACAGGCCCAACAAGCCAAACGCGTAATTATGCTCTTAAAAAGAGTTCGTCTTATTCCTTTAAAAGTTTTTTTAGGTCGACGTGGGTCCCGAAAGAAGTAAAGCGAATCGAGTTCTTGAATAGGGGCAAAAGAGAACATGCTCGGAGCCTTCCTCCAATTATAATATTATCAAGTTATCGGAGAGAGACTCTAATTGTCACTTTGGTTTCCAATTAATTCTGACGCAACTCTCGAACGTCCCCAAACTCTGGAGGGCTTTGTACGTTTGTTAAAATATTTAAACTCCAGTTTCTAATTTAACTAGCTTTGTCATGGTAAGATTGTCAATTTTGTTTTTTTTTCTGTAGGCGCGTTGATTGCTCGGGGGGCGCCGCCAGCGCCCTCGCTGCGAAAATGAGCAGCTGGGCAAAAGGACGGAAAAAATTATAAAAAATTGATTTTGTATATAGTATATCCGGAATAGGTGCACATTTTTTTAAGCCACACTTTTTTTAGGGAAAAGAATCTTTATCAAATTTTTAATCACCTCTTATGTCAATAAACGTTTATTATAAATAACCAGTGGGGGCTCGACTTCCACACCAGGGAGGGCGGAACTATTTTGATACAACGTATTGAAAAAAAAAACAAATATAATTGGGCAGTTTTATTTTAATTATTACGGAAATATAGGGAAAATGTGTTCATTCTTCTGTGTTTTCTGTGTTTATCCGAAATAAACTTTTCAACTATTTTCGATTAAAGTTTGGTATTTCTCGCACCATTGATTTTTCAACAGATAACATTACTGTTAGTCTGTCATTACAATAAATTTATACTTTTAAAAAACACAAGAAGGAGTACGTAAGTTACACAGGTGACTTGGCCATAAATTCAGTTGTCAACAAATGGCCTAGCAGTGCAGTGCAGCAATGCGGAATTTGGTGTGATTCGGGTAATTTTAATTTATTATAGGCACCTTCTATTTATCATTCATATTACAATTGCGAAACAAGGAAATAACAGGGATATTTTGTTTGCTAATATTAATACAACTTGTCATTTTCTAGACTTAGACGTTTTGAAACGGAATAAAACGAAATTTACCATCAATATAATAAAGTTGTTTGAGCACATAAATAATTAGAATCAAGAGAACATATAACAAAAATTTTCTACACATTGTATACAAATTATTATAATTTTTTACCTTTAGCAAAAAACTTTTTTAGGGACGCCTATGAAACTCATTAAATTTTATTGCTAGGCGCTTTTATATATGTTCAACTGACTTAGAAAAGACTTATACCAACCAATTGCATTTGAAATTTATGTAACTTTCTACAATCTTGTTAAATATATTCATTTTGTATTTTACTATAGGATATACACAAGATTGTGTTAATTAAATATTAAATTTTATGGATTTCTGTATATGTATGTCTAAGGTTAGTGTGAATAAAAAAAAAACAATTTAGTGTCACTAGGAAAAGTTGTACCTAATTATTAAATATTACGAAAAAAATCCCATTTGTGGTAAAATTGGCCCATTTTAATTATTTACAAAAATTTATGTCCCCGATTAGTGAACAAGATGTGAAAATATAACTGAAAATATTGCTATTTTTTTAATAATTTTTCGACAACTTTTTAAATATGAAAAGTGTTGTAATAGAATTTCAGTTATGACAAAATTGGTACACTTTGATTATTAAAAGATGTGTCAACGGACGTAATTGATATAAGGACAAACTTTTTTTTCTCCGTTATGGGAGAGAAATATTTTTTATAGAAAATTTATCCTGTACATGAATATTATGAAATTATATTATTATTGTTATTATTACAATTGAAAATATCATTAATAAAATTCGAAATATATCTACAACGTTTATTTGCCATATTTTTTTTCTTAAATGAGTAGTATCCGAGAGAACCCTATAGTCAAAATCTAACCTAAACCTATTATTTTTTTAATGCAAAACACAGCAGAAATACAACTGTATTACTATTTCCAACGTACTCGTTAATAACAATCGAAAGGAGGCGGCTCATTATTGGCCACCCCGAGCTGCCGGCGGCGGAAAAGCAAACAACGATCAA
Source organism: Anoplophora glabripennis (assembly GCF_000390285.2). NCBI lineage: Eukaryota > Metazoa > Arthropoda > Insecta > Coleoptera > Cerambycidae > Anoplophora > Anoplophora glabripennis. The sequence continues at coordinate 476,226 of NW_019416799.1, forward strand.
GATTAGCAATAAGAATTTTGCTATCGATCCGGCTTGCGCAGAACATTTCAAACACACACACACACACAGGCTCTTTTGGGCTAAAACAACGCTATGTAAATTGCCACCCAATTCCGGGAAAGCCTCGTTCACAAACCGCCCCCTACCCCGCGCGACGGTTTCCATAGCAGTGGACGGATACTACAGTTAAGAGAAGAGAAAACGGCTCAGCGCCGGCCCCGGAATGGCTAATCCGGCTGCGTCAATCATAGTAATTGCTTTGTTTGTAGCGAAACACTGAATTATCTGTGTATATTTTTTTTACTTGTGAATGTGACAAAAGGTGGGAAGAATTGGCGAGAAAATAGAAGAAATACATCGATATGTCCATAATTTCAAGACAAAGTCAAGTGGTGTTAGTTGCGGTGACCGAGGTGGCTATTCATATAACTACTACCCGCCTTATTTCTTTCATTCTATCTAGGATTAAATGGTAAAGACCAAAGTTTTAGGAAATTTTCTTGCGAGTTAAAGAAATACCTATATAACAAAACAATTGACTGTTGCATTTCAAAGATATAAATCAAACTTTTGTTTTTTTTAATGGAATATACTGTATATTCTAAAATATTTCGATTTCTTTCTTTTTTCTTCTCATGAAGAATTTCCCAATATTTTTGCTAGATCCATTTTCGACCATTTTTACTTTGGACATAAGTGCCAGAAAAATGTTTTATTTGTCATTACCTTAAATTTCGCGGTATTCTGGCAATATTAGAAATATTTAAAAAATTTCAAACCCCAAGAGACAAACTAAAAGAATTTTAGAATTTATATATTAAGATTAAGATAATTTCAAGTAGCCTCGCAATAGGATATAATTCAAGAAAAGTTTGGTATTGGTTAAGAGTACGTCTATAATAAACCACTTGAAGAAAAAAATACTCGATAAACACACTGACACAGCACAACACTAAGAAAACAATAAAAATACTTAGTAGAACTAGAAAATACTAAGATTAAACAAAAGAAGAGAAAATATGCTAACAATAAATTCATTTAAAGTTGTTCATTTTTATGGTAGTATCCAGTGTAGTATTTATGTAAATAGTACACAAGGGTCAGATTCGGTCTGTACAATTTCAACCATGACAATTTGTTGTGGGTTGCCTAAATATGTGACGTCACACTAAAAGAGTCTATTTGCACAATATTCTGGTTTATTAACTAATTCTGCACATAGTCAAGATAGCCATGGAACCACTTCATACTTAAGTTTTCCGCTATAGAATAAAATCTTTAAATTCTTCATTAACGAAAAATATCTGATTATAAAATATGTTTTATAATACCTTCATCATGATCTAGACAGGCTAAAATAAATAAGCCTGATTTTTTAATGGACCGACTTCACTGTGGCATATACTTTTACTCAAAATTTTTGTGAGAAATTGCAAATTCATAGAAAAGTTATTACAGTTTTAACAGCCTGCAAAAATTAGAATTTCTGGAGCATTGTGCTGAAAAAATGTAGAATTTGAAGATTTATTAAAAAGTATTTGGGCCTCATTTCTTATTTACTTTTTGCAATGACGGTTTAAACATTTATAAATGGGAACACCCTGTATAAATATTTAAATACACGCTGACTTCAACTCACAGTGCGGTTCATACAGATGCAGGAAGTGAAAGTATGGAACAGCAGAAACAAAGTATAGCAAATTAGGCCAGGAAAAAGAGCTGGAAAATGACCATTCTGCGACTTTCCGAATATGTAAGAATATATAACTATATCACGCGCGTGCGTCGTATATTTCATTTTGTTACTAAAGCTAAAAAATAAAAAACTTTCCAGGTTGCAAATTTGAAATTAAAAAAAAAATGATAGATTTCAATGTATTATTATGAAATCTACCATGAAAAAAATCGTTGCGGTTGTGGAAGATGCTTGGGATCGTTCAGACTAATAAATTAGTTAATTTGTTTATAAGGCCATAACTTGTAAACTATTCAACTTACCGATTCCAGATTTCGTGTGAGTTATTAGACAGTGATAAGGAATGAGAGGATGCGATGCCAAAACGTTCTGATGGTAATAATAACGCAGTTTATAAATGTTTAATTAAAAAGTCATAAATAAACTTCTTCTGTTTATAACTTTGATCTAATCAATATTTTTTGACGCTCGAGGGCTAGTTTTGTAGGTCGTTTGAAGACGAAAAAAAAAGTACTTTACTGTTTTCTAGTGGAAATGAAAGGAAAGAAGTTATAAGCGAAAAACGTGAATTTACGAAAAAATTATACAATTAACCAGCCTGTAAACAATCTCCCCCCCCCATTTTTATGACAGTGGAAACTAATATGTTATTGTAAATAATGTTTAGCATCTATAGTAATAAATTCAGCTTGCCGAAACAAAAAGTCGCGTCCAACTCTATATTTCCTGGCCTAAAATGACTGAAACGAAAACTGAGGGAGTGAGCCGAATACGACTCTGTTAAGAACCGTGCCTCCCGAACTCTAGAACAGTTCGGCAACCAGAAACCCGCAGTATTTTGACTATCTTCCTAGTTGAAGCGGATGGCAACACTTAAAGAAATTAATATCTGTCAATATTCGTCATTTCGAAAAATGAGCTTCACTGAACTTAATAACTTCGCGAATTATAATTCCTGTTAAAAAATATATTCATTTAAGGCTCACACTTATGATTTTAAACAGCGTACACCACTTTTTAAGAAGTCGTCACTTTGTTTTCGCTTGTTTTTATCATGTTTGTATTGTTTTTATGTGTATATCCCTTATTGATTTACTTGAACGCATATCTTGTAGGTGTATTTCGTAGGTTTCATAATTATTTCCGATTTCTATGATTAATTTTTGATCTTCGTGCTACTCAACAGCAAAATTTGAAAAATTACAACAAAATCGTCACCACACAGTCGATCTACCCCTCCACCGCTCTTCCACCGGCCCCGACAGCCGATTTGTATACATGTGTAGCATCCGATAGCGCTCATAATCCTCATAGACGAACTATTAGTCTTGTAAAAACAAACCAGCGGAAGCGAGTCGAAACATAATATCAAGTAGACCAATCCTGGCGCCACTGGCGGCGTGTTGTTACTTTTGGCTGTCATAACATTGCTAATGAGGGTCCCTCGCAACGTTGTTCTCGTCAACCGGCAACAACTAATTAGTTACCTATTAATACGTTCGGAATCGAATCATTCTTAGCCGCCGCGACGCTGTCGCGTTTCGTCTATTAGTGGCTGCCGGCGTCTCAAAGGACAAGCGCGCAAGAAAGCTTTGAAAATGGAATGTTTTCCATGTGGTTTGTCATTTTTAACGACCGCTTACTACCTTTGTGGAGCCACGCTCAAAGGGGAATAATTGGCGTATGAGGATGGATTACTCGAAATCTATATTTACGGAAACGCGAGGATATAATTGGTAATGAGCCGCCAAGTTTTAAAAGGATTTTCGAAACAATGAGTTTTCTTAAACCGATTTCTTCCGACTGTTGTCGGATTTCATTATTTACTTTAGTTTTGGTGTTCGTTTAGGGATTTTTTCGAGTATTATTTCGAAGCGAGTATTATTAAAAGTCGTGTAGAGCAATAAAGAGATTTTTTTATTTAACAATGAATATATTAAAATAGTGTGCTAGAAACATGACGAATATGAATAATATCCCCAACAGGTCATAAAAAAGCCGAGGATTACATTAGATGAAAACTTAAGAACGTTTTTTTTAAGATAATTTACAATTACAACAGCAAAATATAGATGGTGAGTCATTAATAATGGTATACAGCTTAATGGCATATTGTTAACATCAAAATATCGATAGGGCAGTACAACTAGCGCCCCCTAGACGTGACCCCAACACTATTTGTATATTCGTATTTGCCACCTCAAAAAATATAAAACTACAAATTTTCAAAACAATCGGTCCATACATGCTTAAAATATAGACAAAAAAAATATTTTTTCAAGTTTAACACGCTGTAGAACGAAAATGAACAGCAATTGATTAAGGCATTTTAGCTCAATCGCTATATTTTGACGTTAACAAGCTGCCATTAAGCTGTGTACCATTATTAATGACTCACCCTGTATAATACTTACATTCTTATACATTGCCAAATAACCGTATAATAAACATAAAAGTTTGCACATTTAATGTATAGCAGTATCAGTATAATTATGCATGTTAATAATAATCTCTCTGTTGTATTCGCAATATGAATGTATGTATTCGACAGTTTTAAGATAAGAAATAGTACATTTTCCAGCTAGTTATAGACACCGTTCACTTTATAAATAACAATAACACATTTAGTAACGATTTTTTTAGAATTTTTATTAATTTGGTCGTTACTTCAACATTTTCCATTTTATGGAACTTTTCAAGCTCAATGATATGAATGTTATAATCTATATAACTGTACAAATTGTTTTTGATTTTCTCTAATACGCTTTCTCACTAGCCACATGTTTTCTAAAGCACATTTTTATGTCCCACAACAATTTTGTAGAAAAATTATTTATCGAGGTCGGTATCATCATCACAGATATGAAGATACTTAGGTCACGTGACTAAGACAAGCCGGAAAAAGAAAATAAATAAAAGAAACACACACGCTTTTCGGTATCCTTAGAAATAAGTGACGTTGCTATTTTTCTTTTTACTCATCTGCACAAAAGATATATATTTTTTAATTCTTTGTCTAGAATGTTTAACTATATGTTATGTGGTAATAGTAAATACATATACTTAATATTTTTCAGACGAAAATCTAAACATTTAATCAACCAAATCTATAAATCCGATAGTTTATCAGCAAAGCCCGATTATATTTGGATATTGGATTTAATATTGAGATTTATCTTTTCTATCTCTATTCTCAACTGTATTTTAAAATTATTTTTTAACAATAGTCAAGGACGGGTTGGTTTTTTCATATAAACATTATAATGTACATCCATATTCTATTCTACAAATAAGGCACTACAGTTTTAGGAATATTTCTTGTGGTCTCAAAGAAATATAAAAAAAACAAATGGTTACATATCGAAAATATAAACCAAACTAGCGTTTTTTAATGAAACACTCTGTATATTTGTTACCTTTTGGAACCAGGATCAGTAAATAAGTCGAAATGTTGTACAAACTGTTAAAGCAAAATATATGAGGTGAATATATCATTGTAACCAGAAATAAGAAAGAAATCTGAAATGCAATGCTCAATTGTTTATTTATATATCTCTTTGAGATCGGAAGAAATTTTTTTAAAGCCTTGGTCTTTACCACATTTTCCTATATAGAAAGGCAAAAAATATAAAGAGGTAGAATGTTATGTGAACCCTAAACTGAAGTTAACTGTACGTCCGTAATAAAATATATTTTTCACAATGTCATGTACCAACAAAATACGGACCTGGAATGTACGATTGACTTGCGGACCTTGCCCGTTTCCATTCCAAAAATTTATTTTTATTTTTGTCTTAAAATTCATCAAGTGCACTGAAATATTTGACACAGTATAGATAATTTTCTAAATTATTTGTCTTTCTCTGTGGATATATTGTTAAATGTATGTATACGAGGTAATAAACAATTTTTTTAAGTGGGTACTTAATTATAACGTCTCCGATCGAGAGAGCTAAGGCCTCCGTCATTTCTCCGTATCGGTTATGATAAATATTTTATAAAAGGCATGGAACCGGAGCCAATATGGCCGCTAGGAGCACGGAGCGGGGTCTGGTTTCCTGGATAACTCAAGATGTGGCGAGAGGGGATGTTGATAATGAGCTTGGGACGATTCTCGTGCCCCGCGCTCCGGTTATAACTCCAAAATATGGGGATCGGAAGAATTATTATACGGGCTTCCCCCCGTTGCCAGCCGTGGGGGAATGGCTCCACGTTTCGCTTTACTTGTAACGAGGAACGTAATTGCTAATGGAAACGCTCGCTGGATTTTTCAATATTTTTAAAAGGCCCGTGTTTTTCATCCGCTAACGACCACAAAAAGTTCATCCATACGCGCGGTCGGCTCGTAGAATACTACACTGGGCGATCCAGACATAACTGTTGGATAATGAACGTTTACAACATTATTTAACGATAATACAGGAATAATTACGGTAGTATGCCCTTATATTATTTGAAGTATACAGGATAAGTGCCCTAATGAAGGTTCTTGAGAAAAAAAGTCATTACTGAAAGAGTTTAAATGTACATTAATTTCGAGTAATATTGCTTCTGCAATCACGACCGCAGTTGATAGGGGCCCGTTAGATGCTCCAGAAAAGCGTGATCGCCAGGATAGCCGGCGGCGGCGGGTCTCAGCTGGCGGATCTCAGCCAGGACAGGGGGAGGCCCCGCAAAGTGAATTAATTTCTGTATATCCTAATTAATCATTTATCAGTGATTTATTTTTGCACTCAATATTTAGTTAACTAAAAACTAAGTATGAGTAAAAAAATTACTCAATAATAGTTAAATTTAAATCATATTGGAGAAAAAGTCAACTCTTAATTGGTTTTATATACTCGTACTTAGAATAGTGTCAAAAGTCACTCAATTAACAGTTAACAGTAACTCGAATTTGAGTAAAACTCATTCATTTATTATGCAATAGTTTCACTCAGTTGCACTCATACTAATAGAGTGAAAATTTCACTCAATCGTGGACAGAAATTGATACATCATTGAGTAAAATTGAGTGAAATTTGTTTACAGTGTAATTATCATCTCCATTATTTTAAACAGAACGCCATTACTGACATAACAAAAATAAGTCAAACACATTCAAATTTTCCTATACCTAAAACTAACCGTTTTCAAGATAATTGACATTTTATAAAAATTTTGAAAGATCCAAGCGTTTCCTCGCTCTGGAAGCTTTCACTTGTTTTTTTGAAATACCTACACAAAGAACATAAGATGCACTACGTTTCGCTATCAAAATTACTTGAAAATAATCCAACTATTAATAAAATGGTTTCTGTTAGTGTTCTTAGAATTTAATGTCATTGTGGAAGTTTATAAAGTATGGCAAAAATAAGTCATTTCGGATAATATCTAATAAACGCGTTATCAGGTATAGTCTTTCTGATCTCGATTGAAGGCCAAAGAGCTAGGTAACAACTCGGCATTGAAATATTTGAAAAACTTGCACAAAACGCCGCACAAACACAGCCGCACCGGGCGACTGGGCCATAACTTTCAGTTGTTGACAAATTGCCTAGCAGTGTAGTGCAGCAATGGGAAATTATTTTATTGTTTATTATTTTTATTTAATAACTTTTCTAACATAAACTAACAACGTTTCCTCGTCCCTTCCTGGCAAGCATATACCTTCTCGTTGGTTCTTGGTGAGCAGTAATGGTTTTTAATGAAAATGTTAATGTTTTTTGATATGTCATAACCAAAATTTACCATCAATATGATAAAATTATTTCAGGACATAAGTAATTAAAATATGTTGTTGGCCGAATGAACATAGAAATTTTCTACATATGATATTACAAATTAATATTATTTTTTACCTTTGACAGAAGACTTTTTTAGGGACGCATATGAAACTCACTAAATTTTATTGCTAGGCGTCTTTATACATGTTCAACTGACTCCGGAAAGGGTATACTTATATGGCTATCTCAGTTGAAGCAAGATACTTAGATTATTACATTTTAAATTTTTCGTTACTGTACACTTCAATGTTTTCTTAATAAAACTATAATGATTTGCTCTTTATTGTATTTGTAGTTACTATTAATAACAACCCATTGGAAAATTATATTGTTTATTCATCTTCTATATTCCAAAAAGGAATTCTAAATTATGGTGGAGTCGCCAGTACCGTGGCAATACATTATATATTTTAAAATCTTCAAAATTAACAGCTCTCCATATGTGTTACACAAAAAGTATGGCTTAAAAACTCATTTGGGAATAGATGAATAAAATTTTAAGCAGTTAGGTTCATAAAACTACTTAAATCGGGTTCTTGTATTGTCTTTGATACCGTATATTCGAAAAAGAAATAAAATTCAGATAATTCGTCACCAATATAAATGAAATACATTGATTTTTCCATGTTAGCAGCCATCACATGTGAGTTTTCATTCTTATGTGAGGTATATTACAAAAATAAAAGCTCTTGATGCTTTCATTTTATACTTTTTACATTTCTGTACATAAATATATAATTTTTCAAGAAATCTAATCGATTTTCCAAACTGTAACATGCAGACCGTAATAAAATAAATTTGAAACTTTTGTTTCAAATTTATTCCTCGTGTTCTATTTACCTGCTCAACAGTATTCTCAACCTGGTTGCATACACAGTTCTAACAATCGAGCAATTTAGAGAAACTAACGACATAATAAAGCAAGTTTATTCGCATCATTCTTAGCAGAAGGAGAGCAAGCCCAGGGATCTGGGTCATACATCAAAATGTGTGTGTATCTTGCTTGACACCTTCATAGAAAAATTCTGAAGAGGATATCTGATATCTTCTGTTAAAAACAATGATGGGAGCGTGGAATAAAAACATTCCAAAACTTACCCTCCAACAAAAAGGATAGCCTTGAGGAATTCTTTTTATTGAAGGGCTATTATATGGGCCCAACACCTCCATTCTCTCGGCATACCAGGCAGAGTAAATAGTTTTACTGAATTTGAATATGATTTTTGAGTTGATGACTGCATAGGTTTACGTTACTTTTACAAAAATGATTCTATTTTTGCTTCCAGAGGAAGACACTAAATATGTCGATGAGCAAGGAAGTTTTTTGTTTCAATGTGAGTCTTTCACGATGTTCTTGTAATTGTCCAATATCTCATCGATATCTTGCATGAAATAAAATCCTCGCAAATCGGAATGGGACCTCATCTGAATTCATTATGTATCACCCGTGGTGACTCTACAGCGTTTTGCTGGCATTCGCCGTAAAGTAACAACACAACAACACTAAACTTGATTTTCGTACCCTACTGACAAGTCTTATAAAACTCAAAGATCTTACAGTAAATTAAGTAACAGCACTGTTTTATGTCATATAGGATACTAAAAAATTTGCCCGAACTGTCACTAAGGGTAGTTATCCATAGAATTAATTTCATTGTACGTTCACAAATGGATACATCAGCCCGAATGCGATTGTATTTATTGGGTAAACATCTGTCAACACACCTCCCATTTTACCGGCAACCTGTCATTACCTTTTAACATGATAATTGCGACTCCTATTACCAGAGGTATATGGGCAATGGGATATCTCCACCATCACTCTATACGGCTCACCTATACCTATACTTACGGGACACGCCCGATCAAAGGGTTATGTGCCAAGGGTTAATAATTCGATTCTTTGTGTACACAGCGCTAGGCAGACATGTTTCTAACGTGTCCCATTCGTCCAATGGCGCCCGCAGCTGTAGTTTTTTTTTTGGGAGGATGATGGCACCCCAGAAGGGTTGCTCGAATGGAAATATTAACAGCTGAGGTAGTCCTTTATTTCTACCAGTGTATGGTCGTGTTTGTGTGTGGCGTACAAAGCGTAAGCTGTAGTGATGTTTTAACTGTGACAGATCCTTTAACTGGAACAGGAAAATGTAACAAGTACCAGATTTTGAATTCCATTTTTAACTTCATTCAGAACAATACTGCTTGTGATTTTTTTAAACAAATTTACAAGATATTTGTTGGAAAAATGTATAAAAATGTATGTGTCCAAAAAATTATAAACTAAACTATTTATATTAACGTTATGAAAAATTTGAAGGAATGAATAACGCAATCTGGATAACGTTCTTCATAAAGGCGGTTGGTGCAAGACCGTAAACGAAGTGCACATCGCACATTTCACTATTTTTGTATTGTTCTCTTAAATTATTTGATAAATGCAACATCACAAAATTCATTAACAAATTTTGGTCGCTATACTAAGTGAAACAAATAGTTTTGTGGACAGTCTGATACCGAGCAACAAAACAGTTACTAGCTACGACATGCTACTAACATTTATTGGAAATTTGCCAGGTTTTCTTTGCTTGATACTAAAAAAAATACTTATACCAAACAGTAATAAACACATATGTAATAATTAAATGCCAGGGGTGGTTTTGAAGGCATTCCGTGGAAAATTGATTCGTGCTAACCCCGAGGAAAATCTAGGGGATTTCGGAAACAGAAAACAGGTTTCAAATCTTCCATTCGCATTTTCCATTCACGCGAGGCTGTCCTACTCGAAAACTTGTCTCGGGAATTTCACATAACGAAGGAATTCGAATTAACTTGTTAAGCTAAAATGAACGTACGAATAGGGGGAACACACGGAGAGAATTAAATTGAAAACATAAAAAGAAATTCGAACGCTGCGGGAAATTTTAATCTATTAATCTAATCTAATCCAGGGCTTTGGAGCGTTCTCCCTGAGGTATACGTATAAGAAATTCCGCTTAATACGACCCTCGTACCACGTACGACAAATATAAACTTATTTTAATATTTTCAGCTAAGTACATGGCGATAAATACGGTAGGTACTCTAACTTTAGAAAAAAAAAATTCGAACTAATAATATGGCGCAACAAAATCGTATGGTTTTATTTTAAGGCATTAGTAGGTTGCTTTCTGCCAGTATACAGGACGTAACTTTAAGTGAGAGTCAGTTTTTTAGGGGTAATAGTACGTATTTCCCTGAACACGAATCTGAATTTTTTTTTAATCTAATAAATAGTCGAGTTATAGTTAGTTTTTAGATTATACCTTAATTCTTGCCACAGAACGGCGTAAACCTGGGTACCCCTAATTTATTTGAGAATTTGTATTAGTACACAATCAACGTTGCCAGTTGTTTTTAAATCAATCAACATTGTGGGTTGTGACAATGAAAAGTAATTTAGTATAACTGGTGTTATTTTAAAGTCACCATATTTTTTTGATATCACTGTGGTCGAAGCGCTGAACAAAACATTCTATCGGTTCTAAAAAAACCAAATTTTTACATATTTTATTAAATGTTGACTAATATTGGTACAGGGAGACGTTACTAACTGTAAATATATTTTTTAATCAACACAAAACAAATTAAAAATGATTTTGGGGAAAACAGATTAATTTAATATTACAACCACTTGTTATTTTAAAGTCACCATATTTTTTTCTATGTTAATGTGGACGAAGCGTCGAGCACTAAAAAACCGTTGCTCTGTTGGGGTATGGCTTTGAAGGCGCGGATAAGCCGACTATCTTCGCACCTGACGTATATTTGTTTAGCCTTCGACTTTATCGGTTTGAGGAAGGTTATAAAGTTATTCATTTCAGTGTTCAGTGACGATACAGTGAATTCTGTTTTAATTTCGAATGTATTTACGTGATGAAAAATCATGTATACGAATCAAGAACGAGTTGATATGGTTAGAGCCCACTCTTTGTCAGAAGCAAAGAAAACGATTTGACAACAATGCACAGCCCAGTTCGCAATTGTGCATGCTCTGCGAGGGAATTTGAAAAAATAAACTATTAATAGAAATAAACCCCATTTTTTGCACGTTCATCGGTATCTACCAGTAAACAATTCCGTATTTTGCACATATCTATCCATCTTTCCGATGGTTCCCGCCAACAATCGGCTTAATCTACTATGTTGACACAATTGGATTTGGTGCCCGCCCGTTGCGAAATTTACAAGGCCCGCCGTACATAAATCCTCGCTGATTGGATGTTATGGTCGCATTACCAATATTACAAGACCAAAATTTACTAGTTATAACTCGTTTTATTTGTCCTTTGTTTCGGGGCCCCCGAGTCGGGCCCTAACCGGGCGATTTATAGCTTCTGCTTCGGTGCTTAACTGGCCGGAACAAAAACTGATACTAATCTGCCAACAGAGGAAGAAAAGTGCGGATGTATTTTCGTCGTAGTGCCAACTCCTTTGGCTTATAGAGTTGTTTTAATGTCTTTGTTTACGCGAGTTTGAATTTTGATCGACGAGGCGAAGTCGAGCGCAAGAAATGGCCGATGAGAAAGACATGTTAATGCTGTTAGACTTTGTATTTTCTTGGTGTGGGGTACACTCGATACAAATGGTAGAAAGAGGTAGAATTGCGATAATTTTTATTGTTATTAATTAACTAATTTTTTTTAACCAGGAATACATTATTTAAACAGGATTTTAATGAAAAATGAATGAATTTTGGAGGATTTTCAAGTTATTCAATTTATTTCAAATAAAAGTTAAATAAAATCAATTTCCTTATTTTTTAAAATTATTTTTATTTATACAAGGTGTCTTATTTCTCCTAGGCGTCGCGTTTTTTAATTTTTCGGTGAATTTGATAAAAAAAAAACATAGGGTTTATAATACAGCGGGTTAGGCACAAGATTTTGCTACGCTCCAGGATTGGCAAAATACCCAAATCGACGTTATTAATTTTTAATAAATCCCTTCAAAATTGCAATTTGGAATCTCCTTTGCCGCAAAATAATCACTGATATAATTACGGGCAGTCTTTGACACTGAAGAGCCCCCAAAACTTTTCAACAGTATCGTTTTCACAGAATAAAAATTGAGACGTTTCTCCCCGGCTCAAGCTCCTTAAGTAACTGCAGTTGATGAATTGTGAAATATAAAATAAAGACGCCTCGCGAAATTAATACTTCTTTTACATTCTTTAACAGGGGGAGGGTGGCTCGCCGCAAGGGGAACGAAAAATAAGACGTTCGGAGGGTGGGTTTACCAACTTAAAAATATCCGAGTCTCGCAAGGCTGATAGTAAGGATGTCTGAAGGAAGGATTTAATTTGATGCCCGTATTAATACGAAGAAACAACGTTTGTTACCCCGACATCAACAAGTGCTTAGAAAAATACATACTTTTTTAAGAAGTGTGTCCAGAGTTCCAGAGAAGTTATTACTATATATTTTTTGCTCTATTATAAAAATATTAAGCTAATTGAAGCAAATTCCAATTGTTTTTCTAAACACACAACAAGGTAAATCGTCAACATAGATTAAAAAAACAACCGGGTCAAGAACTGATCCTTGTGGTACTCCTGAAGCAACACCGAAACATGTCAATGTTATATTACTAATATCTACAGGGTGTCCCATAAATATTGCGAAAACATTCAGGGGGGGAGTTTCCTTGACCAAAAATAAGAAAGAAAGTTCCTATAAACCTATATCCGAAAGTGCTTCGTTTCGGAGATACAGGGTGTTGAAATTTAGAGAAAATACAAGGTTTTTACCGATATCTGGAGAACCCTAATTCCGATTTTTTTGAAATTTGGTATGTTTGTTTATAAAAACGGTAGACGTAGACGGAATTAGGGTTTTTCTCCGGATATTAGTAAAAACCTTGTATTTTCTCTAAATTTCAACACCCTGTATCTCCGAAACGAAGCATTTTCGGACATAGGATTATAGAAACTCTCTTTCTTATTTTTGGTCAAGGAAAGTTCCCCTGAATTTTTTCGCAATATTAATGGGACACCCTTTATAACTCACACGTTGTATTTATTAAAAAAGCTGAAACAATGTTTGCCCCACCAATAAGATGTAACGAGCGCCCACTCCACAAAAAAGACAGAACACTAAATCACACCAAGCTCATTGGACATTCTCACTGAACACCCTGCATGTGAAAGATTTTTTTCGTCAAATATTGATTTAATCAACGCCACTTAAATCACTACTACGCCCTTATGTTTTTTTGAATCTCTAATTAATTGACGTGAGTGACGGCCGAAAACTGTCGCCGTTGTGCTATATTGGAACCAATTACATACGGCGAAGTAAGTAACATAATAGATCTTTATTTGTTTGTCACATAATGTAATTCATTAAGTGAGTAAATGCGAACATGTTAGCAAGTGTATTACATTCCCTAAGCGACCTTAATCGACCGTTAAGTCGCTCCCTGGAGATGGGGTAGTTACCCCGAAACTACTTCTTTTCGATGGGATGCCAACCACTCGCGCACATGTTAAGATAATCAATTCGTTTTACCATTACGGGATGAAGAAGTCTGTTGCGGGGAATTTTTGTACGAGTTACAGTATGCATTTTTTTTAGTATCCTACTATAAATGAGATCGCAGACCTTGTGTTTCAAGTACGTCAATATGTAAAATATACGCGGTGTTTTAGATGTAGTTCAGATAGATGTGAAAGTGGATCGGTGAAATTTCTTTGTCCTTTGGCCTTAGGAATAAAAGTCTCAAATTTAAAATAAATATGCATATACATTTTATTTTATTTATTTAAAAACTGGAAAACAGTTGTCTTGAAATTTACTAAATGTTTCACAATAATAGTTGTTTATATTTTTGTTATTCCATAGGACAAGTCTGCCGCGTGCCGTTAAGCGCTGCGTCACATTGTGATGAAACTCCCCACTATTAACACTCGCTGTATTTTCAAAACTGTTAACCTTACGCCCTTGTAATATACAACTTTTTTGTTCATTTGCTGTAGTAATGACAGTCAAACCTCTTACACCCTGTATATCTCAAATATTAAAGGAGCCACGGAGGTGGCGTCTGAACATATACCACCAGAATGTATATTTCAGTCGGTGGGTGAGGAAAGTGCACGTTGGATGCGCTGAATTAGTGATGCATTTTATTGCCACCGCAAGTCGAGATCGTTTCCTCCGTTTGGCTTTTAGTTTTATGTCACTGCAGTGCGGCTTGTTTTGCATTTACGCCGGTTTTTACAAGCCGTGCGCCGAATCTCAAAGTCGAATTTGCATTTTAGATTTTTGAATTTTTCAGCGCGGCCATTTACCATTTATCCCTTATTCATGGGCCGACGTGGGCCGGACCTCTCGATATTCGATAAATCTAAATGCCAGAGGTCTTAGAACAACCGAGTTGTTGTTTTATTACCGGCGTTTTTATTCACCCTGGTGAAAAATGGAAACAGTAGCGAATTATTTAAAAGAGAGCTTCTAAGTTCTCCCAATATCTGGTAAGCAGCTGGAATCATTTGTCGGTCGAATCCACAAGACATATACCGGTTTCAAACTTATTAGTCCTCATCGATATAACAAACGAATAATCTAGCTGCTTTTAATATCTTAAGTACAGATATGCAGTATACGCGAGATATAAATATCGTAAGTCAAAAATTTGTTCGCCTAGTTGACGATAGGTCGTGCTTTCGTAGTTCCAGCAAAACTGCAGGTCCTTCTCTGCCAGTGTAGCCGTATTGAAGGGGTAAGCATTGAGTAACAGTGACAATTCATGAAAGTAGCACCCTGTTATGTTCCGCATATCATGAAATATCTCAGAAAGTAGGTACCTGAGACATGTGTACGTCAGAAATATAACCAGTAGCAACAGTGTGAAAAATTTCAATGTCTTAGGCCTTCCGTAACATTCCTGATTTGCTTATTTTCTGGTAAATCTGCGATTACATTGTTTCTCACACGAAGAAGGAAGTATATCCTCAACTATTTGAGATAGAGGCTTTGCTTGTTTGAGTCGTAATTTTCTCTCGTGAAAACCCGTGCTATTCTTGTCCTATCTTGGAAGAAGTTCATTAACTTTCGCGCGACTTACGGCGTTAGCCCCCGCAACAAAAAATCCGGACTAGAGGGGCAATCAATCAGACGTTCTTAAGCGTAACACGCAAATGGATTAAGATGGCGCTGAAGCTATTTGAGGCATTTAGGGAGAACGATTTTATACTCGTTCACCCCCCAAATTAACCGGTAGGTTTCGGAATTTTCAATAAAGAGCTGCCCTACCACCGGTAATTGAATAACAAATTTCCGCGGTGGAAAAGCCCGCTTAATTCTTAAGTAATCTGCGTAGGCAATAATATTCAAACAAATTTTGTATGTTGGTAAGCGGATAGATGAACGGAATGGAAGCTTGGATGTATATAATTTTATTTACAATAGCAATTTCTCGATAAGATTTTTCTTATATGCCAAAAATATTAAACAAATTTCAGAAGAAAGTATAATTCCTGAAAAAATGATTAAAATGTGGAAATGTCCATGATGTAAATTAAAACAACTAAAAGAAGCACCTATCTTCCTCTCTTCAAACTAAAAACAGGATTTAAGCACTGAAACAGTAGCCAAAGATTTTATAATGAGGAATAATAGAATCATTTTTGAATATAATGAATTTTTATTTAACAAAACATTTTGAATGACAGAGGGGGCCCCAAATTTAAATTTGCACAAGATTTCATTATAGAATTTAGAAAAAAATTCAATTTAAATTAGTGGCTAATACTAAACCAAATTATTCGGCATATCTATACTACTTTCTTATTGGTCGGTTTAAATAGACATTGGCCTAAGGTTTTATTTTAGTCCAATTAAATCGCAATTTTAGTCAACTTGCGTGAATTTTTTATATAAGTTAGTTTGAGATATACAGGGTGCCCAAAAGTGACGCCCGTCCTCCTGGGGTTTGATTAAGAAGACAAAAACAAATTGACAATCAAGAGTGGAAAATTTTCCGATTGTTTTTCTTTGTTGAGTTATTCAAAAAATTATTCAAAAAACTAAATCCATTTTTTTTTGTCTCAAAACTGATTTCTGTTCTTATGAGGACCAAGGCAAATAATTTATAACCAATAGTAGGTAAGATAGTTTCTGATTGTCGGTTGTACGCGGGTGTAAGGAATTATTTTAACCTGGAGAGGATAGAGAAAAACATTTTAATAATAAAACAGTTTTATAAAATGGAGAGGAAAAAACTTATAAACTAAAACCATATTGTGCTTAAATAATAGAAATTGTTTTTACAAAAGGTGTTCAAATAAGTTGTCTTCTACTTCAAGACATTATCACGGTTCAATATTGAAGCATGAACTCTTTGTAGCATTTGGTCTATTAACGCGACAGCAGCGTGTATACGAGCTACTACATTTTCTGGATTTACAACAGGTTCGTTGTAAATCTTTTCTTTTAAAGAACCCTACAAGAAAAATCTAAGGGATTCAGATCTGGTGATCTAGGAGGCCATGGCCACCTCTTCCAAATCCATCTGTCTGGGAAGTTTTTATTCAGATAATTTCATACTCGTAAACCATAATGTGATGGAGCTCCATCGTGTTAGAAAAGAGCTAGAAAAAAGTTTCTTATAAAAGTTGTAGAGCCTAAAATTCTACATGAAAATGGCCCATTGACTTTTTCTTGTACTATTAAAATTAACAGTTAACTTTTTTATTAAAAATTAAAAAATATATAAAATTCATTCATTATTATGCCTGTTATGATTTTTTAAATTTCTGAAATCAGCCCTTAACTTCTAGCCACCCTAACTCTGTTAATTTTAATAGTACAAGAAAGTATCAATAGACCATTTTTATATAGAATTTTATGCTCTACAACTTATATATAAAAAAAAAATTTCTAGCCCTTACCCCTTAGTTGAGTTATTTTGAAAAACCCATTTTGTCACCCCTGACCGGGGTTTGAAAAAAATGTATTTTTTTTGTTTATCATCCATCTAAAAATGCTTGAGATTTGTCATTTTTTTAAGTGAATGATTTACATTTTCATTTTGTCCCTCGTCGATAGTTTCATCCACGTAAAAAATATTCCTTCCTTGCCGGCAATATTTTTTAATTCACTTCAAATAATTTCATCTCCTTTTTTAATTTAGTATAAACATTTACTTTTCTTTCTTTTTCTTTTTTCTTTTTTGGTTTCGACTATTTATGCCATCAGGGAAAGAGAAAAATCAATAAAAAAGAATTGACTGCAGATAATTATTAATTATATTACTTTTTGTGTAAAAATGAAAATATCAGTAAATTTTCTTTAACTGCTACCAATCAATATTACAATAAATTTTCTTCGAGTAGTTAAGAATACTTTTCCTATCAACCTTACCGTACTGAAAATTCATACCATATAAATGTTTTTTCAATGCGTTTTTGCCCATTTCAGAAATGATTTCGTTGTCACCAACACTTTGAATTAATATTACCAATTTTGGCGCTTAATTTTTTCTATCTGTTATCTTCATCCACCTCCATTTTTTTAGATCGTTGCTTGCTGTCGGCTTTTGTACTTTTCATAGGTTTTCCTCTTTTCAAAAATTTTATAAACGCTTCTGGATAGTTCTGTCTATTGGTAAAGTATTAGTCATATACCTTACTACACGTGACAAATTCTTGCAACCATCCTATAACGTGCACACTACAATCCGGATCTACGTTACACCAAACGCATAATTCGTCCGTAATCGGGAAAAGCAATTTAAATTTGCGCCCGTTGCAAAGAAATCGAAGTGTATTGAAGTTTAAAATTACCCATATGTCGTAATCCAGAGGACGAAATGAAATAACTAATCATCGCGGGGCTTCTAGAGGCTGGCAATCTCCTGCCCAATAAGCTACCGGTTTGGAAATTCAATTATGCCCAAGTGAAGTGGCGTCCCCGGGGGGGCAGAGGCGGCCCTACTCCCTGGGGGGGCCCTCCTGGATGCGGCCCCACGTCATCAAGCGAGAGCGACCAGCGCAATAGAGCGTTTTCGCACTAAAACGATAGAAATTAAATTTTAATTATTTATAATGGGTAATTATAGCGAAAAATCGCACGTTATTAAATAAAGCACAATACAGGGTGTTTAGATGATAAAATACGGGAGATAAGAAATTGCGGTAAAAATATTTTGTACATAATAGCATGAAGAAAACAGAATAAATATTAATAATTCAATATTTTCGTGACTGTTTTTATTTTGACAATTCGTCTACTATTTGTATAAAAATTGGTTGTTTTTTAACTGTCATGCCATTTAAAACTCTCTCGTGTTCCGATGTTAGAATAGTGTAAGTTACTAAAAGATTTTTCTATGAAAAAAAAAAAAAAAAACAAATTTCGATGTCTTAAAAATATTCCTGTCAACCTTCATGTATGAGTGTTTCAAAAACCTTCTGCCATTACACCCCAAATTTTTATAAAAATGATTTCCATATTATTTATATATCATTAGGGAGAGCTATTTTCATTTTAAGTTTTTGAATCCCTGCTTGAATTGTTTTTATACCCATAATAATGGACAGTGATTCATATCCAGCACTTAGAGGAGTAAGGGAGGTGAGGGGTGCAAGATTCCATAGGCGTACTACTTGAGAAGCAATCAAAGAACAGAAAATTATAAAAAATAAGTTTACTATGAATATTTGCTTTAAAAAGCTTATAGCTCTCCACAATTGTTGCCCATCACCACCCATTTAACCTGGCTGATGCGCATGCCGCGATATCGCACTTTATCACTTATAATAATACATTGAACCAGACATACACACCCTGTTTCAAAAATCCTGCTGTTACTTCCAATATGAGAAAGTCAAATTTGGGAAAATAAAATTGGTAAAATTGATTTTAAAGAAATAAATTATAAGTTGAATAAGTGTGACCGATAGGAGTACAGTAGATGGTTGAAATTGAGAAAGAAAAGATAAAATAAATAAAAATTATTATATGATCGATTAAAATTTTCGTAAAAAATGAATTTTAAACAAAATTTAAAGAAATATGTATAATGTAATAAAATATATTCGAAATTGAAAATGTGATTGGTATTATATTCGTAGTTCAAAGAATATATACACATTTAAAAAAAAGTTAGAGAATATCTAGTTGCTATCTGCCCCTACAATTTAGAGGAATATTTACTGAATAATGCTGTACAATAATTTATTAATGTATTATTTTAGTTTTCTTTTTTTTCTCCATCTTTCCATTCTATCGATTTTTTTCCATTTTTTCTCCATCCAGGATTTTGTATTTGTACATGTATTGTAGTGTATTGATGTTTTTTATATTTTAATTTGAAATATATTTGATCAGAGTAATGAAATGCATTAGAAATTAATTTTACGAGAAATAGAATAACTGTGGCCAGTTATAATTCAAATATAAATTGCCTTTTCCTTCTCAAGATTAAGTATCTAAATACATTAATTCAAAATCAAAATACTAATCTTCTCAGAAGCTTACCCTGAGGTAAGACTACTTATATTAGATAAAAATTTGCTTGAATCTTTAATTATTATTTTTTTTTTCAAACAAAGACTTTCTCTATGAACATAACAAACAAAATTTGAATTAAATTACAACTATATACTCATGTGAGCTGACGCACAGACAATAAAGAAGAAAAATAGGATACAAATACAGATAAGAAAATTACCATCTCACAAGAATGTATAACAATATATGTATAATACGATTTAGTTTTCGAGCTTCTAATACTTTGTCTTAAATAGTTTCTTCGCCATATCACTATTTCCTCTTTCCTTATTCACGGCACGCATAGCTCTCAAAAGCACTCTTCATATCCTGTAAGACAAGATAGCAGCCTGAATTTTTTTTATTGTCTGAAGCTCATTTTTAAAATACCATCCAGTTTGAATTACAGGTTTTAATAACAATAAAAACAAAACAAACAAAAAAAATATGCACGGAATGCGCGATCCTTAGCAAAATTTGGAATGACTTTATCCATTATTAAATTAAATCTAGACTCTAAAACTAAGTAGACTGCTCAATGTGGAACCTAAGGAAAAACTGCCTGTTTTTTCGGAGATCTCTCCTGAATTCGACACCTCGCTTCGACACGCCCATTTCTTGGGTCCAGATGTTTATGTTCTTATCTTCCACTGGCGGAAACCCTGAATATCGGGACGCTTTGGCATAACTATGCCATGTTTATCGTTATCTAATTGACTGATTTTTACAATTGGTTAAATAATTTTGAGACTAAAGTTACAAACAACCCTATACCTCCTCTTGTGAGGACGGATTAGTCAATCTCATTTAATCCATCCTTATAGCTTGGAAAATCCGCCAAAAAAACAGCTATTTGACCTATTATTACTTACCTGACAACATTCTAACAACTTTAAATATCTTGGAATTCCTACGTGTTCTTTCGAATGCATTTCGCGCGTTTTTAGTAATATCGATTTTTCTCTTTATACCAGATGCTCAACACATGGCCCCGACGGTCTCAGTGAACTTGTGATATTGCTAAATTTCATGAGGCCTTCTCCGAAGGACGACCTTGTGGCGACGCTAAACCTACTTGAAGACTCTTAACCTTTCGATAAAATTAGTGTTGACTGAAATATTTTACTTTTTGGCCCATCCGTTCCAAGAACTAACAAATAAATTACTACGCATCCCGGCTTTTGTTACAACTGAATAAACGCAACCCAATTGACGTCACACACCAAACACCAATGAAAGTCTAGAATTTGCCACAGCAGAGGTTCTCTGCCAAACGCAGCAGAAGAATATCCCAAAACTGTGCAATATCGACTGTTCTGGAAGAATGAAGCACAGGAAAGTGAACCGGATTAAAGATGAAATCACTGCCTATTATTTTGGGATCCGATTGCAGTAAAAATGAAATTTGCTCTCCTTTTGAATTCAGAGTGGCCGTATTCAATTAATGCTAATGACGAGACAATGTACGAATAGCTCAAGAGCCACTGATTTGCATCTACGTATCTTCGAATGTGAGAAAACCAAGTGCCATATCTGGCTATTAGGGCGACAGGACGAGGAATAAAAGGAGAAATGATTCCGGGAGACGAACGCATTTGAAACCCGATAGGGCACAATGGGAACGCGACGACCATGATGTTGATGTTTTCACACCTTGGTTAACCCCTTCGAGGCCATGCGGAGAGAGTGCAGATATGAGCTTAATAGGCGTATGAGAAGGTGGGGCTCTTGCCTACGCGTTCACACCTCGCCGTCATTCACATTTTCACACCATGCTTTTAATCTCACTTGTGTCCTTTTGTTTACAGACATTGATTGTTCTGGAAATACGATATGGGAGAAAAAGAAGAAAACAGGTAGTTGAGGCGTTGCCTGGTCGTGGCGTGTTAATTACACTTTAACGTAATCGGGGGACTTTTTGTTCCTAAATCCCGTACGGGGGCGTTCGGAAGTTCCTTCTAGGCGCAGCAGAAATATTTACCGGTTAATTTTTTGTTAACTAACCACTTAACCAATGAGACATGTGACGTTATTGTACATTCAAATGCGTTTAACCAGGTCTTAAACGGTATTCAAAATATGGTCTTCAGTAAAAAATGTCACTCAAATTTCACTCAATTTTACTCAATATTGTACCTAAATCGGAGTAAATGTCCTCATTATTAACTTACCCCATTCTATGGTTGTCGTGCGTTGTCTTTGTCTATTCCCATCGTCCCCATTAGGTCATCTCGTGGGTGTAGAAACCACTGTGGTAGCTTGGTAATTTATGACTTTAATACAATATTTAAATTAAAATTTAATGAAAATATAAACCAGGTCTGAGTAAAAAATTACTCAATAATAGTTAAATTTAGAGAAAAGTCAACTCTTAATTGGTTTTATATACTTTGAACAGAGTCAAAAGTCACTCACTTGATAGCAGAAACTTAGATTTGAGTAAATTCACTCACTTCTGTTGCAATAGTTTCACTCATAAAATTTTAGTCGTAGTCATACTAATACTTCTTTACTACATCAAAGTAGACGCCAAATGAACCAAATGAACTTTTTTCCCCTTAAGTATAATTTTTATGGGAAAACAAAAGCAACTGTGGATTTGCCTTTGTCTTCAGCAAATATCGACATGGAAACATGAGAGAAAAAGGCCTAGAATCAACAACTTTAAGACTGATTTGTATAGCTTCAGATATGTTGACAAACATTTAACATCTGCCTTCATGAATGCAGCATATAAGTACTTCTAGATTACGCGAATGGAATTCATCACTAGATCAGCTTTACCAAGTAATTGTAAGACAATGGAACCCTATTATAGATGTCCTAGTCAAGAGGAATTTGGATGGTACTCTAGGAAACAGCGTTTACAGCAGATACAAATGTCGAATGTTGTGTCTTACCACAATCCGGTCCAAAAACAAGGTATAGTCAACGCCTTAGTCTATTGAGCATACTTCATCTGTAAACCAGAACTCTTGAACTACATCATCTACTCAGAAGAAAAGATAAGATCAAGATAATAGCTTAATGAAGAAGTTCTTGAATTTAGTAAAGTAGCAAAGCCGAAATGTTGCCTCAGATATGTCGACGATTCATTTATTATTTCTAACCTCATGGATGAAATAACATAAGAAAATATTTAGATCAGTTTTATCGTGATTCCATGGTTACACACTGGGTTATAAAGCTACAGGTTTATGGGATTATGGTGCAATGAAATCATGAATTCGAATGTTTTTCTAATCACTGACTTCTATCTAGAGGAGTCTTGATGTTACGGTCAAAACACGAATTGATCCCGAAATTCTGAGATTTGATTTAGCAAAGTACTATAAGATACACTGGTCCACTGTTTTGTGGCGCTGTTTTATTAAAACTTCAGTGGTTTTATCCAATATGTAATATATATTTTTAAGAACCGTTACGGGATATTTTTAGGCCAAGTGACACAATTAGGCACTTCCAAAAGGGTTATTACTGATAAACTCGGTTTGTTTCAAGGTCCTCCCCAACCCCAATAGTTAATTTATGCCTCGGAACTATTTGGCTATGCAGCCAAGTAATTTAACCTCAGTTTGTAGATAAGGGTACGGCTAGCTGTTTGTCAGACGAGGGCCTGTCGTGACTTATGAAATACCATTGGGCCATTAGCACAATTTATGGAGGACACAGGCGTTGATTGCCCGGGCTGCTTTGCTTTCACCCTTTACACATCAGCAAATAATTAATAATAAACTCGGGCTCGGACAAACGTGTCACGAAGGGGCCCCCATGAATGTTAGTTTGACAGTGTTCGTAGTGGTAAAATTTCTGCGCCGTAATGGGAATTATGGGATAGTTCTCTTGAATGAAAGAAAACTGGATAATAGCTATTTATTGTAATCATATTATGGAGTCAGAATTATTGGAATTTAATAAAAAAAATATTCGCACGACTTGATATTTCTTACTAGTACTCAATGAAACGTGGTAGGTTTTGTTATACCCACTGGTTGCTATAGTATGATGTTTACTATCAATTGTTTAATAAACAGTTCTATCTGAATTTGGTAAAAATGCAACAAAGTAATTGTGTTCCTGTGGCTGTTTTTAAGAAGCTCAAGAAGCAATTTTCCATTTATTGCCAGCGAAATCCAGGGAACATTACCAAAAAGTGTTCGCTAAATTTAACGAATGGGAGGTAAAACGCACAGTAATAACAATAAATGAAGTCATGCTATCGTATTTTTTAAATTACTATCAAGGTCTACAAAAATATATATTGGAAAATATAACAAGCTTACTGCTAATTTGAAGAATTATTCGAGAGGATACAAAGCAAAAAAATTGCAGAATTGGAAAGAGCACATATTGAAGAATTTTTGACTGGGGCTTCCGATAAAAAATATTTAATGATTAAGGTAATATCTCTTTACCTTTTAAATGTTGTTAGGTATATAGTGAACTTTGAATTATTTTAGGTTGCACTAATAATGGGGGTCTCTGGTGCCTGCGAATAGACAAATTTGAAAATTAGTGACGTACAGGACGTTGGCAGTTACCTACTTGTTTCAATACCTGACACTAAGACGCGCATTTCAAGAAAATTTACAATTATAGAAGGATTTTGCGTGAATGCTGTTGAAATATGCAGAAAATATATTTCTCTGCGCCCAATTCACCTAATACAAGACATATTCTCTTTAAAATACGTCAAGCAAAAATGTACTCAGCCTGTTGGAATCAACACATTGACGAATGTACTCTCAATAGTTGCTTCATTTCTGAATATCGTAAATCCAGAAACATATACTGGCAATTGTATGAGGCGCACTTTACCAGTTTTATTGGCAAATAAAGGTTCTGATTTTACAACCATCAAACGGCATGGTGGATGGAAGAGCTAACAGAAAGTTATGTTGAGGAGTCTATATCTAACAAACTTGATATTGCAAGGAAAATCCAAGGAAAATATAGCTGTTCCTTACAAGAAGAGACATCCGTAACTTGTGAAAAGTCTTCACAAACTTCGGCAGATGTTATGCGTTCCGAAAATGATAGCAACAACGCTACAAGGGTTGTTATTACCGGAAAGGAAATTAAATGTGATAAAACAAAAAACAAAATGTCTATTACTATAAATGTAAACGTTAATGTTAATAAGTAAATAAATTAAATTTGATTTATTATAGGTTTATTATTTTTTTCATTATTCCACTAGTGAAATTAAGTTACTTTATTCCACTAGTGGATAAAGTATCACTTTATACGGTTCATATGTGTGGATAAAAGTCCGATTATATGGTGATGATTGTGGATGAAACATTTTTCTTTAATTTGTAGTTCTTATTTTTTATTTATTATCTCTCTTTATTTAAAATATTATTTTATTTCTATTTTTATTATTTTTAATTGCAAAACGGTTATTATATTTATGATTTTATTTAAATAAAATAATTTGGAAATTATTAAATCACGTTTGATAACAAATCTGCATTCTCTAACTTCTAGTTAGTTTTAAGTTATTTCCTTCCACTCTTCTTTGAGTCACCCGGTAGCTTATTTCGCCTTATACTTATTTGCGCCACATAGTATATTGACACCTCTTATTTCGTACGACCATATCTTCACTAATGCTAACTGTCTAATTCTGACTTAAAACTGACCTTTGACAGCTAACTGGCAGAAGTTGACTAACATTTACGATTTTGATGAATTTGTTTCCAAGAATTAAGAGAATTTAACGATTCACTACTACTAAGTTCTTCCGCGAGGGCAAAATTAGATTAAATTAAATATACTTTCTTTTGTTTCAGGGCAGTTAGATAATTCCAAAGACTTTTCAGTGGCGGACGGTTTAGGTGGTTTTAATAAAAAGAAGAAGAAGAAGAGGCGCCATAGGTAACTATTTATTCTGATAATAAGTCACATAAATAAGATAAATAGTGAGTACGTGGTAGTTAAGGCTTAGCTATTTTTACGATTATCAACTGTACCTATGATTAGTTCACAAAAATCGAACCCTTTTCCATTTCCTGTTATTTTTCAAGGTCGAATCCTTTCAAAATTATTCATAGTGTTATTTATCTCAATTCTTACATTTTCTGAAAAAAAGTACCTACCTTTCTAATTAATTATGAAAGCCTGGAGAACGCCACAAGTAATCGAAAAGCAAACTCGGTATTGCAAAGCAAACAAAGCGACTCGGGCAACTGCCCCTCGATCAAATATTCCTCAACCCTTCCGTTAGGCGACCGTCCCGTCCCGATGAATATTGCAATTCCTAGAGAAGCGCAAAGTTAGGGCCGTGGCTAGGTAGTTAGGCTACGAACCCTGTGTTACATATTTAACTACCCTTGGTGGGTTGTGTGGCAGGACGATTTTTACGAGCTATCAACTGGAGGAATTGGAGAAAGCCTTCAAGGACGCCCACTACCCCGACGTCTACGCCAGGGAGATGCTCAGCCTGAAAACGGATTTGCCCGAGGACAGGATACAGGTAAGAGTCAATCTTGCAATTTTTTTTTGTGTACCGTTACAGAACGAGTCAATTTTAAGGATTCGTGTAGTCGGTTTTTGATATTGCAATCGATAATTCTCATGTCTTTAGTTATAAGAGGACGAAGTACTGTCAGCGAGAAATAAACGCCGACATCTAGCGGTGGATTTTGTAACAAAACACTATATTGAAGTATCAATTCTAATAAAATAAAGTTAACTGATATAAATCCTACCTGTATTATGTAAATTACTTTACTATGCACAGGAACAATTAATGACTGAAACCACTGACTGAATCATTGAAATTATGGTAAAAAATTTTACACCAAAACATGCCTAGAACATTCAAAGTTGTGAAAATTTTAGGTCTTACCTAAAATTATGTAAATTACTAAGCAAACTCTATTATTTAGACAATTATTGCAATCGGCAATGTCAGTAATTGGTCAATTTTTCATCTGCAGGCATCGCCAAAGCCTTCTAGATTTTTAATTTGAAACGAAAACTAATACATTTAAAAATTTAAGTCTGTATAAAAATATTATCCACTATACTGGGGTTTTGAGCCTATGTATCTAGATTTATAACAAAAATAAAATTCCTAAGTGATTTTTGGTTTCAGTAAATATATTTAGATACACTGAGAAAAAAGTTAGCTAGAATACAACATTCCTGGTAGTCAGTTGCTAGTCACAAGTGAACACAGGTCATCTAACAATGGCTACTAACTCTGATTAAAATTTCTTGCTGTAGTAATTAAACTATGTTGCTACGGTTAATGAAACTTTCAGCTAAATGCAATTTTGATGCATTAAAGGTAATTGGACTGTACATTAACGGTAAATAGACCGGAATGCTGTGATAATTCAATGTTTCAACTGTAGCAAATACTTATTTCAGATATACAATTAAATCAAGTGAACTGTATTGCTACAGTAGCAAATTAACTTTTTAATTGTAGGTATGTTAGTTTTGTTCTCGACAGAATATTAGAGACGAAAAGTAGTGTTGCTATAGTAGACCAGGGCGGATCTATTTTGAGGTGGATGTGAGAGTGGCAAGCAAATTTTTTCTGGATTACCTTCAGTACAATTCACATAATAAAAGTGTAGATCCCTAGATCAAGACAAGGTCCGAAAAATTTTCAAAATTGCAAAAATGTTTAAAAAATTGTTTTACTTATATCTTGGAACCTATGCATTTTGAAAGAATATTGAAGAGGAAAATAATAAATAAATTTTGAACAATATACTGAAAGTTAAAAATGTTTAAACGTATTACTAATGTTGAAAAATAGCAATAATTGATGAAAAAAAGGTAAAATAATCAAGTTTTTTTAATAATTTTTTTAAAATATTTTAATTGCTCCGAGGGCATTCTAATTTTGGTAAAAAAAAACTTTAGGGTATAATAAAACAACACACCAAATTCGCAAAATAATTTTGTGAACAAAATTAAAAAAAAATTCGAATTTCCAAAATTTGCACAGCCTCAAATAAAGCATCTAGATACTTGAAAATTTTTTCACATAGAAAATACCGCTCAACCTACAAAATGGTTTTTGAAAAATTGAATTCGGTAAATTTTTAAAGTTAACGCTCTTCTTTTTTATTTTTAAACGATTAGATTACATTTATCAATTTGCAATTTAGTTTTTGTCAAAAATTATAATTTTAAAGTACCTACCTACTATTTTTTTCTTAATTTTATCTGTATTTAACAAAAAAAAAATATATTCAAATAATTTTTTTTTTTCATTGAAAAAAATTGGTCCATTAGAAGCCGAGATAATGCAATTTTTTCGTACCCCCACATTTTAAACCGAATTCAGTCTCGGAGCGAAGCCCTCTCCCCACTTTTCGTGTTTTGAGTCACTTTTCGCGCGTGCGAGCGACAGCTTTTCCGCTGATTTATCTATGTTGCCGATAACTTATGGATATGAAAATTTTTTCCAGCTTAGAACTCTGAAAAACGAAGCCACTGGATCAAAGATTATTGCTAAATTGTTTATTAATTAACAGTAAATGCCAATAAAATTTGACCGCTTATATCTCGAGAATCAATAAATGGAATTTAAGTTTTTTTTAAAAAGAAGAAGCGTCTTTTCGAGTACTTTAAAATTAATATTTTTGAAAAAAACTAAATTGCAAATTGATAAATGTAATCTAATTGTTTAAAAATAAAAAAAATTTAAAATTTACTGTGGCCCTCCTAATCAACCGATTTCAATTTTTCAAAAACCAAGGTTGAGGGGTTTTTTCTATGTGAAAAAATTTTCAAGTATCTAGATGCTTTATTTGAGGCTCTGCAACATTTTGAAAATTCGAAATTTTTTTTCAAAATTTATTTCAAAAAAATATTTTGCGTAAACAATTTAACCGATTTTAATGAAATTTGGTGTGTTATTTTATTATACTCTAGTAATTTTATTAAACTTATGTATAATAGTGAAGAAACCTTCAACAGTAAAAAAAATATATTTATGGTGATTCATATTTTCAACAACATAGTTAATTGCATCGTATTAGGTACTCAACGCGAAAAAGGTGGCGGCAATTTCGAAGCTATTTTAAAACTATAAACTATATTGGCATTTCAGGAAAAGGATAAACATTTATCGGGTTAACATAGCCGCTGTGAATGAAAGTGTTAACGATGACCCGAATCTTTCGACTTCAAGTCGAGCTCAGCATTTGGGCTTATCATACGGCACATTGTGACGCCATGATCATCGACTTTTTTTAGCCTGAAATTGAAGATTTTGATCTGGACGATATGTGGTTTCAACAAAATGGGGCCACATGCCACACAACGCGGCCAATTATGACTCTATTGCGCGAGAAATTCCCAGGACGCGTAATTTCGAGTTTCGGCGATGTAGCTTGGCCACCAAAATCCTACGATTTAACGCCTTTGGATTTCTCTTTGTGGGGCTATGCGAAAGACCGTGGTTAAGCGAACAATCCCACAACTTTGGAGTAATTGAAGGACGAGATATATCAAGTTATGGCCGAATTATTGCCCGAATTGTGTGAAAAAGTTTTCGAAAATTACCTCAAAAAGTTTGAATCCTGCAAACGGTTCCGTGGAGTACATTTGAATGATATTGTTTTTCACGCATAATGGCATAGTCCAAACTTTATTATGAAATAAAAGTTCCATCGAAATTTAAATATTCAATGTGTTTTTTTTTAAACTTTACTTTCCCAAGGAGAAAATGGATAACCCGTTATCTAATCGCATCATCTGTATTGACGATCATTGATCCTTTCCTGATGGATCTAATTTCATTTTGAATATAAGAAGGCACTATAAACTGCCTTAATCCTTAAACATTAAAAGAAAACATCATTAATAAAATATTTCTAAACTACCTAAGTGGGCATTTAAGCAATTTGTACAGCAGCATGTATTCATAATTATAATTACAGTCTTCCTTTCCCCGTTCGAGTTCCCGGCACCTTCACAGCCATTTACAATCACATATTAATTAAGTTTCCTTTCACCGTACGCTTGTGCAACACATTCGCCCGCCGAAGATTGACACCTGCTCAGTTATCATGATTCCGGCGCGTATTGTAGTCCGCAAGTTGGACTTCATTCATCTACGAGGCGTCTGGCAGCCATTGGAAGGCGTCACACGGCTCGGCCAATAAGAAGGGGCGACGGCAACGCGCCCAATCGGCGGATCACCGCGTTACATTCAAGTAGTGGCGCTTTCAGACGTTTTATGCATTTTTAGCCTGGATAATTAGTGGGTTGCACTAGACTGGCATTGTGTGTGCGATTCGGGTTGTTTCTCCCTTTTTCGCTTGTTCTTTCTTGCTCTGGACGCGAGCGATTTGGTTGCGGAAATCCCACTTCTGATTTCGGTGATTGATTTGAGTGTCTCGTTCGTCTGGATCAGATCTAATTGAAATAAATTAATGTATAAACGCCAGATTGGCAGAAGTGGAAAATGGATATCATTGAATACATTTTCATGTAAAATGTGCTATAAACGTAATAGATAGAGAGCATTGTTAGTTGTAAAGCAATCCTCACGCAATCGATTCTGTTTAAAATTTGTGTATCTTTTCTTAGAAATTAATTATAGACAGATTTTTGTTTGGATGTTTCAGTTGCGTGAAACCATCATAATTTCCCATGCAACCTTCATTATTATTATATTCTTCCGGCTCGCTATTGATTTTTTCTTTGTCTTTTGTCACATATCACACTTTGATCCTTAACATTATCACAATGTACCAGTAACCATCATCAAAGGTGTAGTTAAATATTAGCGGTTCTCTTTTAGAAGTAGACACCATCTATTTACAATATTTACATGATCTACCAGTTCTTACAGTATTTAACAATCTTCCTAATTAGATGCGTTCATAAACAGCTTCAGGTCGTCGGCAAACATAGATGATTATATATTAGAGACAGAAATAAATCGTTAATAAATAAATTAAAAAACATTGGTCCTAAACTTGATCCTTGGGGTACTCCAGATGTCAGATTTATATCCGTTGTATGAAACATATGGTACACAATGAAAATGGTAAAATTTAAGGAGGAGGCTTATACGAGCAATTTTTTGTCCAGCATTTTAGAAAATCTAAGCAAGTTAGAAATAATAACAACAAGTTTTCTTCAGGGTATAAGACAACTGACAATACGT
Source organism: Anoplophora glabripennis (assembly GCF_000390285.2). Taxonomy (NCBI): domain Eukaryota; kingdom Metazoa; phylum Arthropoda; class Insecta; order Coleoptera; family Cerambycidae; genus Anoplophora; species Anoplophora glabripennis. The sequence continues at coordinate 507,360 of NW_019416799.1, forward strand.
TCAGGCAGTGGCGGCTCGTCGTATGAAGCAACCGAGGCCAGGAATCACTGTAAAATTTGGCTCTCACACCGTATATTTCAATACCTACTATTCTACTATTAACCAAAACAAACCGTTAGGTAAAATATTTTATTAAAAGTGGAGGCAAACGAGAAGCTGGCGGCGTTTTTTTTATATATAAATATATAAGTTGGCTGGCTACCTTATGAAAATTTGTTTTTATATTTTTTCATATTTTTTTATATTCATAAACCAAGTAGGAACAATTTTGTCAATTATTAGGTAAATATATCACTTTGTTTTTTTCTGTTACTTAATTTTATTGTAAATACAATTATTAGATTCTGATATTATTATTAATAACATACTTTTTAATTTACGGTTATAGTAGGGCTATTTTGCGAAGATCTCCATAATAAAAAATGACATGGAAATTTATTCCGATTATTTGAGAGCAGATTAATAAAATATCCAATTAGTTGCGTATTATTTTTTATAATGTCTGAATGAAAATCCTGCTCGTGAACATCAGTTATTCTAGTTTGCCTGCGTCGTTTTCTTTTTCTTTCTTGCCCAGCTACTAAAAAAGCCACGGGCCTCACCTATTCACAATGACAAGGGCCGCCCATTCCACTCAGAATAAGAAAAAAGCATATTTTTACCTCGTTATCGTTTCCAGAATTTTGCAGACCTATTGAACGTAAAGAAAATCGCGAGGGTACATTTTCTGATGTTTACATGTTCTCCGTGATCTTTCAATACGAGAAATTAAAGGAAGTTGCTCTAGTTTAGTGTTACGCTTCGTCACTTCCTGAATGGATCTACCTGTTCTACCATTATCTTACCTAAAAGTAAGATTTCTTGTCTACAAACGCCAGTCTTAAGAATAAGAATCAGATCAGATCAATTAATCCAAAAAAGTATGCCATAATTAACTTTATCGAAGGACTTCGAGAAATCTGTGTACACCACGTCAACTTGTCATTTGTTGTTCATATGATTTTTAAGGAAGAAATTATGCCAAAATTTTTTCTTTTCCGTGCGAAATGAGCACGGTTCACGTAAAACAGTCCAACTGGGCGTTCTACGGGGATCCAAGAGGCTGCACAATTACCAATTATTTACAAACAACTGAGAGAGGCGATGTCGGTTCATTAAAAGCAGTCGTTTCTGTTCAAGTTACGTCATTAGTCGCGTTAAACAACTGAATGTCAGAACAAAACTTGCACAACTTCATAGCCCTCTATTAGCAGCTACGTAATTACTTCGTTAGTAAAATTCTTGCCAACTACGCGCTCCGCCGACGAGCTATCTTTACGACTTTAATTTAATTAAGACGAGGTAAAATGCAAATTGTTGACGGGACTTCTTTGCTCCCTGATGTAAAATCGTTAGGTTTTCTGGCGGCGACAAAGCCGACACGCACACAAGTCGGTACGCGGGGCCCGTACTCGACGGACAGACGGACGTGTCTCTCCATTTGCGATCGGGAGTCGAATTATTCAAATTTGTGCCGCTGCAGAGGACTCGTTAATTTGGTTTTTGCCTGCTTGCGACGCCGGGGCGAGGGGTCGGACGGGTTGCGATGCGGAGGGGGCGGTTTCAGCTATATTTTGTTTTCATTTAACGTACAAGTTAATTGTAAGCCGATAACCGATAATTACAACGGGTTTTGCTCAGATACTTACTGTTCAACAAGTGGAGTCCCACAGGGATCAAACTTGGGTCCCTTGCTGTTTTTATTATTTGTAAATGTTACAAGTGATACATTAAACTGTAATGTCTTAATGTTTGCTGATGACTTAAAGCTATACTCATCTATTTCTTGTTTTGAAGATTGTTTAGCGATACAGGAACAGAACAACAATTTAGAAAATTGGTGTGAGGAAAATAAGCTTTATTTAAATCCCACTAAGTGTAAGGTTTTATCGTTCAGCGGCAAATGCAGTAACATTGAGCATCCCTATAGTATTGATGGCACAGTTCTTGAAAGGTGCGAAACTGTTGAAGACTTAGGGGTTTATTTTAACACTGGGCTTAGTTTTAATAGTCACATCAACACGATTGCCAATTCAGCATTTCGTACTCTTGGATTTATTATCAGAAATTGCAGAGATTTTCAAGATATATTAGCTCTTAAATGTTTATATTTTAGTCTAGTCCAAACGAAGTTAGAGTATGCAAGCATCATATGGAATCCTATTTATATTCACTATTCTCTAATTATTGAAAGAATTCAAAAGTCATTCTTGAAAGCTCCTGCTCATTTTAGTCGACTAACGAGAAGGTATTTTAATGAAAGCTATATTAATAGATGGATCGGACCTGGAGGACCATATTCTTGTCTACAGAGATCACCAGAATCCTTTGGACTATTATCTGTGGGGCCATCTTAAAAGTTTAGCGTACGAGATACCAATTAATAATAATTAATGTCAGCAAGTGAGGACTAACCCGGGTATTTTAAGAGCGGTCACTCAATCTAGTCTTGGTCGTACTGTACAGTATATCATTGCTGAAGAAGGACATTTTGAACCACGTAAATAAGATGTTATTTTGGTTTTATTGCCAATTTGTTATTGTTATTTCTGACAAGTACTTATTTCTAAAGTTTAAGGGATCACAACCCGGTAATTATGGAGAATTGACCCTATGTATATTATAACTTTTTTCTTAAGTTTGTCCAGTACCTCATGCTACATCCTGTAGGAACAAAAATAATTTTTTACTCACAGCCGGCGCAACTAGCTCCTACGATCAAAAAAATACTCGTATATTTTCCGTCCCGGTAAGTGTACAATTTATATTCGTGTGAGCCCCATACTGCGGATTCGATATGGCAGCAAATTGCTGTTGGCAGATCAATCGGGCGGCTTTATACGGCACAAAAAGTAATTTTAACGGACTCTTATATAATCTATTCCTAAGGGTGCGATTCACCGGCGGAGTGACGCCAGCGCGAATGTTTTCGACAGCCGGTGTGAAATAAACTAAATACAATGTAGCGGGGTGTGCACCGTTAATAATTGGATAATTCCGCGGAAAATGAATTCGTTTGGATTCCTGCGCTGCGGATGTATCTCCTAACAGGGCCGGCGGAGGTCTGTGCGCAACCAGATAGATACCGGGTGATCTGAATTCCACTATTCGGCGCTAAAGTAAAGACCAAATTATTGAGTAGAGAAAAAACTTTTTTATTTTACATTTTACGGAAAAAAGGCACACTTGATAAAAAGTTTCACTTGAATTTGAATTTAAAATGAGGTTGAAATGGTGAAACTTAACATTTCATGTACGGGGTGTCCAGAAAAAAAAGTCTGAAAATGTCACGAGAGTAAACTAATGATATATCAATGTCTCACAAAGATTTTCTTAGTATTTAAGTTTATATATTTACGGTGAGGGATACAGAAGCCGCAATCCTAGGTATGCTCCTTGGGTAATTTTTTTAACTTGATTTGCTCCCTGAATCTTAAGTTGGAATATAAGATGAAACTTAAATTTTTTGCGCTCTTAGAAAATTCTAGCAAATGCCCATTTATATTAATCTTAATTAATTTATAGATATCAAAGGCTTTAGACTTCTTACAGAATAAAAGTAAAATTGTAAACAACAAAGGACCTAAGATGGAACCCTGGGATACTCCTTTGCAGATAGATCTAGATTGAGCTAGGTTTTCAGAGATTCTTAGAAACTGTGATCTGTTATTAAGGTATGAATATAGCAACTATCAGCAACAGCCGATTAATTTTTTATAATCTGGAGGACATTTCGCACGGTATCTATTGAAACAAGTTTAAATTTGAAACTTGAGCTAAGAACTTTATTTAAATTATAGTAATTTAGGATGTTAGAATTGTCACCTATATTATCTGCACAAGATCATGATTAGATATATTCAGACCTCCAACCTTTACCAAAGAGACAATGTTCAAATCATTACATATAATAACAAAAAGTAAATAAACTTCTTAAGTGTTTTTAAGTTTATTTGTTTAGTTTTGAAATATTTTTTTATCATGTTGCCACTTTCTTTCATGTTTTCCATCATAAATCGTCATTTATCTTGAAAATGTTCGCATTAAAGGTTTTGATAATGAGTACCTTTTTCGTGCAGAAAACACTAGCGGTTTTAAAATGTACTTTCAAAATGCCAATTATTCCAGAGTCGTAGAAATTAGGGGCAAAAGAACCTCACGCAATCCTGAAATCTCAGTCACTGTCATAGGAATACAAATTGAATTAGCCCTCAAACGTTTTGAAACGCCCTGTATATTAAGAGCGACGTTTTAGAGAATTTCAAAGCTAATGGTGAAATTTTTAAACCATTTCCTCTTCTCTCAAGACGACTAAAAGGAACTATTTTAATTACCTACACTGTAATTCTTACAATCAAATCTCAAAATCGACTGTTCCTTCGATGCTATCTATTTTTCCATAAGTATTTTAAATTTAAACGTTTGGTAACCTGTAACCGGGGTAAATTCACTCCAAGGGGACCTCTGAAAGGCTACAATAGCCCATTGTTGCCGGGGAGGTTTAGTTGGATATTCAATGTATTGTGTGAGGGATATTCCGAATTTTAGAGAGATTGGACAGTATCTAAATTGAGAGGAATTAGATGAAGCCTTAGAAACTTTTAATGTATCAATTACTTAGCGAAGAATATCGGTTAAGTGTTTAAATGAAATTATGATGTACGGGGTGTTGCAACAGTGTGAAACAGTGAAACATGCAGAGAAAAGTGATAAGATCAATGCAGAATCAACTTTAAAGTTTACATAAATTATGTAGGTTGATAAAATTTAATAATTAATTCATAAAATTACAATTTTAATTCTCGCGAGTAAGATTTTCAAAGAGTAAGTTCAAAGCACTGCTACCTAATCGAATTATAAAAAAATATGAAATAGAAACTTTACAAATTATATTCTATACACCTATCTTCGTATTTGCGATTTTTATTGCGAGACTGATACTATAAACACTGTCTACTTTCCGCATATAAAAAATTTAGGCGTCCCTTCGAAGGGATACATTTTTTTCCGTCGTCCTACGCTGGGGTGTGAAGTAAAGGGGAAAGAAACAGTGCATACAAGCCGTTTAGCAGTGTTTTGAGGCTATGGACCCTCAAGGGATTGACTAGTCATTAGGGCATTACTTCGAAATTAATTTACAGCAGTTACCAGTTTGTCGGGCAGCGAATGAATTACAAACATGGAACTAATCGATGAGCCAAGGATACGAGTATGTGGATGTGCACCCCACTTTGTTTTGCGCGGCCGGTCGTGTCCGATGTACAGGGCGAAGACGACAAAGAGTAAGTAAGAGGAGGTTGTAATATGACAAATGTCTTTCCATAGCTGTCTTGAATAAAAATGTATTTATATATCAACCAATATACAGGGTGAGTCAGTTTTTTGTAGTAGGATTTTAACAGTTGATAGAGAATCATTTTTTAATAAGAAAAGTTCCTATAAACATAGGTCTTAGAACGCTTCGTTTATGAGATATAGGGTGTTGAAAACAAACTTTTTTTAAGAATTTTTCTTAATATCTCTAAAAGACCAACATATATTGAACTGAAATTTGGTATTCATAACACATTAGTTATGGTGAATAAAACAAAGATATCTGTTATCCATGTCACACACCAGTGACGTGCCTGAGATGGGTTACTGCCCTCTTTAAAAAAATAATTCGTACGTCCGTGGATTTTTCTGGAAAATAACATCATTTCTAAATTTTTCTGAACAAAACAGCTCTCAATTTTTTATAAAATGAACGGTTTTTGGTTAAATTTATTTGGCATGAAACTGTTCCAACATTTGTGAAATAATAAAAAAAATATGATGTGCACTGAAAATCAACAAAAACGATTTAATGAATAATAACAGTTGATAGAGAATCATTTTTTAATAAGATAAGTTCCTATAAACATAGGTCTTAGAACGCTTCGTTTTTGAGATATAGGGTGTTGAAAACAAACTTTTCTTAAGAATTTTTCTTAATATCTCTAAAAGACCAAATGAATTTAACCAAAAACCGTTCATTTTATAAAAAATTGAAAGAGAGCTGTTTTGTTCAGAATAGATTAAAAAATTTAGAAATGATGTTATTTTCCAGAAAAATCCACGGGCGTACGAATTATTTTTTTAAAGGGGGCAGTAACCTACCTCAGGCACGTCACTGGTGGGTGAAATGGATAACAGTTATCTTTATTTTATTCACCATAACTAATGTGTCATGAATACCAAATTTCAGTATGTTGGTCTTTTAGAGATATTAAGAAAAATTCTTAAAAAAAGTTTGTTCTCAACACCCTATATCTCACAAATGAAGCGTTCTAAGACCTATGTTTATAGGAACTCTTCTTATTAAAAAAATATTCTCTATTAACTGTTAAAATCCTACTATAAAAAACTGACTCACCCTGTACAAATCGAAAATATGCAATTCTAGATATTATTTGTAGTAATTTTGGCGATTGTGTTGTTTCTGAAACAGATGGTCCTTTTTGGAAAGAAGACGACCACCATCCAGCACTTATAACAGCATCATTATATAAGAAGGAATCTTAAGGACATTATTAATAAAGTTAAATTAAAGTGTAAATTACAGTGTAAATATAAATCTGCAAATACCACAGACGATTATAACTGTTTTAAATAAATAAAAACTGAAGTTAAATCTAGCATTAATTTGGTTTCCTATTACGCTTTAAATTCAATTGAAAGTGAACTGTCCTCAAATCCTATAAAAGATTTGTCTCATGTTAATTTAAGATCTAGTTCTACGTTCTACCTTAATCCCATTCTGAAGGAATGATAATGGTACATAACAAATAAATAATCCTTCCGATATTAACAATGCTTTTATTAATTATTAACAAAATTGGAATTATATGGTACTATACCCTCTCTGTTATCTTTATTTCAGTCTTATTTCAGTAACAGATACTACTTTGTACAGTATAGTGACTTCCAATCCGATATTTTTTTATCAGTCTTCAGAGGTTCCTCAAGGGTCAATCCTGCGGCCACTCCCGTTTATTATTTTTATTAATGATGCATCAATGTCAATCGTTTTCTCGATGCAGACAACCTTAAATTGTTTTGGAAGATAAATTTTCCATCCATTGCACAAGATTACAAGATGAATTTGATAAATTGAACAGTTGGTCTACAAATAATAATCTACTGTTAATCCTACAGTCGACACAAAACTACTCTAGACTACTTCGATGATTAAACTGTTGAATCTTTTTTAGAGTTACGTAATTTGCTGACGCTGATGTTATATTTGGTGCTAAATTTTCGTTTAATGAACATATTCGTTTAGTAACCAAGTCTGCTTTTATAAACTTGAGCTTTATTTTGAGTAATTCTAAAGACATTCAAAATGTAGAGACTCTAAATTAGTCTAAATGTATTATAACCAGCATTTGTGCGTTGCAAACTAGAATATTTACAATACTCAATTAGATAAAGTGCAACAGAGATACCTAAAGACTAGGATATATTACATTAGTTATGGAGTTTATCCTCCTTGTGGTACACCTGAAGAATTATTGCTTTGTTGTTTTAATTTTATTAGTCTCTGTCGTAGGCGAATTACGTTTTAAATGATATTCCTTTTTAAAATTATCAACATCAACATTACATCCAGATTCATTAGTTTCACAGATTTTATGTCAAGCTTCTAGACCTTATACAAATCCCAAATGATTTCCAATTACTAACAGTATGAATATTGATTTAATCTATATTTTTCACTCTATGAATAACATTAACATAAAAAAATTGTTCGTTTAGCAAGTTTTATACATGTTGTTTACTTTAGGCACATATTTTATTTGTTTCTTATTGTTTTGTCTTTAGTTTTTCCGTGTCTAGTGAGATTGTACCACTGGATATTTATTTTTAAATAAATAAATAAATAACCATGCAAGCAACAACGTAGCATAACGATGTGATGACTTACTTCTTCCCTGAAAAATCATCAGATCATGTAGAACACCAAATTTTTCTGCAGCCAAACAAGGAGCAGGCTTTTGCAGCAGCTTAAATGTAGGAAATTCGTCTGATACGAGAACAGGGGCTTAATAATAAGTGGCAAGTTATTAAACAGTCGGTAGTGATAGTAATAACGGGCGGATGGATTAAAGCCGAGTATGAATATAATGCCAGGCTCAGCCGAAGTAGGCGAGACGAGTCAGGCAATACATCACTGGCATAGCAATTACCCATTATGTGAGGAATTAGTTAATTAAGACTGACTATCCCGACTCACGAGCCGGGAATGCCAGCAGGATCGTGGACTGCCAGCGGCGACTCGTTACGGGGTATCTATATCTCACATCTCAGTAATAACAAAATAACACCACCTCCTGTTTTGGGCAGGTATTTTGTTCCTTGTAGAAATTTTGTACAAATATGAGTATAAAAATTATTAGATTCACATCATGAACACGAACATAGATCAATAATACAGAGTGATTAGAACTTATTGTTAACTTTGATAGTCAAAACATAAATTTTTTTCTTGTAATGAAAAATAATTATTAAATATAACAAACGTATATTTGTCTGTCACTGTAAGAAATACAGAAATACAAGTACAAAAAAAAAGGAAAAATATTTAACAGCTAAGTACCACAAATAAATAATTTCAGACAATATTCTAAATTTTTAAAAAATTCTAACATAAGTTTCTTAAGTTTTTTAGGTATCTATTATACTATTATTTATAACGACTATGAATACTAACACATCATGTTTTGAAGTATAAAGTATAATAAACAATTTCGAAAGATACGTAAAAATTATTTTTAAGCTATACTTAATATACTAAAATCGTATGCAAATATATTTTGAAAATGATTATTCTGGTTTCTTTTAATAATTCGTCTGAAAATACAATTTGACTGCTAACAATGACATTTACTGTTTCCTACACGGAAAAAGAATACATACGTTAAAAATTTATTCACTTATAAATACAGTTTGTCGACAGTTACCAACAAATTATATTCAGTGTTGTATTTAAATCTTACTATAACACACTAAGGCACCTTTTTCTTTGCACAAATCAAAATTTTTATATTTGGCCTCCGATAAGTTCTGAAAGCTATGGCGAAAATTTCTTAGTTACGCCACTGTCCGTGTGCCGTTAGATTTAGGACCCTGATCAATGCGCTGCGAAACGAAATATTTGACTTTATTAGTTCCAACTGTTAGAAAAGGAATGCGCTTGTGTTTTCATTCATAAATATTGAAGAGGCAGGACTATTTGCATTTATAACTACGATAAGAGCCAAAAATATTACGCAGACGGATAGATAGTTGGTTTAAAAATTGATTTGGAACTGAGTTAATTAAAAGCATTTTGTCATATATATTTTTGTAGAAGATACGAAGTTGATTCAATATGTTTTTAGCGAAACTTCGATTAAAAGGAACTACGTAAACTTTATAAAACAAGCTACTTTTGTTAAAGATAATTAAGTATGATCAAAATAATGTTATACATGCCGACATAAGGATCTTTCTTCTTTTATCTAAGATTGTGTTAAAAGTGACAGGTTTTTCACATAATTTCTAGTAAAGAAAATTGGCTTTTGTAGGAGATTAAAAGGTCTATCAGTAGGAACAGTATTATATACAAATTTTTTTTATTAATATATCACTTCACTCATAAAACTCAAATGATGTGACATCAAAATTGTTTTCCCAATTTTACACATATTCTTTTAGCAAATGAAAGTTTTTATCTTTTTCAAAAACTTTTATTTAAAAAGTTTTTCGGTATCTCTCCTGTTGAAATTGTTGAAAACAAATAAAATGATTTGTATTGGCGACAACACTAGTTTGATCAAGTCTGTTACTTGTTTTAACAGTGTTGCAACGAAAAACAAGATGGTTTGAATGTTCATATTCATTACTAACACTATTTAATTATTTTTGTGCAAATTTCCTACAATTACCAAAAAAAGAGTACTCAATGGAAAAGTAAATATGATTCTGATTTTTAGAGGAGCTCGGGAGTATTCGAAATTAACAGTAAGGCTATGTAGAGACAAATAAATAACCAACAACAACAACAACAACAACAACAACAACAACAACAACAACACAAATTTATGCCAATAACGAATACATACATTGAACATTTTCTATTTTACAATCAAATCAGTGTTCTTCTCTATACTTATCACTAGGCTTACAATTAGTGTGGCGCGGAGTTTAACAGGACCGTAATCAGGTTACGAATGAAAATATTAATATGTTTACAGAAAATATGTCGCAACATAGTACTATTACCAAATGCAAGGCTAAGTAGAGGCTAAAATACCTATATAAATTTAATTGACACCACTTATCCGATAAACATTAGTTTTCAATTTATTTTACCGTTTTTCTATAATCGAAGCCAGCCAGTGTCACCCTGCAGTGTCGTACAGACCGCGCGCACACTTGATTTTTTCTTGGTAACGTACTCGTAGTCATTTGGCCAAAATTTCCAGATTTGGCAAATCCGCCGCTACAGAGCTCCTTTACGCGGGGCTATTGAAAGTAATAAATGCAGGGGGTGGTCACAAACACATGCAATAATTGACTAATGCCTTAATGCCTTCCACAGCCCTAGATTAACCGGTGCTAGCGCAACCACTCAGTTCGGTTCTCGTCTTTCATCCCGCGTTAACCCGTCGTCGAATTCGGCCGTTCGGCTGGGTCCGCAAGCCCGGTATGTGCGCCAGGAATGTCCTGCAGGCCAGAAGGGTTGCAGGACAACGGGAGCGATGCATGAGCTCCGGTAATACCGCCGGTCGTAAGCCGATCAACGCGTCATTCACTCAGCTGCTAATCTCTCTAGCGATTTGCCAAATTGGACCCGGATTGGATACGTACAAGATAATCATTCATATAATTTGATTTCGGGCTGGGTGGGTAAGGCCGGGGGATAATTCGAGACGGAAGGAAAGTGGGCTTGTTACTCGGAAAAAAAACTTCGCGGAGCACGTACGTCTATGCTATGTATTCCAATTTTCAATGCGGATAGGTGTATCACAAGGTTCAGTTCTAGGCCAAGTACTTTTTAAATTTATATATGGGGCATTTCACGCCAAATCGACCACTTTTAACCTTGACCCCTTTTGATTTGGCTGAAACTTTTTTATTGTTTTCTACCCCATTGAAAACCTCTGAGAATTTTTTCACCCAACTCAAAAAAAGTTATAAAAAGTTATGAAATAACCATAACTTTTTCAAAAATTGAGTTATCAGGACCTTTTTTTCACAATTTTTGTTTTTAAATGTACTCCGAAAAAAAATAGATCAAAATTGTCTGGACCTATTTTCAGGTTTTTTTTCAATTTTCGAAAAAAAATCGAAAATTTCTCAATGATTTCATTTTTGAAAAGAAATTTTTTTCTTATAAAAAAACTGACATTTTTTTATAAATCCTCAAATATTTTCAGTGTTTTTTCGATTTCAATTTCTTTTTATTGATTGAAAAAGAATATTTTTTTCAAATTTAGGTTATTTCACATAACCATTTTGAAAATTTTTGATAATGTATACAGAATAACAAAATTGAAAAAATGTATTCTATGCAGCGATTGATGATAATTTCAAAAAGTCAAAGTAGGATGGTTTAAAAATGATTTATTTGAGTTCAAATGTGTTGCATGCCTTTTTTTTAGTCCATTCAAAGGTGGGCCAAATAACAACTTTTTTTTCATTTTCTTTGTTTTTGGATGTAGATTTCGAAAAAATACAAAAAAATTATTCAAAATGATCTAAGTATTTTTTTCTTAATTTTTCAAAAAAAATCGAAATTTTTCATATTTACCACTTTTAATTATTTCTTTCATATATTTTTTTTCAATTTTGGGATTCTATATACATTTTCAAAAATTTTCAAAATGGTATTAGGTATGTGAAATAAGCTATATTTGAAATAAAAAATTTTTTCAATCAATAAAAAAAAATAGAATATGAAAAAACACCACTGAAAAAATTTGAAGATTTATAAAAATTCAGTTTTTTTATAAGAAAAAAAAAAAAATTTCAAAAATGCTAATCATCGAGAAATTTTCGTTTTTCTGTGAAGATAGTGAAGATAGGTCCAGATAATTTTGATCTATTTTTTTCAAAAAGTACATTTAAAAACAAAAATTTTGAAAAAGTTATGGTTATTTAAAGAAAAAGCAATTTTTTTCAAAAATTCAACTTTTTTTGAGTTGGGCGAAAAAATTTGAAAAAATTCTGAGGTTTTCAATGGGGTAGAAAACAATAAAAAAATTTCAGCCAAATGGAATGCCCCATAAATGTCAGATTCCAAAATTTTAAGTTTTCGTAGTTCACAAAAGAAGGAGGAAAGAACAAATTTTACCTTAGATAATAAGTACTGTTGGTGAGTGAAATTTTTAGGTCTTCGTATAGACAAAAAATTGATTTGTGAAATTTTAACAAGCGAGCTGTTCTCTCCAACCTATCTACCTATTTCGTAATTTGAGGTATATTTTAACTATTGAACAACTCCGCTGTTTATACCATGCACAATCTTTAATATTATCTGGAAAAATTTTAATTTTTCTACTCAGATTGTTGTACAAAAAAGTAATTTTAAGATACATATATGACTTTATTTAATTTGTTTGCAATTCTTTAGATTGTTTACTCCGTTTAGAAAGAACAGAAATAAAGTTAATTTTACAATAGATACGCCAAATTTGATAGACTCGATTAGGTTACATAAAATCCAGTGTTGTACTCAAATTTTAAATAAAAAATTAGTCAACCAACTTCTGCCAAATTTAACAAAAAATAAAGAAGTAGGTTTTGACAACTGAAAGTAAATTTAATTAGTATGTGACAATATATTGTGATAGAATGAATTATAGCAAGGAATATAAATAATAAAGGGAATGGTAGGTTAAAAAAATATATATCAAAATTGATTGTAAAATAAAAGATAAGTTTGCCCAAGTTATTAACCAAAATAGTATGTGTTGGCAAAAATCAACCAATAGGAATGAAGGAGGAAGTTGAGATTAAAAAAATTTTACATATAATAAATTGAATTTATAATATGACAGAGTAAACAATCAAAGAGGGAGGATTTGAAACAAAAATTTAATTAAATATCGTGTAATGAATTATATTCAGAATTTAAACTTGTGGTTGGTAAAAAGATTTGTATTACTAGAATTAAGAATGTGATTTAAAAAAATAGTGGGATATGAAATAGAAAAAGTGTAGTCACTAACAGACGAGAAATCAATCAATAAAGATTTTAAAAAAATTGTAATAAGAAAAATTTTGGAAGAGGAGTATTTTATGAAATAAAGACGAAAAAGTTATTGTCCAAATATAGTCAAAAGTAGTAAGAAAAGGAAAAAATTGAATAAATAAAACAAATTATTAGCCATTCACATAAAATATCTTTTATTTTATTTAAACTAAGGTTGATGCTAAAAGTAAAATAAAATTGAAATCATATTTCTATGATAAATACAGTAATTTTGATCACATACAGTTTAAAAATAAAATTTTAATATTAATTGCCCAATTCACTGATTAATATAAAAATTTTAATAGTCAACAACCTGTCTCAAAACCTTACCCTGAGGTAAGATTGCTCAGACTGAATTAAATTTGTTTTTATATTGTTTTTATGTTTGTTTTTATAAATTAGCTAACCATATCTAAATTAAATTATAATAAATATACGCTTACATAAGCTGGCGCCCTAACAAGAAAAGGTCTGTAAAAAAGAAGAAGAAGAACTTAAGCAAATTAAGGTAAGAAAAGTTAACATCTCCCGAAGTTATTACAATATATTTTTCAGCTCTATGCTTTAAAAAACCCGAATTAAATCAGACTATAAATACCTCTTTTAAAAAGGTGTTTCCATTTAATATTGGTCACACTGTATAATAAAACATTTTGTGTCCTGTACCCAAGAAAGACCCAAAATTTGCACAGGGCCTCATCATAATAACAGGGTATCAGAAAACAGTGGGGATAGAGCAAAGATATTGAGATGAAAACTGTTGAATTTCTCTTATAATTAGTCCAAAAAAGGCTACTGTTAAAACTTACGGGATGTTATAATCTCACTTTTGAAATGGTTTTTCATTAAATCTCAAATTTGGTGCATGTTATACTTAATGGCGTCGGAAGCAATAAAAATAACACAACCAATGATAGTGTAATTTTTTGCTTTGACTTGGGGATTTTTCGTTACCAGTACCAACCCTGCAATGTTGGTTGTCTAAGCTTGTTACTGTGTGATTGCTTGCTGGGACTTCCTGTATAGCACCCCACTGATTACGACTTAAACGTATTCAGATTGCTATCCATTTATCTCCACGGAATAGATGCGATCCTGGCTGTAAAAATATTTAACGACCAAACAATTTCCTATGAAGATTATGGCACTTTGGCGCTAATTTAAAATTGATATTTTCGAGTGTTTACGTTACAAGTACAGTGTAAATAACCCAGGCAGAACCAACAGGCCCCTTGGCAATTATGTTATAGAGACGTTAGTATTTCGATTTGTGAAAGTCACTGTGAGTGGGCTCGTTCAGCGTTTCTAAAATAACAACGGCCCACTGTGTACACAATTATTTATTTTTTTGTGGCTCTCCACGGACAGGCCGTTTTACAATTATCCTGTCAAAATTCAATTAACGGGATAAGTAGGTAATAGATACGAATTCGATTGGGACCGTAGCTTGGGAGGCATCGGTGTTGTTGATGCTGGGATTTTTTAACTTTCGTTTTAATGATTTTTCAAAACATTCCTGTGTTTTTCAAGTAGGTACAAATCTGAGAACTACTAAAAGTAATACATTTTTGGTAGAATTACACAAAAATATTTTGAATATGGCGAATTACAATAATATAGTAATTTTTTATAGGGCATTATTTTCTGTGTATATAATTCTGTACATGAATTTTCTTAATTTATACTTTGTGACAACTGCAAATTATATAAAACATTTCCTTATTTTTCTCAACTTCCCCGTCGTTTTCTAGTATTGTCCTTGTCCGCAGGGGGCGCCACGTGCCGGTAAATGAGAAACATTCTCATGATTCTCTTGATGCCACTAGCACCTCTTCCCCAAGTGATAAATAATAGGGTCCACACCCAAGGGAAAATGTACGATTGTTATAATATTTAAGCGTATATTCACACACTTATTATCGTCGTCGTTAATTTTAATATTGCAACATCATGTAGAGAAACAATACTGATGTTAGCTTTCAACGGAATTCAGAGTAAATTTAACAAAAATAATTTAGCGCACAATGTAACATATCAGAAGTGGGATTCTAGTTCTATTCAGTTGATTACAGTGAGAAAAATAGTGTTAGTTGTAATTGAAAATTTATTTGCGTCAGCAAAAAAGTTGAATTGAATTTAGGACCCATGTCATGTAAGGTTTTTTGTTTATTTTAATGTATTCTATCGTGTTAATTTAAGGCAGTCAAACTTCTAACACCCTATATAACTTTTCCTCTATACAAATCACATCAAAAAGTATACAGTCAAAAAAATATGATCTGTGTATAAAATTTTTGCCGCACATACACTTTCATTGCACATAAAACGAGCCTCAAACACTGCGACATCATTTCACTATTCTTTTAAATCTCCACATCTCACTTGAACACGAACACGCCATAGTTCACCAAAAACATTGATTAAATACTCTTAAAAGGTAATCACTGTCCGTGAAAATAACCAATCGACACAAATACATCGGACTAGGACTCAGTTTACTAATGTAAATACATATTCACACAAAGTATGCCGTAACGCAATAGTATTAATACATTAGTAAAACACTTAACCCTTCAAAGTTTAGGGTTCATGCAAGGTTTCAGTGTCATACTGGCTACGTTGAAAACATATCAGTAAGTGAAATTTCGAAGTCTATCAGTTAATGGTAACTTGTGTTAGGCAAATGGCCATTCGACTGGAATATTTGATTTTAAATATATACTAAAACCGCGCTTATATTGACTTATATGAACTTAAGCTAAATTTTAAAGTATATGCCTGTTACAAATTTTTTAGAATCCAATTTTTGGAAAATGTTCTGACTATTGTTTTATTAATGATAAAATTCTTGCAATTTTGGAGCATACAAGTCCTCAAAAAAAAAATAATAACTTTGCACTTCTCGCTTAGTACATCACAACATCTTTCATGGATTCAGTTTCCCATTTTTTTTATGTAAATCGCGCGTTTTAGTATACTTTACGACAAATAGTTTAATAAAAATAACCTAATACTGATGTTACTGGCGAAAGGGCTTATTTAATTAATATTTATCACAGCCGATAAATAAAAAAAAAGATAAGTTTGTTAAATCAACCATTCCAAATTTAGTTTCGTTTATCTTCAATTAATTCCGACACATCTTGTATAGAATATTTATTTATCCAAAAACATGTAGAAGATAGAGATGTTATCTTAATCATTAAATATTCTTTATCGGAAAATCCAGTCAAAAATTCTTCAATACTCTTTCCAATACTGCAGCTTTTTTTGCTTAGTATCATCTCGATTCACTCTTGAAATAAGCAGTAAGCTTGTTATATTTTCCAATATCTATATTTTTGTAGATCTTTATAGTAGCCTTCAACATCGAATACTTCGGCCACATAGATGAAATTGCATATTTTTTCTTCAAATTTAAAAAATACTATAGCATGACTTCTTCATTTATTGTCATTACTCTCAGTTTTTTTCCAATTCCAATAATTCTGACTCCACAAATGTGATGGTGATGTGATTATGGATAAAACGTTGTATTGCATTCGTGTTTTAGAATATTAAAAACTCTCGAACTTTAAACATTCTTACGTGGATAAAATGCTACTTAAAACACTTATACAATAAATAACTACTATTTTATTTGTATTTTATTGTATTTTTTATTCTTCATATCTATTAATGAAAAACGGAATAAGAACGGACTGTACCTAATTTTTAATTCGACTGTACAACCCAGGGGCGGCATTTTTCTGCACCTCGGATGAGTTCTGTGTCCATCCGTTCGTCCCGAGCCAAATCCCCGAACATTTTACAATTAAGTACAGTGTAATGATACCGCAAAGTAATTGGACGTTGTTTGAGCACGCGTCCGCACGGTTCGTTAGTTTAACAGATCGGCGTCGCGGGCGCCGCGACGCAGGCGTGTTTTAGCGCGTTTTACACTGTTTCTAGTCTCCTAGACACGTGCCAGGGCGCGCTTGACACGTGACCATTGTTCGGAGCGGCGCATTATGCGAATATAGCGTTATAATAGCATCCTATAATGTCTAATAATATCTGCTGGATATGACTAATACGTTTAATATTCATTACTGGTTCTGATTGTTATTTTTAGGGCGTTCGGGCGAGTTCATGAATTCATCTAATTTGTCTTCATAACGGACGAGACATTTTATTACTTAAGCTATTTAGTTGATTAAATTGTGCCGGCAAAGCGTTCAAATACACACTCCACAAACACACACAATGATTGAGTGACTTTTTTACTAAGGTTTTGAAAAAGAAAAAAGACGACCAGTCTGTCGAGGATACCACAGGCAACATACGAAAATTCCATAAAACTACACCGAGAAAAAACTAAAATTAAACTACGATGTCAAAAAAAAATATAGTATTTTTTTTAATTGTCGCGGGTATCTTGCATATTACCCGTAGTACATCAAAAGCATTGACATTTTTAAATTTAGCATCCTAAAAAACCCCCGTACCCCAAGTTTTAGGCCAATAATCAAATCTGTTTGGAAATTATTCCCAAAAAATCGAAAAAAAAATAAAAAATTTTAACAACCTGTATATCGAAAACTAAGCATTTGTGGTCCCTATTTATAAGAAAAAAAAGTCTTATTTTGACCTCAAAAATACGCCCCTAAATTCTTTGTACTGAATTTTGAATCAGCCTGTATGTGTAGATATATTTTAATATTCTGAAAATAACGCGGAAAATTTCAAGGCACGCCCCTGGCGCGGTATACTGTTACAGTACTTCCGATAACAGAACTTTATCGGCTTATTCTTTTCCCGGAATTGAAAATAATGTCGAAATTTATCCTATGTAAAAGCGTTGGATATTTTATTTTTATTAAGTAGATAAATCTAAACAAAATGTCAACAATTTCCATCTGTGAAACAAAATGTGCCATAATTACCCCAAAAATGGAAATCAACTAACCCCGTCCGTAGGCGATACCGGCGCGTCGGTAGCACGCCAGTTGGCCCTGGCAGGATACGACAAACAGTCGAATCATCCTCGTCCCGACTTCGATCTTCAGATGTTCGTGCATTGTTAGGCGACCACATTTCAAAGCCTCCTTATGTCCACATCAAACGGTCTATTGAAATGTCCATCAGGTTGCCACTAAATCATTTTACAAAGATTAACACCTCACATTTTACCCTCATTATGCTGTACCCATACCTTATAATGATACTTGTTATCTGCACTCGAGCGGGATGGGAGTGAAATTTTGTTTTATCGACTGTGCATATACGTCGCTTGAGTTAAAAGGAAGAGACGTAAATGGAATGCTAATAAAGTTTAGTAAAACCGAGACGTAAATTAGTTTTATTTGATAAGAGGCTTACATTTAAAATTCTTCAAAATATTTATCTTCATTTGTCTTCCTTCAGCATAAATTAAAACGATATCCATCAACTCCAAGTTGCTATACACGTAAGCCATTTTTGACACTTGAAAAACTAATGTAAACACTATCGCAAAAACAAGTTACGGCTATATACATTATTAGCCTATATTATTTTAATATCGACTAACTTCATTAACTAGACGCCCTGTATATGTCTCTTTGTTCGGACCACTGTGTTCAAAATGCGGCAACAAATTTGTACTCATCAGATTTGCATAATTATATTAAAGCTCTCGACTTGGTGTGCTGTACGTTATCATGGCGTGCATGTTTGTGCAGCTACATCAATAACATTGTGTCGCAACGATTGATGAGCTTTTAACTTTGCCTGTGAGGAACCCGTGCTCTAATTTAATAATATTTAAAACGCTGGGGTAGTTAGTATAATTAAATTTCATTTTTGAAAGGAACCGCTGTAGAGCGATAATTATAAAATATGTATTTTATTCCTTTGCATGGTGGTGTGACTACAGATGATAGCGATTTATTTCATTATGCCAAATGACGTCAGCACGCAATGTTTTGGCGCGAAATTTAAATTAATATTAGAAACGTATACGAAATTTCAATTTTCTAATCATATTAAGTTCCATTCAATTCGAATTTATTTTCTGTTGCCACGGATAACATTCGAAATACAAAGTTTAATGAGGGCCAAAATCGACAATTAGGGCGCCGGCCGCCAGTCTCTACGCCGCAGAAGTATCAGTTTACATATTGTTAGGTTACTCATGTAACGTAATATTTACCAACCAATATGCTTCAAGAGCTAAGTGTCTATTAGTAACAGCTACTTCTTGTAACAAGTGTATTATTTTCCCACAAACATCCCGTATGTTCGGCGGAGTTATTTCAGGAAGAGAGATCGAATGGAATTGTGCCAATTAAATTTTTTTAAATCTGGCAAGTTTGAGGTGAACGATTTTTTTTTTGTTTTCCATATTTGTACACTGTATGGGTACAAAATAACACAGTCTCCAGTTTATTTCATAAGTAAGTAATTATTACACACAAGGTACTGTTTTCTTTTGTTAGTTTTTCGATTGGGAATATTCTGTGTATGTAAACAAGTCTATCTACTATCTAGATGCTTTATTTGAGACTGTGCAAAATTAATAGAAACATTTTACTTGTTAATTAGTTTCAATAAAGAGGTCATTCCAGGTGCGGTCTCTGGACAACTAAATTTTATGACAGGCGGCACCTGAACTCAGGTCGACGCAGTGATTCTCTTAAATCTATGAAAGTACTTTACATCAGGCGCTCGGTATAACGATTTCACGTGGTGCAACAATCGCCAAGAACCGCGTTAACGCAATAAAATAATTTGTGCGTCAGGGTGGGATTAATATGGCCCTTCTGAGCGGCGGGTTATCAATCACGGACCGAACTTATGGCTTTATTCGGGATAACAAAGAACCAAAATAGATTATAACGAGAAATCCGGGTATCAGAGGGATGAAATATTGGACGCTCTAACTTCATAAATTAGATTATTTTTGTATTTTCCGCAAGATAGTCGCGAGTTTTCGTCTAAGTCGGCTCCAGTCTCCGCCATTACCCTCAATCATTGTTCACTTATTCCATGTTTATGGTGTTCCTTTTCCACGCAATTTCATCCGAAACTTTGTAACTGGCTAAAATATTACATTTATGATAATATCCGCGAATTATACGACCGGGAATTGGTTCTGCTGCTCCGGATTTGAATATGCATTAGGGGAGTTCTCAGCTCACAAAAAATTTTAAGTATACAGTGTGATCGTTTACGCCCGCACCGGACGAGATTTTTTAATTACACATACCAACAAAATTTTCAACCAGTAATACGTAAAAGTAAACTTAAAAATGTGAGAGACTTTTTAATTATCTTTCTCTAAAGTACTTGAGACAGAATCTGTCATTCTTGAATAGAACACGCATATGCAGTTGTCATGTGACTTCCGTTTGTCTGTCAGTATAGACATATTTTTGGCAAATAATGCCAAAAGTAACTGTATTTCTCAATACAGTGAAACATTTTATTTGAAAAATTGTCTCACTTGCAATAGGACCACTTGAACGAATGAACTCATTATAAAAATCTATACTGGCCAGCAAAATCTCCCGATTGACCGAGTTACTGCTAACTATCAATTGAGTGACATTTGACTCTATTATGAGTATATAAAACCAATTTAGTTGACTTTTTCTCTAATATGTTTTAAATTTAACTAAATATTGAGTGCAAAAATAAATCACTCATAAATGATTGGTTAGACAATGCATCTGGATATGAAAAAGGGTGGGATCACTCAGTCACATAATGGTATTGCACATAGATACTGAGATAAATAAATAATATGGCAAATTATGTAAACGTTCGACGGGCTCCGTTGTTTAAGGTCTCACTAGTGTGTCTAGCAGCGGGGTATGACGATTACTAAAATGAGGATAAAAAAATTTGAGAAAACAAACTTGAGACCTGTTTCTAAAGGTGAAAAGTTGTATCTGTATAACCCCTATTCAAAGTTATTTCTTTTATAATGAATGATGAAAGACACCCAATAAATAAACCTCCTACTTATTCCCACTATTAGTTTGTTATTAAGGGCGTTGGTTCAGAAGGCCATATTTACACTACCGGTTAAAAGAGTGGATACAATTTAAACGAAATCGACGCAATTATTCCCATAATTCGGAACAGGGGTCCGTACAATAAAACAACTTAACCATTCATATCGAATCCTGTGAAATTACTAAGCAGAAAGTTGAGCGCAACCCGAGGAATTATATCGATATAAAAAATACGATGACTCGATGATTTCCACACAATGAGCCTGTCAGTTGAGCCAACATAAGGCCGAGAACACGTAAGGCGGCCGGGGAATAATGAGTCTTATAAACAAGACAGCCAGTCCAATTAGCACCTAGTACTTTTTTATTTTTTTCTCTCTCGACATAATAACATAATAGTTGGATAATTTTATTTGCTGTTTTCAGCTAACCGGTCCGGAAATATATGACACATGTCCGGGTCCGATAATGACTGTTATTTGTCCCGTTCACCGTTGTGATCAGCACTTTGCTCATTTTGTTGCATTTTGTGTACAGGGTCGCCAACCACCAGCTCTTCAGTAAGTAAAACAAGATTTGTCTACGATTGTCTCAAAAGTAACAGCTTTTATATACTTTCCATTGTAGAAAATTGTCTTATATAAGAATTAATAATAGTACTTTGTATTAAAAGTGAGAGAAATAAGACATTATAAACAACTGAAATGTTTAACACAAAAGCGTTGTGTTTAATAGCTGCTTCTACTACTAGTGCTTGGTTCTAATCAAGGCCTATTGTGCATCCCACTATTTAATCCTATTCAGCAAGTAATTTTGTTCTTTTCACATTCTTGGCAGAAGAGACTGCCTACAAGCCTTAGCTTGTATAGATGTTTGCTAAAGCGCCAGTGTTCCGTTATAAGTCGCGTCACTTTCCTGAGCTAGCTTTAAAACATATCTTCCCGTGTCTGCGAGCATGGTTGCAGATGACAGTCTAAACCTATGAACTAAGATATCTTCCCAATGGTACAGAACCTTTCCAGTAATAGCTAATATGCAGTTGAAATTAAAATTATCTTCATATTTCAGTTTGTGTGTGTGTGTGTGTCATGTCTGTGTGTGTGTGTCGTGTCTGTGTGTGTGTGTCGTGTCTGTGTGTGTGTGTCGTGTCTGTGTGTGTGTGTGTCGTGTCTGTGTGTCTGTGTCGTGTCCGTGTGTCTGTGTCGTGTCTGTGTGTCTGTGTCGTGTCTGTGTCGTGTCTGTGTGTCTGTGTCGTATCTGTGTGTCTGTGTCGTGTCTGTGTGTCTGTCGTGTCTGTGTGTGTGTGTCGTGTCTGTGTGTCTGTGTCTGTGTCGTGGTGTGTCTGTGTCGTGTCTGTGTGTCTGTGTCGTGTCTGTGTCGTGTCTGTGTGTCTGTGTCGTATCTGTGTGTCTGTGTCGTGTCTGTGTGTCTGTGTCGTGTCTGTGTGTCTGTGTCGTGTCTGTGTGTCTGTATCGTGTCTGGTCGTGTCTGTGAACGGAAAGTTTCTAATAGTTGCTTAAAAATTCACTTAAACATGATATGCGGTCCTGACTGAAAAAAATCTTCCTAACACAAGAACAAATTTTTCATAGAAATGTCAGGGGGACTATCGAAACATGGGTAAAATTTATATTAATTGATCAAAGCATGTATGATTAATATAAATACATTCTATTTTATTGTCCATATTTCAAATTCAACAGAGTTAAGTTTAATATTGTTGAATTTAAAAAAGTGATACAAAACCGACATACTTTTAAATTAACGTAAATATTAAACAACTCCAAGAATCCCAATAAAGCTTCTAATGAGGTAATTCTTTTAGTCCTGTTAAATATGAAAGACTTGCTAATATTGCCATTTACATACAGTTTGAAGGCAGAATGCAAAAGTACTTTCTTATTTTCCCTACTTGGTTGTAGTTTATATGAAAATTACTGGAAAAATCGCAGCTCCTTTAGAAACATTAGCATCCATCTAATCCTATTACGATTTGCATAGTAATACGATTGTTACACATCATCAGCTTCGAGTGGAAAATTTGCTTGAACATAGTGAATATATTTCAGTAACTTCTTCTCTTGCCAAAATTTTTATTGGGCGCCTAAAAATTATTGAAAAATTCCGCTAGAGCAATTCGAGGGAGTAAACCCCGAAAATAGCACTAGAGTTTGCTTGGGATATTTCCATAATCCTATCCAGTCCTTTCTAACGAAATTTTATCGAAATCTGCGGAAGATACGAGGAGAAAAGCTAGAGCTATTACTTCCCTACAAATTTTTCAGTCCAGTTTTGACTGCCCTGGTGTTAAGTGGCGGTTAGATAGAGACTTCTGCGTTCAGCTCCAAATTATTTAATTTGGACAAACGCATTAAATGATTACGCGCCAACAAAACGGGAATACTGTTATAATCACGGCGGACACGCACTGACAGTACAACAGCGACATGAACGTCAATAGCAGCCGGGGGAGGGGGCGTACGCCGAATCTGCACGGCACTCTAGATAAAGCGGGCGCTTTTGTGAAGGTGTAATTCCGGGCACAATGGAACCGATTAGCCCCCGCCGCGCCGTGTTACAGAATTAATTAACAAATTAAATTAGAAATTAACTCGTTCAATGGGAACGCTCGGCGCCCAACTCTGGTAGACATCCAAACCGAGATTTTTGTTTGTACTACTTCTGCCCCGCCTAAGTGTAAGTCGGCGGGATTCGATTAAGTTCCACCGTCGAACGGAGTCGCTAAATCAAGAAAAGAGTTTGATTAAGACATCGCCCGGCAACAATTGGCGGGCGCCTAAAGATCATAAACGTACAGAGCGAGCCAACTAAAAAAATATATTTCTGTAAATCACCCTGTATATCACAGTTTTGCAAAAATACGATTATGGGATGTAGAATAGACCCCGTTTCGAAATTTCACTCCACTTTCGAATCTAACCTTCGAGCTGTCTCCAACCCGTCTACACTGAGCCAACGTCTGTAAAAACGGATGGCCTTGTTCGAAAGAACCGAGATAACACACCACGTGAAAGAGCGTAAACTAAATTTTCAACTAAGTTTTGAAAATTTCCCAAAAACGTAACTACGACAATTCCAGGTGCCCCCAAACACTAAAGCCGCAACAGACGACGGAGACCGATACTGTTGGCAATTCGACCGCCAACGACGCGAGGCGAGTATCAATAAATCGCCTCAGTTTCGAATTTCGGAAACTGAAAACTTCTCCGAATATTACGAAATTCGAATTGAGGAACCACAACACGAAAACAAACACACTACAGATCGACGACCCGTTCGAGACCCATTACAAAAGATTGTAAAGATGGGCTCAATCTGGAGAGGTCAAATGTCCAAATTTAATGCGGACACCGCTGCAGGACCTCTACAGGCCCATCATAGGAGGTGTTCGAATGTCAACCCTGTATCTTACAACTCATTAACCAGGGCCAGATACTTGGCTAGTACATATAGTACGTTCCAAATGTATTTCTTGTTGCATTATAGACATATAACTTTATTAATTAAAACATTATAGTGTTATTCAAGTGTTACAAATAAACAATTTTTACAAATTCAAAACTTTGTTAAATTTTTTTCACGCATATACTCCTAAAGTTTTTTGGATAATTTGTGAATCACCCTGTATATGAGCCACGTAGTTGCGCTCCTTGGATGAAGCTATCTTTAGCACTGAACTAAAATATGTGTTAGTACAAGTATTCTACGTAATCGGTAAACTTTTTTTTAAACACTATTTAAATCCAATCAGACAATGGTAAGCTGCAAAATATATGTACTAGTCAGTGGCCTACACAAAATTTTGCATTGGTGTGTTGGCTTTATACATTAAATTTGACAAGAAAATAGGGACAGGGTGTCCAAGAAATAAGTGCAATCATTTTTCCACTCATTTATAACACCTACATTTGCTTCATAACCTTTTTCAAGAACCTTTTGTTTTTAAGATATTGTAATTTTTTAAATCGTAAATTTTGGCACTTATTTCTGGGACACCCTGTATAATACTGATCCCCAAACCGTGCCCCGTTGCGTACGCCAAACAATAGAAGAATAAACACGTTTTTTTATAAATCAAGGAAACTATACATACCTATACAAAATAGTTAATCAATTTTTGAAATGCTGACATTCATTTAAAAAAAATCCTAAAACTTTGGTATAATACATCATAATTCTAAATATTTTTTCATAGGGACACTGAAATATAAAATATTTCATTATTTTCATAAAAAATCTCAACAAACAGAAAGCAACTTCATTAATATATTTTCTTCTCCCTTTTTCAAATCTTTGGTTTCCTATACCTCTGTGCCTCTGCATCATACAAAATTTTTTTTTTTGAATAATGGAGAAGCAGAAATATTATACATGTTTGTTTTTTTTTTCAAGGTATGGTTTCAAAATAGGCGAGCGAAATGGAGGAAAACGGAGAAATGTTGGGGTAGAAGTACGATAATGGCAGAGTACGGACTATACGGCGCGATGGTACGACATTCGTTGCCCCTTCCGGAGACCATCCTTAAAAGCGCCAAAGAAAACGAAAGTGTCGCTCCCTGGCTGTTAGGTAATAATTGTATGTCTTTTTTTAACCACAAATGGATAACAAGTGAAGAAATCATTAGAAAACACTGTATATAGAAAATTGTATGTTTATTGTAGTAAGTAACCTCAGCATTGTTCAGATAATATATTAGGACATTATTAGTTACTGAATTCTACAGTTGTTAACCATTTATCTTGAAATAAAGGCAACATATTAGAAAAGTGTCGCTTTAAGGTCGATAAATATTAAAACAGTAAAAAAAAATCAGCGTTTTCTGTTTCCATATCTCAAAAAATGGCACCAAATAAAATGTTTCCACAAAACTACATACCCATGTCAGTTTTTTTTTTAATCAGAAATTATTATACTAAATGGAAAAATACTTATTTACCAAACTGATATTTCTGTATGATTTACATGCATTTTTAAGCTCAAATGTTGCTCTTTATCAATATATAAAACTGAAAAAGCGTGCTAAGACTGGAATTTTACTGTATATTTGTCGGTATTTGAAAAACGAGAAACTAGAGGTCATATTTGCTCAACCAGCAAGGTGTATCTAACGCCCCCTACGCACAACATATGTACTATTTAAAAATTTTCGCCATTAAAAATATATGGCCTAATTTTCAACTTGAACAACGGTTTTCGAAGCATTATTGCCAAAATTAGACTTTTGTAAGCATGTAACATCTTGTAGAATGAGTAATATTTGATTAGTGCTTGTCTACGCTCAATCTATCTGTTTTGACCTCAAATCTCCAACAAATTGTGTCCTTTTCTGAATTAAATACCAGATTATTTTCTTTTGAAAATTGGATTATTTTAAGAAGGTACTATTTACGTATTTATTACCTAAACCAGACGATCCTAAAGGCTGAAAAGTAAAACAAGGACTTGGACTTCCAACTCACAGGCATCTCTGCACCCTCTGTCGGAGTGCCAGAAAAAGTTGCCAATAGTAAATCCAAAGCACTAGAGAGAACCTAGAAAGCTGCGCACTTGCACGATTGACAGTAACGCCACCCGATGTCGCCACTTTATGTAACGTTCCTTGTCCTTGGATGTCCTACTGCTCATATCCGTAACGCCGTCATAATCCGTACTCCGTTACTTTAGCCCACTTTTGTGATGCATGAAAATTATTTTCAACTCCGGATATACATATACACACGCATGTAGTGTATTCGGTGGCGCTATTGCAGTTGAAAATACAATAAAAACATTCTCTTATCCATGATTTACTAAATTGTAACGTTTTACGATATCACTTTTAAACTTTGAAACTGCAATTTTTCATTTTATGTAAGAAATTAAATGCCGGCAAACAAACAAAACTTCAGTTATGTTTAGGCATGTAATTTTCGTGAAATGTCAACTACGATAGTAGAATCTGCCAGAGAACTGGATATGACCAGCCTGTTCTCAATTTTAACATCATTAATTGTCATTTGGGATAAAGATCATTGCAAAATGTTGATGCGGGAAAGAGAAATTATAGATAAATTACCAGATCCATTATTTAGTATAGGAAAGCGATAATTAATGTGCGGTGAAAGTATAATGCAATCAATATTGTGATTAACAATTTTATGTACGATCATTATACATAATTTGTCACAAGCATACTTTTTTTATTTAGAATTGAACCTAGTTAAATAATTTCTAGTTAGACATATGTTTACATTGACAGGACACTATAACTATCGCCCCCTAGACGTGACCCAACACTGTTTGCACATTCGTATTTGCCACCACAAAAAACATAAAACCACAAATTTTCTAAACAATCGATCAATACATACTTAAAATATGGCAAAAAATGGAAAATATTTGTTCAATTTTAACACCCTGTAGAACGAAAAGGAGCAACAATTGATTAAGGCATGTTTGGCTCGATCGCTATATTTTGACGTTAACAATCTGCCATTATTAATGACTCACCGCGTATAAGAATATACAGGATGTTTCTTAATAACGTGCTAATATTTAAGGTTATTCTTGGGTCCATTTTAAGAAAAAAACTTCTTATGAACATATGTCCTAAAAGTCTTAACTTTTGAACTACAGGGTGCTAAAGTTTTATGAAAAAACATTTTTTTATGATAACCAATTACCCTAGATATTTTTCAAATTTGGTACACGCCTTCTATTCATCGAGATGCATTTTATGATGTACAAACAATTTTATTATTTTTGCCAGTGGCGTCTCTACAGGTTTTGTATTGAATATTTTTGAAGAAAAATATGTTACGTCATTCCAAAATGTATGTAGATTACTGTAATTTCATAATTTCAACGTTTAAAAGTTATTATCGTAAATAAATTATTGTTCAAAGTGACATAAATCTTTTTTTTTCTCGTAAGTGGTCCAATAAGATGCAAATGAATGAATTTTATTTTTTTGAGAAAACCGTACCTACGTCAAACGAAAAAAATTCAAGACACCGCATTTGCTCAGAAAGGAAGAGGATTTCAAAAATGATTTTTACTTTAACAAAAAGCAGTGGCATAACATATTTTTCTTCGAAAATATTCAATACAAAACCTGTGCAGACGCCACTGGCAAAAATAATAAAATTATTTGTACATCAGAAAATGCTTCTCGAAGAATGGAAAGCGTGTACTAGGGTTTCTGGTCGAGACTTCTCGAAGCGAGAATTCCCGGGAAATCTGGCCTTACTCGAGGTGAGAAAAAAGTGTCGAGAAATCGAGAAATTTAAAAATCACGCGCGTCTTAAGTTCTTGTTTGGAGTTCGTTTCGTTCATGCTTTCAATTCGTTTCTCGACAAATAACTGAACGGTTAAAGTGGTTTCTCGACTAGCTCATGATTTATTTAGTTTAAGTTTTTAAGGCTTTTAGTTTACTTTGACGATTCTTATTTTTTTAATGTACTTTGTTATATTACGTCTGTGTAGAAATTTTATTATAAGCAGATACCTAGTGTTGATGTTGATTCTGAAAATATTTAGTTTCTGTTCCTTTAGTTGATTTATCTTATTTTTGTTTTGTTAATTAAAAGATTGTGATTATAAGTTATAAATTAATAGGAAGAACGCTTCTGTATCTTTAAATTAAAGCTTGATTTTTTTTAAGATTTCTTCGGTTAAATTCCTTATTTACTATTTGTTTAATTAAAAGACTGCATGATTAATAATTATTAATAATTGTTGGAAGAAAGCTCCGATTCAAAAACATTGAAATAAACATAAGTATAATGAAAGTATTTAATAAAAAAACCAGTTAAAGGTTTTTAAGAAGAAGATACTCAAAGTTTAATTTAGTTTTGTTAGTAGAAGTAGAAACATATAGTATTTATATATTTATATAAGTAATTTGGTAATAAAAATATTGAATAAATAATAAAATGTTAATGATGATTGTTAAGTATAATAGCATGTTTATATTTCGCATTGCAATACCAAAATTATGACCTTTTTCAGTTTTAGAAATTTGTCGAGAATTCGAGAATTCCCGGGAATTCCTAGTCGAGAATTCTCGAGTCACGAGAACAAAAGTAGGCCGAGAAATCAGAAACCCTAGCGTGTACCAAATTTGAAAAAATATCTAGAGTAATACCAGTTATCATAAAAAAAAATGTCATAAAACTTTAGCACCCTGTAATTCAAAAGTTAAGACTTTTAGGACATATGTTCATATGAAGTTTTTTTTAAAATGGACCCAAGAATAACCTTCTTAAATATTAGCACGTTATTAAGAAACACCCTGTATATATACGTTCTACTTAGTAGGGTATTACGACGATTCTCTACGAGTGCTTACATTACTATATTTGTCCTCGTTATTCTTAAAGTTTTAGCTCTCTAAAAGAGAGAGTGCAAGAGATAGACAGAATGTTATGTGCATACTACCACGAATTAATTTTCGTTAAAACCCTGGTGAAGATCTTTTTAGCTCTAGCTTGGTCCGGGAACTATTGGTCTAGAGCAAGGGTCGGCAACTGGCGGACCGCGGTCCAGGTCCGGACCGCGGAAGGTAGAATACTGGACCGCCAAAAATTTTTTTAAAGTATAAATTACTCAAATAAATTATTTAAAAAATGTTTTTTACGTTTAAGTGCCAATCTTATCATTTTTTCTAGCATTTTACAATTCTATGAGTGTTTTGAGTTCTTAATTAGTAAGCAGATTAAATTTGAGTGTAAATTAAAATAAAAAATAAGAAATATGATTTTTTTTCTGGACCTCGTTAAAAATTTTCAAAAGTATCCGGACCCCACCAAAAATTACTTGCCGACCCCTGGTCTAGAGTCTAGAGTCTAGAGCAAGGGTCGGCAACTGGTGGACCGCGGTCCAGATCCGGACCGCGGAAGGTAAAATAATGGACTCCCAAAAATTTTTTGAAAGTATAAATTACTCAATTAAATTATTTAAAAAATAGTTTTCTATTGATAATAATACGTTTGAGTGCCACCCTTATCATTTCTACTACAATTGCATGATTGATTTGAGTTCTTAATAGTTAGTAGGTAGATTAAATTTGTGAGTGCAAATTAAAATAAAAAATTAGTAAGGAATGTGAGTTTTTTTTGTGGACTTCGTTAAAAATTTTCAAAAGTATCCGGACCCCACCTAAAATTACTTGCCGACCCCTGGTCTAGAGTCTAGAGTCTAGAGCAAGGGTCGGCAACTGGTGGACCGCGGTCCAGATCCGGACCGCGGAAGGTAAAATAATGGACTCCCAAAAATTTTTTGAAAGTATAAATTACTCAATTAAATTATTTAAATAGTTTTCTATCGATAATAATACATTTGAGTGCCACCCTTATCATTTCTACTACAATTGCATGATTGATTTGAGTTCTTAATAGTTAGTAGGTAGATTAAATTTGTGAGTGCAAATTAAAATAAAAAATTAGTAAGGAATGCGAGTTTTTTTTGTGGACTTAGAAATTTTCAAAAGTATCCGGACCTCACGTAAAATTACTTGCCGACCCCTGGTCTAGAGCATCAAAATGATCAGATCTTGGTAATTTCCTAGAAGAAAAAAAATTAATGATGTTGATCCTTCATATTTAAATATCCACATTTGTTTCTAAGACCTTTTCTGACAAAAATCTATTCGACCGAAAGCCACACCACCGCCGACAGCCACCTAACGCTCCCCCCCCTGGTTCCAGGAATGCACCGGAAATCGTTGGAGGCCGCCGAACACCTGAAGGAAGACAACACGACCAACAGCGACCACGAGGAATCCACGTCGATGCGGACCGACGCGAGCGACTCCAGCGCCACCTCGAGCCAACCCCCGCAGACGCAGCCGAGCCACGCGGGCGCCGGCGACAAGGACCAGCAACAGCCGCACCCGCCCATTGCCGGCCAGCAGACGTACAACGACGACCCCGAGGCCTTTAGGAACAACTCCATAGCCTGCCTGAGGGCCAAGGCCCAGGAGCACAGCGCCAAGCTGCTCAACCACAATCTGATGCTCCATATCAGGCCTAACCAGCAGAGCTGTGATGCGAACGCCAACAACCTCCACCACCAGGAGGTGGTGACTTCGGAGTCCGGCCAGGCCATCTTCTGACACAACGCGGACGGGTCCGCCTAAGATTTTGTACTGTTGTAGATTTCCTTCGTGGTTACTGAGGCTGAACTATTCGATGTTCCTTCTATTGGCGAAAGGTATTTGAGGTTCAGATTTTCAGGTGGAAGCGATTAGTTTTCTGAGAAAGCTCTAGTTGCTACTAGTTTTTCATTTCGATTGTAAAAAAAATCGCAGATACCGGAAAACTAGGCACTTTCACTACATTAATATGAAATATAAATATATTTTGTATAAATAGTATAAATAGAAGCAATTTATTTTAGATAATCCTTTTAAAATAAATTTTCAGTAGCTGAAGTATCTGAACATAAAAATAGACAGAGCTTTTTTTAAGACCATATTGTAGACAGAGCTTATATTCTCGTCTAACGTAAATACAGGGTGTAAGAAGTATGACTGCCATAATTTCAGCATGAGAGTAATCATAAATGAACAAAAAAGTTGTATATTACAGGGGCGTAAGATTAACAATTTTCAAAATACAGCGAGTATTAACATTGGGGAGTTTCATTACAACGTGATAACAGCGCTCAACCTGCTGACGTGTACACGCGGCAGACTTGTCCTATGGAAAAAATGTAAACAACTATTATTGTGAAACATTTAGTAAATTTCAAGACAATTCAGTGGCGACGCCCATAAGAGGGGTAGCCAGATGGTGGCCAATGATTTCAAAGGGGTGGTAGAGAATACAATATATCTAACTGTGATAAATATTAATTTTTATTACTGCTTAATCTAATAAAAAAAGGTTTAATTATTCGGATATTTCTGATATTTTTAAAGAGTTATCTTTAGTCTACAACAATTTTAAGCTTAAATAAACTTAACGTATTTAAAAAAATAACACATTTTTATCATATCAGCAAAATTCGTCTATTATTATGATTTTGAGCAAATGCATCTACAACGCAATCAAGGTTAAGTATTGTGGCTTTTTCCTTTTCAATACTTAATATAGAAATATTTGACAACCTATCATTAACCATCATTGTTCGAAGGTAGGTTTTTATTCTTTTTAAGCACGAAAAAGATGTTTCACAGCGTGCGGTACAAACTGGCAATGTAAGAGCAATTTTTGTTAAAGTTGATAGAATTTAAAAAGCTGGATAAAAATTATGTAAAAGTTTACATAGGTCTAACATTGATTTGATATTTTTATTTTCTTCTTTGGCTAACATTTTGACAGTTACTTTTGTAATATAGGAGTGGCCGATAAATTTTTAGTGGTGGCCTGGGCCACCCCTGCTCCCCCCCCCCCCTAGCGTCGCCACTGAGACAATTGTTTTCCAGTAATAATAATGGTTAAATATACATATTTTTCTTAACTTTGAGATTTGTCTTCAATTAAAATGTTTATAGTACATTAGAAGGAAAGAAAACAAGTTAAAATTTTCAACTTTCGCCAATTTCATTGTATTGTTCAAGAATGACCTACAAAGTTCGTCCAATTTGGATGGCAATTTGATGTGAATAATCTTAAAGAAAATTGTCAATGTCATCATCGTCTCCATCGCTTCATCTTGAGCGCAAAAGATCTAATACTTCTAGAGTACTATTTATTGTTTTTTTTTTTTTCATCAAAAAACATTATTTAACGTTTCATTATTATAATTAACAGGACTAAGATTTAAAGTTTGTTTAGAAATGCAATTATTTCTACGTTTCTTTTATTTTAATGAAAAAACAATGGAAAGGATTGTCTAAAATAAGTTGTCGTATTTTTTTCTATCACGCAAAAAATAAACGGTTGTACAAATGTAACATCGAATTTTCAGTAAACCGAATTGTTTTAATTCCGTAAAAGTGGTTTATAATTATAAATCTAGAGTGTACAGGGTGAGAAATTAAAAATCATTAATTTCTTTTTGATATTTGAATGTCATGCAATAAGTGAAGTAAGGTGAATTTATTTTCCATATGGATCTAAAACCAGTTCTAGTAGTACTTTTCATTATTCCAATGTACTAATTCTTAGAAAACTTGATCAACAGATCAGAAGTTCGAGGTCTGATCAAAAAGTAATGGGAATTCTTAATTTCTCAGTATTTATTTAATTTTCAATTTTTATCCACTCACACTAACGTAGGTTGGTGGTTGAGGCATCACAACGATATTGTGTTTCGCTAAATCCTTGACTCTTCTCTTGTGTACTTGTCGTATCCTCCTGACTGACTCGTTCAAATTCCACAAAACTTGTACGTAGTACTCCTTGTTAACTGTACGACCGGGTAGTAAAAAACACTTGTACCATTGATAAACGCGTGACTGTGACATAGTATCGTCGGCAAGATACAAAACGAACAATTTGAACATTCTCGTTACTTTTTGATCAAGCCTCGTATATCATCTACGCGAGTCTAAAAAATATCTTCACCTTACACAAATATCTTTTAATTGTTGTGCAATATTACGACCTGAGGTGGCAACGTTTCGACTGCCTAACATTGTGCAATTATTTCCAGCATTTTTAGAGAAATGTACTTAAAACTAGTCGGTACGTTGCCACCCAATCAAGATATAGCGTCGTGTTATAAATGAATTTATTTTGTACATAGTTGAGATGATGAGTTTCTTTGTAAATTATTTAAATTATTTTGTAAAAATTGCTATTGTATAATTTTGTACATTTTGAGAAATATTAGAACTTAAGTACCAATTTTTTTACTTACATACTCTAAATGAAAGTTACTTAATCAAATGAACCTATGGTGATTGAAAACGGACAAAATTATATTTTTATTTGCAACATTATTTATAATTGACCGAGACTCAAAGTCGTATGTCGCGTCGTGTGAGAGCAGCTTAAGAATTATAAATTTCTCAACGAACATGCATATTGTTTACTGATTATTTACGACCATATCATTTTCCTATGTATATTCCTAGGTTTTATAGTGTGATATAAAGGAGCACGATACGTTTTCAATCACCTGGGGACATTTGGACAACCAAATCGAATATGCTCACCTTACAGACGATTTACTACATATTTTACAAAAATTATTTACGTACTTAAGGGTTACATGGAAGTGTTAAATAATTTTTAGTTATCGGTAGTATAGTATGCAGTGAGTGTAGATATCGTACTTATGGATAAAGTATAACTATATAGTTATATTAAAAAATATGCAATTTTTAATATTGCTGTTAAGATATATGTGTACTGCAAGAATATGTATAATAAAAATATCCAAGTCAAGTTTTGTTTCTCTTATATGCTAACACGCCTTCTAACATCAGCCTATCCAGAATGGGCTCATTCAGCATTTTTTTTTGTATTCAGGAAATACACATAATAGTTAGTTAATGTGTAAAAATCTGCATTTCTTTTCAACAATTTCTCCCTAATAAAAACGGAGCGCGAATAAAGGCACGAAAGTCATGTTGTGACGTCATATCACTCGCTGGAGGCTAGCCCACGCACTTGTCTGGCTCCCACATGACGTCTTTAGCTACGGAAGCAGACAATAACCCTGGTGCAAGAAAGGAATAAGCGGCAATACTTAAATTGTTCTGGATAGGAAAAATAATTGTTTTTATGTTAGTATTTTTTGTTGTTGTGTCATTTGTTACTTATTTTATATTTTTAAATTTGCCCCAGGTGGAAGACGTGATCAGATTTTATATTTGCGCCACACGAAAAGAGTACATTTTTGAACCCATATTTGCAGAAATGTAATTTAAAAAAAAGACTTATCCCCTTCTTACACCAAAGTCTTTAATTGAACTGGCCTGCTTTTTCCGGTTAATGATTTTTTGTTTGGCAAAAATAGTTTAATAAAAATAGCCCTACGCTAATCCGTTTGACGCAAATATTTCTATAATTAATTTTATAATATTTCACGTGTGGAAAAATACCAGTATACAGAGAAAATACTAAAACTATACAACAAACAAATATCTTGAGACAAAAGTTAATAACGCTTTAAGCCAATTGAGTGGTGTGACGACACAGATGCATTGCGAGTAGCACATTTCACCATATATTTAAGCGGTTAAGTATTTGTGGAAAATGTAAAAACAAGTTATAATTTGAATGAGCCCAATGGAATTATTGAGCATGCCCCTAAGAAATATTATTTAAAGCCTGTGTTGTCAGCAAAGAACATAAGTTAAGAATTCGAAGAAATTTTTCAAAAATAATTATAAAATGCAAAAATAATTAACTGTTCTTTTAGAACAACATATTTTGTCAATATCCTGTAAAAATAGCGATTAAAACAATTTTCAGGGATTGAATATGTAGCATTAATTAACAAACAATCCTAAATTAAAGTGTTTACATTTAATATTTATTCTTCAAACTCATATTTATAGTTCATACGTGATTTTACATTCAACCTAACCTTAGTGAGTCATCTAATATTTCATACTATGCTAAATATTCCTATGATAAGAACAAATAACATAGCCAGTTGCGCTCTCATTACGAATTGAATAATTACTATTCTTCATGAACAGATTAGATTCATATTACAATCTTTACTACTGTAATATATAGTGTGGAACTGCCAAATGGAATAAATTCAGTATCCCAATTATTGTGCATATTTATAAATATTTGTGAGACACGTCGATTTTGGATTCCGAAATGACATTCTGCAAAGTAAAAATTTCATCCCTCAGAATGGCAGTTACAACCCCTACATTTTTAAACGGGAAGTAAGGGCTTGTGATACCTCATTTGAAAGGTATTTGCATTCTCTATTCAAAAATAGTATGGTTTTAATATTTATTGCCAAAATTAGCAGTAAAAAAATAAATTCGCTACAGCAAACTAAAAAAAAAAAATTCAAAATTAGTAACCCAATTTTTTCTTATTGAGTAATGAATTCCGTAAGAATGAATGATTTGACTTTTAAATCAATTTGAGACCTGTATTGAATTTTACAGTATATTTAAAATTTTATAATTGAAATGGCCGTACAGTGTACAATATAAATGATGATAGATGGCATATTCGTCATATCTCGATCTCATGCGTTGTTGTTTTTTATTTAAATGTCTGTGATTTCGAAAACATACTCTAATCTATCTTTTACATCCGTATTTTATCATAATTGTATTCAACAACGCAATATAAAGTTGTTTTCTTTCGCATATCTTGTATGGGTAGTCTCTAAAAAAAAACATAATAATTTCATTAGCCGATACATGTTTTATTGGAATACAATTTTCATCGTAACTTTGTTCAATATAGCCACACCGACAAATTGTAGTGTTCGTATATGCAGATATAGATAATTATTAACATCAATAAAAGCGGGAATAACTGTTTTCCTGGAACGACTCCTAATCCTAAGGGCTCTTCAAAGATTGGACGTGAAACAGCTTTTCAAGGGCCATTAAAGATATACAAGGGGAATCAAAATTCATTATTTAGCGTTAGATTATAAATAATGAGAAAAATGAAGAATACCAAAATATTTACAGGGTGATTTACAAACGCTGACCAAAAATGGAATCTCGTATTATTTGGTGAATTTTTAGGGGAGTCGTTCCTATAAACTTTCTATCTAGTACGATTCGTTAAGAATATACAGGGTGTTAAACTGAAAAAAATATTTTTAATTTTTTTTAATAATTTAAAAACTAGTAACTGAAATGATTTGAAATTATTCACATGTATTTATGTAAACATTATCCAAAATCTAAAGCCTTTTTCTAAAATTCAGATGCTTCAGTGGCTGACATACAGGGTATCGGTGACATATTTTTCGAAATAAAATAGTACGCCACTGCTTTACGGTAAAAATCATGATATTTTCCGATTCGTCTTCTAATTTTCTATATATTACTACTCTTTTATGTTTTTCGAAAAAAGCCTGACTTTCAAATAACACCTAAAACGCACTGAAAACACCGGACCTCAACCCACTAGATTTCTTTTGTGGAATACTGTTAAACAGCTGGTATACAGTGAACAAATTAATACACCGGAGCAGTTAGCAGAAACAATAAATGATGTCTTTCATCAGATTCATGCAACAATAAACTTCGAACAAATTACATTTTCATTACTAAAAAGATGTGGCGCCTGTGTTCGTGTTTACTCAAATAAAATCATTAAAATGATGATGACTAATGTCATTAATTTCTTTATTCGGTTCAATAACCGAATGATTAGTGTTTGTCATGTCAGTTAAGTAAAAGTGTTTTCAGTTAGTTTTTTAAGTTTTACTCGAAAATCAGGCTGTTTTCGAAGTTTAGCACCCTATATCTTTTTAACGTTCTAGATAAAAAATTTATACGAAAGACTCCCCTTAAAATTCACTAAAGAATCCGAGGTTTCATGTTTGGTCACCGTTTGTGAATCACCCTGTATTTAGATTCTGTAATGTTTCATAAAACTAACCAAAAATTTAAAAATTTCTGAGATATTAAAAACGAAACGAACAAAATGGACACAAAAAAGTCTTAAAAATATATTTTTTTATCAATACATCTCTGCCATAGAAGTTCCTGGTCACAGGATTGAATTTACCCTCATCAATCCGGACAATAACATTGCCCCCTGCGACAGGCAAATTAAAATAAACTTTTTCGGTATTTTGGTTCATTTTCCGTGTTCGAGATTTTGTTTTTCTTCATATTTGGTTTATTTTATTATTGTAGGATTTTACGGATGGCGATTTTTCACAAAGTAGCAGGACTGAATCTCAAAAGACCATCATTTAACACCAACACTTGTCTCTCGCAAGAATCGTATCACTTATCGGAGGACACCCTGTATTCCGCACGCTGCGAAGATAATTTCTATTCACCCTGTATACTGCAAAACTGATACGCTACAATTCCCTCTTACGTGTGAATTTAGAGAAAAATTAACCAATTGCCTCGGTTTCAACTGTATTAAAAAATATATAAATTGACGTTGAAGATAATGTTTTTTACAGATTTGAATCCGCTAGTCCCAAAGTGATAAAGACAATTGGGCACCTAAAAGTTTTTTTCCACATAATGGATACCGTTCAGGACAACAAATATATTTTTTTGACAATTGAAACCTCTCAAATATCTGAGGGAATGATACTATAGCAATTTTGAAATCTACGACTATGATAGAATAAACTAATACTGACTGATGTTAAAACTACTCATTTTCCAGAAGAAAACTGAAAATTTTTTTTGTTAGAAATTCAGTTTTTAATACAGCGCAATCATGTAATCGTAAAAGCCCAAAAAATATAATGTTCTAGGAATTTTTATTTTTGTAGGAGCAACTAAAATTCAAAAATTTCGGCGTAATTTTTTTTAACTTTTGATAATGACGTATTAAAACTTTTATAACAAAAAGTGTCAATAGATTATTTCTGTAAACGGATTGTTTTATAGTTACAGTTGATTTATTCAACTGTGTTAGTTAATACTGAAAAAATATAAACTCAAAAATTTGTTATTTCCGTTAAAATATACCAATCAAATTTCCAAAATACTCAGTGACGTCGAAATTTTGGGGTGCCAGTGGTAGCAACTCTGCCACTGGTACCCCAAAAAAAATTTACTTGCCCCCTCTCACATCCACCTCAAAACGCCCTGGTTTAAGTCATTATTACTAAGCAACAAAAGAACAGATGCAAGCTCAGAATGATGCCTGTGAGGAAGAAAAAGGAACTTTCTCAAATTTCTAGTTTTCAGACATCTTCAAAGGCGTTTTTCTCGAAACGACATTTTCTTGATTCACGGGAACTCTAGTTCAAAAAGTTAAGAACCGATCGTTATGAAAGTTGAAAGTGTTTCTTTATAAAATTACAAAGAACATAAACCAACAATTGGAATGATATCATAATAAAGGTGTTTTTTATTCAAAATAAGTGAAAATCGATAAACTTTTTTTTAAAACCCAGCTCAAAATATTGTTAAACTAATGTGAAAATTTGATCAAATTCTAATCAATCTGTCCCACTCAAAAATATTCATGAGAAACGCCTGAAAATCAGCCTCCTAATGTAGTTTATCCCCTTAACCCAATATACCCTATTTCAAAAAAGGGCTACCTATTTTGTTTTCTTTTTCTGGAGCCTAATTCTGGAAAACTATACTTTCAACAGTTTTACTCCAGCTTACGTCTAATTGTTGTTAACAAACAACCGCCCAATACCAGAACCTTAATTCGCCAAAATTACCCGGTGCTATATTCAGATCTCTCGCCGAATACGAAAATTAAGCAGCGTACAACTCGGACAAACTGTGTGTCGACGTACGTAACACAACAATACCTAATTATAAACTTTTAACAAGAACGTAAGTTGTCTAGTATTCGAAGAAACTCCTGGTTATTGAGATAGTCAGCATATCCACATATTTCTGCACGCGGTATCAATGTTATCCTTTAAAAACCCAAACAAACAACAGATAAAAGGTTAAATATTGGTTTCTGAATATTTTGTGTACGCTGTATGCTGCTTGCAAGCATATGTTTATGAAATAATATCGCTCATGTAATATTCATCAGGTTATAATAATTTCTGTCTACTATTCAATATCTACTTTTTTTAAATACAAAACTGTCCAACAGAGGACTTTTGGTACAGAAAGATATACTAGGTGTTGTCTAATGAATGGGCAACGCTGTAATGGGATGATCTTAGCGATGTTAACTCACTACTTTTATTCGTAGAAAAGTGTGAAGAACTAATTTCTAAATTCAGAAATCACCCACTGTGGGGACCAAAAAAGTTGAGATTTTTAACCTGCCGAATGTATAGCTTTAAAATATGACCTAATACTAATCAAATTTGAATCCCGAACGATTTTTTTTTCCATTTTTTGCCTCTCTGTATCTTTTTCACTAAGGTTACGTCTAGGCTCGAGATAATGCGATCGCTGATTGGCTGGTGAATCAGAACTCATTTTTCTGATACTGTAGATCTACTAACAACTTAAGGCCTTACAGTTAATGAGCAAAGCTATCGAATAAACATACATGGATGATATCACAAATAAATAAAATACCATTTATTTATGTAACTTACCACATACTGATTTGCAGCAAACGTTTAATAAATAAATAAACATTATGGACTGGTTTTGATGATAATGAAACAAACTACGATGGAGATTTAATTCCTATGTACAGGATGTTCATCACATTTAAATCCCTTTTAGAAACAGGTGCGATATGATGAGATAACTATAAAATAATTATCATTGATGCGATCTATAAATTAATATTCATTCGCGTCATTAGGCACATCAATACCACCCAAAACAATCTTGTGATGTTGAAAAACAGTTTTTTATAAACACGTTTTTGTAAGGGTGTGTGGGAGCTAATGGGCACCTTGCTTGAGTGAAAATAAACCGAAAAAAGTTACCCCAGTAACTTAAAATGTTAAATAAAGCTACTTAATTTAAGGTAACCCATAATTTTTAAGGATATTTCAATAAATCGTCAAAAAGGATTTACTTTGGCCAAAATGTGATGTTTAATTGGATCAGAACACCCCCAAATACTGAACTGTGCGTATCTGATGCAGAAAAAAAATTGGAATCTATATTTTCAGGAACAACGCATTTTAGTGCAAGTAAAGTTAAGTACTTTTGAAAAAATTACTGCGTTCTCACAATATTGACCGAAAAAGAAAATATGGTGAAAAAAAACAAAAGGTTATTAGTTGATATACACAGGGTGATTCAATAATAATGGTATATATGTTAAAGAAAGATTACGTCAAATTATGACAATTGAACTAAATATGTTTTATTCGAATATTGCTCCTTTTTGTTCCAGAGGGTGTCAAAGTCAAAAAAATATTTTTTGCTATATTTTGAATATTTTTGGATGGATTATCTTGAACGTACTCCTGGTTTTTAAGGTGGCAATTACGAATATGGTAACAATATTGCAGTTACTTCTAGGGAGCGCTAGTTGCATTCTCCTGTTGGTGCAAAAATATGTCTAACTATTTTGCCCTTCCAAAATCTAAATTTCCAGTAACAAATTATTATATCTAGTTCAATTCTAAATAAAAAAGGTACAGTTGTTAGAAGTCGCTAAACTCCACTGTTTTAGAATTACAAAGCAATAAAATTTTATTATTGGCCAAAACTAAATAAAACACTGTTTATATCGAAATCGCCTACCCATATCAAATTTCAATGAAATATCTTTAAAAGCAACGAAATTATCTTAAAAAAAATGACAAAAAAATTATGTAAAGGCCGATAACTTTTTGACAAAGCAAAATTTTACTGTGGTAACTGGATCTAAATCGTTTTTGTTTCACTCTTGAAGTACAACGTATTAGCTTCCAGATACCGATATTAATGAACAACAAAAGTGTAATTTACAACAAATACAGATTCCGGTAACAAATATCTTTTGTTAGAACTTTCTCCGCACATATTTGCAAACATTTTAAAAGACTAGTTAAAAACATAATGTATAGTTCCACAAAGTTCTTTTTAATATAAAAAATGTTTTAATTATTTTTTAATTGTGAAATAAAAGAAGGTACCGACTAGAATAAACCCTGTATATGCAATACTGAAACAATGAAACGGCGATATTACGTCACCTACACATTTTTCACCCAGTTTTCCAATGGTTGTGAATTTTTAAATACATGCCCAATTATTTAACGAATTCGAATACTGCAATGAAAATTCATTTGTGTACTTTATTATCCTTAAAAAAAATTATTACCCTTAGGACTAAAGTAGTAGCAACAGTAAAGGATTTGAATGGACATGCAGCTGTCTTGGCGGCAATACTCATCTACCTTTACCGTTTCTTGTACAGCGTACCTGTGTAATACCTGGTTTTCAATGGAACGGGACTGTTACAACCGATAGTGGCGCCGCCAACGGCCAAAGAGCGAAACCCTCGGAGGCATCGATCTGAAATTTATTGTACGTATCCCGTTGAGTTCTAAAAATATCTCGAAATACTGACAACTTTACTTAACAAATGAAATGAATTCCCTAGATTCCCAAGTAGCTCTGAATGTGACGCTTTCGAGGCCGAGGAAATTTTTTAGAATGGGTCGGTTAAATAAGCGAAGGGTAAATACAAAAGAAATGAAATTGAATTCTACGGAAATACAAATAAATTAGCAAAAGGGAGCATTTAAAGTTATTAAGTGTTTTGCTGCAAGAAAAACTCGTCGAAATTGGTTTATTTATAAAATATTTTAGTAATTGATAGCAAAATTTCAAAAAGACCTCTAAACTTTAAAAATATACGATATACATGGTGTCAGGGAGCGATTGAGCCTTACTTCAAGGGTGCCTTCTTTGGGTGAAAACAAACCCATTTAAATCAAGTTACCTTAATGCAGTTTTGCTTCCTGAAAAAGTTACGAGGTTTATAAAAAGTGTATTTATTTAATTTTTTTAAGATAACTTCGTCACTTCAATGAAATTTGATACGAGGGAATTTTTGGGGTAACTGAATATGAAGATGAATTTATTATTTAACTCAAAACATAGAGATATCTAAGAACACATTAACAGTATTATTTTTCAATCTTTTACAACAGTCGTTGGTTCCTGACAGCTGCGTTCTTAGGGGTATTAAATTTCAGTTTTTCCTAAATTTGCAAGAAAATTTAATATTTCTTACAATTTACACCAATTTAGCCATATTACAAGTCCTGTGCATTTAAATTTGCGGTATTACGTTCAGAAATCGAAAGTTTATGCCTTAGTAGACATTGACTTTTTAACTCAGCTACGTTATTCTAAAAATAATTAATTTTGCTACAAACTTAGCAAAATAATGTAGTTTACTTGTAGTAAGTAGTGTAGTTGATAATTGACGACAGTAAAAAAATTAAATAAAATTTTCTCTAGAAAGATGTATAAAAATGACAAAAAACAAAAGACTGTTAGAGTTACACAAGGGCGTCGCCAAGGGGGGCAGAGGGGCAGCTGCCCCCCCCCCCCTAGAAGTTCGAGAAAAAAAGGACAAATTTTCTGAAGCTAAGAAAACATTAGATTGAAAATTTTTAATAAAATATTTTATTTACTTACAATTTAATTTTGAAAATTAATACACTACTTTATTTTTTAAAAAAACAATTGTAATAAGCTGCCCCCCCTAGAAATTCGAAAAAAATGGGCAAATTTTCTTAAGCTAAGAAAACATAAGATTGGAAATTTTTAATAGAATATTTTATTTACTTCAACTTTAATTTTGAAAATTAATACACTGCTTTATTTTTTAAATAACAATTGTAATAAGCTCCCCCCCCCCTAGATATTCGAGAAAAAAGGACAAATTTTCATAAGCTAAGAAAACATTAGATTGGAAATTTTTTAAAAAATATTTTATTAAACTTTAATTTTGAAAATTAATACACTACTTTACTGTTTTAAAAAGAATTCAAAAATATAAAATTTTAATGTTAAAAAGTAATACATTTCCATATTTTAAAAATTTAGCTCTCGAATTTTAAATTAAAAGAAATAAATTTTTATCTATCGGGACCAGAATAAAAGTTTAACAACAATAATGAGTACACACAGAAAGCTTATTTTTGACAACCATGAAGATTGTATTAGTAAAGTGCTCAACAAATTTTCAAAAAACCCGAGATTATGTTTTACCTAAATTTCGTTGAATTTTTTTAGCAATTTATTTTTTTTTTGGTTTTCTTGTATAAAAATGTTTTGTTAAAAATATTTCTAAAAAAAATAATTCACTGTACTTATTTCTACCTATAATTTATATTTCTCTCATCCCCTCTCTTATTTACATAAAAAAATATGCTGGGGACGGGGCATATCATCTTTTGATCTCTGTATCTCAAATACTGGGCAGCAAAGGCGATTTTTATAAATCAAACCATCTTTTATTTCTCTTTGTAAAGGTGCTCTTATACGAATGAGCCATACCCCAAAGGTAGCTTCCTTGGACGAAAGTAAAAAGATTTTGATAAGGTTATCTTGACGTGTTTCTTTAGAAAGCTACAAGTTTTTTTGTTTCCAAAAATTTGAAACTTATCTATATGTTTCAAGTGCCAATCTCTCATGATAGTTACTGAACGAAGAATTTCAAACTATTATCAGTAGCGTTGGAATTAGAAAGAATTTTCGAGATTTAAGCTAACAAAGAAAACGTTCGATAAACTTTTTTTATATATTGAGAAATAGACCGCTTCCAATTAAAACTCTTGTTTTACTTATGTCCTGACTTTTTTTTATAGAATTGACCAATAAAGAGTAAAATTTAAAAAAACCACAAAAATTAAGAGATATTAGGAAAATTAACACCCATTTTAGAAAAACCGTTGAGATTTTTGAGATGTAACTAAAACCCGAAATGTCAAAATTACATAAAAACAATCACAGTGATTCCATTCAAATTTAGCATACCCACTTGATTGTTTACAGACATATTTATACGCCACATTTTCTCAAATACAGGGCGTAGTTTTTGGAGTGGACTTGGTAATTTTAGTTTGCAAATTTTCTTCTACGATATTTCTAACTAATTTCTTTCATACGACAGAGCCCTAAAGACAAAACACAAATGAATTTTTGCTGCATGTTT
The DNA here is from genome assembly GCF_000390285.2 of Anoplophora glabripennis. Classification (NCBI taxonomy): domain Eukaryota; kingdom Metazoa; phylum Arthropoda; class Insecta; order Coleoptera; family Cerambycidae; genus Anoplophora; species Anoplophora glabripennis. The sequence goes on from NW_019416799.1 coordinate 552,276, forward strand.
TCAAGATAAACGGTAAAATGTACTATGTATAGGTAATTATTGCTAAAGGTGCCAAAACATCAAAGTTGTTTTAAAAATAATATAAATAAAATAAATTATAATCTACATGGTTCCTTACAGCTACATTTACAGCTTGAAGTAAACTATAGGTACCTTTCCATCGATTTTGAACACCCTTACAACCTGTATCACGAAAACGAAAAGATTCAGCAGCAACTTTCAGAACATGAAATATACTAATTTGTTCAACAATTTGAGTTACAAGATTTTTAAAAATGCGCCTCAATCTTTCATTGACTGAGTCTCCATTACTTATAAAAACAAACCAAAATAAATTTTCAAAACACTAAATAAATTTATAAAATTGTTTTCCAAGATATTTTTTTTACATATATCAGCTTGAAATCAGAATATTATTTATTTTAACTAAGTAAGGACATCACCAAATGTGTGATTGTTTTTAATTTCACCAGAAACGTACTTGAGAAATTGAAAAATGTCACTAAAACCAAAGAATATAACAAAAATATCGAGTTCTTTACTAAAATATTTATATAATTTTTACTATCCTTTGTTTCGAATAAGATATTCCATCAGTTTCCACCGACAAACATATTAATATAGTTCAAGCTCCACAAAGTGCTTATACTCAAGGTCTTTTAGATACCTAGGTGTCGCATCGGAAACAACAAAGGTTGATATACTTTTGAGTGTATCATTTATAAGCATCACACTAAAAAGGACTCATTTTAACAGTAAGTTATGGCGCGATACTCATCAGAATACTGGATAATGTACCTATATTCAGGGGGTTACACAATTTTTTTACAAATCTGTCTTAAAATATCTCTAAAATCATTCTCTATGATCATTCTATTTCATGATTCAAGCAAATTGTTGGCTTAAAATAAAAAAACGGAGGATTTTTTTTCTTTAAATATTTAGTGTCATCTTTTTTGTTCAGGATTATATCAGAAACTATAAAAAAACACTATTACACTTTGCCGATGTTTTGTCATTTTCATTACATCTTAAGGACTCTATGTGTTGGTTTCAAAGGGGAAAAAGTTATAATTGTGTGTAAAGACATTTGAAATATAAAATTAAAACTATTCCTGAACATGAAAAATGATGTTTAACTTTTTGTTATCCTTTCTGACGGAATCATAATCATCACAACATAAAAAATACTGAACATTTCCAAAAATTACTAAAATATTTGAACTTGCATACTTTAATAATACATATTTATTACCAGAAACTGTAGGTATGGTACTTGAAATTTTGACAATTCAAATCACCTACATTGAAACAATATAGTCACTTTCCAACATGATGTATGTAAATATGTGAACCTCCTTATATCAAATAACATTTTAAACAATGCCTTTTTCTAAGGAAAATTCTGTAGAAATGCATATTATGCCATTTATGTGTATATATGGCGCACAAAAAAATTCTCCAAAGGTATGGAATTAATGTATATTTTTTTAGTAAAAACTAGCAAATATATACAGAGGGTTGCATGTTAAAGGGTACAAATTAAGACGTAAGTCGAAACGCAATGTAATGTAAGACCCAGGTAGTACTGGGCATTATTAAACATTATTAGATATTTCTAGGCAATGCTCAGGTATTCCAGGGCATTATGAGGGAATTATCACGGCATTATGAGCATTACTAATGCATTAACAGAAATTCAAGACGTTAGACGTAAAATAGCAATTAGTGGGCAAAATTTGGATGAGCGGATTATTCCTCAACTAAGCTTACAATTTGTATAGTTAAAAATTATTTTAGAGACCAAACTCCTTTGTCGTATTATCATGCCAACAAAAATCATAAACGTGGAAAAAAAATCACGTTAAAATCGTAAAATTTGACCCGTGGTTTTAAGGACTTTGCCACATAATATAATTCAAAAACATATTCCTATCGTTCTATGTCTAATATTCATTTTACAGTCGAAATGAAATCGTTCGGTTCGGTTATTCACTTCGTTATCTCCTCAAACTCAAGAGATATAGATAAGCTCAGAAAGATTAAATCTAATTTCGTCGACAGTAAGTTTACAGTTCGGGATCGTCTTTTAATTAAAATGTATTTTATAACTTCGAAACATCAGTAACTAAAGGTTTTTGCTTAATACTATGATAATATAGATACGGGGCTGAAAAAAGTCGTCAACGTGTTCAAAATTAAAAATATTCTTTGATGTGAATTTAATTTTCATAATATTTATATCCTTTATCTCATAAATATGTAGGTTCCTATGTAAAATGGAAATAATATGTTTGATATTATAATTAGATAATTACAACTCATATTAAAACGGTAAAAAAAAGAGAGTAATGAACTATTTTAGACATTAAATACTATTTTATGATAAAATAATACACATATAGATATTCTTGTCTTCTTCATCATATATCTACCTAAATTTAGATCAAAATTAAAATAGACAATAAAATAAAAAAAATGTTATGTAATTATCAAAAATTAATTTAATTTGCGTGTTTTTCTCGAGTTGTTAACTCAAAACGTAAGGGTGATATTATACCTAGTTCTCATTATATAGATACACTACATATTGTCAGAAGAACCCTACAGTACAAAAAAAAATTAAAATCTGTTTTACATTTACGTTTTTCTATTATTAGGCAGGTAATAGTTAAATTCAAAGCTACAGTATTTTAGAATAAAAAAAAATAATAATATCACACCAGAAACTATAGTAACAAACACGTATACGTAACTATTTTTTTAATATTTAAAGCAAAAACAGATGTCAAATTTGTAAAATGCAACTGTTAGTATTTCGAATAATTTTAAATCATTAAAAATTACCAAAATGAGCGATAAATTAGAATACTTTTTTATCCAATTTATTGACGAATATCAATATAAACTGGTCAATTTCTTGAACGAGTTGAATATTGGAGTAAAACAAGTTTTATTAAGTCTTTGCCAGGTGTCGAAAATTTTTTTCTATAAGGTTTTGAACATGCTCATGGTTCCGCTAACTAGATGTTTTACTCATCAAAAAAGTCTGCTTCGCTTTTTCCAAGTTTCCAGTTGCTGTTAGGACCTGTTGCTTCTCGAGGAATTGCAGGAACACTACACTTTTATGTCCCTTTCAGTTCGCATAATTTTACCTCAACCGTTAAACACTGATTTTATTAATGATGTGAACACTCCGACACGTTAATTAATTCACGATAAATTTAAAAAATTACGAAAAAACCGTACAAAACCGACACACGACTCGCACCCACCCAACAACAATAGAAGAGGAGGGCGGCTCTAAATCTAACGCTCAAAGCACACTACGGTTATCCAAGACCTTGACGCCTGTTGACTCTAAACGGGTTTTTTGCATTTCTAGGTATTGCAGATTGGAAGAATAGTGAAAACACATAAATTTGACGTAAATTAAAGAAAATGTAGCAGATTGCCTTTGGGTTACTGGAAGTACAAATAAAAAGCATAAGATACTATGAATTTAGAAACATTTTGACTAGCTGGGTACAACAATTCAGTGCTGACAATATAACAATGTAAAAACGCAAGAAACTTTAAAAGTCTCTTTTTATTATACGTTTTATACCTACATAGGCTTTTACTGTTATTTAACTCTGAAATATACTAAGCTAATTTAAATAAAAAACAGGCTATAGTCCACAGTGAAGTTTTTTAGGTATAGGTATCATTAATAGCTTATTCTGAAGAAGCTACTTTTATACACTACCAGATATTGGTGCCAAACAGTACCTATGTGACCACCAGATGAGGATTTTGGGAAAATTTTTAGATTTTATTTAATATCCTTCAAAGTTAAGTAAATATGAAAAGCTTGATGGTGATTAATATATTTGTGGCATTTATAGTAGTATGTTTTATATAAACAATATTTCGAAATATGCAGTGACTCGCTTAATAACAGACACTATGGAAATCTGGGAAATTGTAAGTTAGAAAGTTGGTTCATACAAAACTCGTAGATTAGGTCACTAGATTTAAATTTTCAACTATAAGTAACATTTTTAAATAATTTTATTAACTTTGTATTATAAAGTTGACCTTATTAGATAATTTATGGTGATACTGCTTGAAAAATTTACTAGATAACATAGTTCTTGAATAAATGTTAAACTACTAAAGATTTAAAGAATATATTGAGCCAGTTTTATTTTAAAACCGGCATATCTCGAAGGGTATGTGTATTTTTAGAAATGGGTATCTATAGTAAAAACCTACTACTTAATCACAGCTACAAAATGAAATAAATAGGTAAGGTACCTATACAATATCAGTGACAACTGTTCTTTTATGAAACTTTTACAAAATGTGGGTAAATATGTAAAAATGTGAACCTTTTCTGATAGAACATGATTCTAGGATAGTGAAAGGACGAAAGACTAAATAAATATTTGTTACTAAATAGAGGATGACGATCGACACGTTCATTTTGTATTCAGTGCGAGTTGCACAGCTCCCGGGATGCTACAAACCGTGTCATGACGTTTATTAATAATTTTACTTTCTAAAATCTATATGAAAAGACTCTTGTGTTAGGTACGTAATTATTTTACAATCAAAACACCGATTTCAGAATAAAAATACAGCCTATACAACGAAAATCTTTTATTTCCTTCGGTTTTGTACAAGAAGTTTCTGAACCAAAAACTTTCTAGCAGCCAGCAACTGCAAAGGTGGATAGTACGTCATTTTCTTACGCCACGTAACATTCCTAATTTCAATGAATAATACGCCCCACCACCGCATTATGTACCTCATATCTGTAAATAATATTTATGTAGGTATATTTAACATCATGGAAGGCAAGAATTCTGAAATGCATCGCGATTAATTCGTGATAAAGTACTAGCAATAATAAAGAAGAACATCGGACCTTGAACTGAGGCTGTAAATAAGGCTGGATGGCTGGAAAATTAATTATTATAAAAAAAGACGGCGTTGTGCCAAGCCGACTAGCGGCGACAATTTGAACTAGCTCAAAAATTCCTGGCGAAAGAACCACGTCCCTATCAACAACATGACAAGTTAAAATAATTCTAAAAGTTTCGTCACACAGTGCTCATTTTCGAAGTAGTTTTTCGATTTTACTCGAGTACACGCTGGTTATAAACCGAACATTTTTTCCGATTCCATAATATTGATACTGAAATTCATAAAATCTGCCTGAAAATTAACTATATTTCGCTTATTTATTACAATTTTAGATAATTTTATTAGTCAGTTCTATCACAAACATGTGCATCGTTTAGTGTTCGGACGCGATCGGAGGGGCTCGTTATCGTTGATGGAATACGTGCTTTTGGTGAAACAGCGACGACGCATATAGCATAGGTGGCGTTGTGACACACAATCAGGGTAAGGTAAGAAACCCTTCATTTGTTTTTGTAGTTATTTACCCCTAAAAGTCAAGATAACCGTGAATATACTTCGATTTTTGTTTGTGTTCGTCCAAGCCGGTGTTAAATATGCGGCAAAACCCGCGGAAAAGGAGGAACTTATGGTGAAATGTGTGTTTTGAAGTTCTCTTTTAAGAGGAAATTGTCTAACAGGTCATTAGCTTTGTTTATGGTTTTTCACGTTTTTTAAAGTTGATAAAAGTTGATGCATGCAAATAGTAGGCTGTAGAAGTGCGGCACGCCGTAGGGCCGTACAATAGTTGTAGATAGTGTGGTTTTATTTGTAGATAATTGTGAAAAGTAAGCAAAATCTCTCCGTGAGAGTTGCTGTCAAATTGCTTGGAGCTCGCGTACGGTATCATTTCATTATACAAACCGGGCATATAGAACGTCTCGGCCTCGCAAAGGCGGTTGTGCTAGGCTAGGTGACGGCACTCCGGCCGTAGCAAAGGAGCCCCCGGACTAAGAGGGGGGCCACATCCTGCCTGAGTAGGGGGCGCTGATCATAAAATAAATAACTCCGCTGGTGTAACGCTATGCCAGGCCCACGAACTGTAATAATTGTTCAATGCAGTTCTTGCTCTGAAATATTATATAATACCGCACAGAATAGGGTTAAGAAATTATTGAATTTATATTACTAAAGGTTATAAGTTTACAATTATTTATGCATTACATATTTTACAGCGTGTAGGCATTCTCACACCGGATGCAAATAAAACAGGAGTATCTAGTTAAATATTTGTGAGCAGGAATTTATTGCGAGTGTTAAATGGTAGAACAACTCGGTATTTTTTCCATTCCATATCAACTTTAACTAGGTATTTCGGAATTGAAATAGTTGTCACTTTTTCTAAACAAATTTATTATGTTTGTTGGTATCAACGTTTTAAAATTTTCGGAAAAACTGAAATGTAAACTTATGCAGTACTTCTACTTCCAAAACATTAAAATACGTGTTTTGAAAATATTAAAAAAATATTGCTGTGGACCACCATAAAACAGGACATTCCTCTTAACTTTTTAATACGTTACAGTATAGCCTTCCAGATGTACTAGCTGAATTAGTAGCTATGATCTGGCTTTGCAGTCTCCCAAAATCCTAAATATGTATATCTCGAATTTCGTCAATTTATAATGCAATACATTTTTTAAGTTTGTATTTAGTTTCAAAATCTAGAAGGCGTTGGAAATGCCTGAATATGAAACATCATCCAGTTACTACACTGATAATTGTTCTGTTTCCATGCCTAAAATTGCGAAAATATTACATCCTGTTTAAAATAATGTAGATAATTTATATGCAGACATTATTGTTTACTAGTCGTAATCAGCAGGGTCACTAATAGACTCGTTTTTCATCTACAGGCATTGCCAAAGCTTCCGCGATTTTTAAGCTGTAACAGAAACTTGAGTTTAAATCTTTATTAAAAAAAATTATTCTCCATTGTAAATAGATGAACTTGAGTTACAGGGGTTTTCAGTGATGATAGTTAAGCCTATTTTTTCAGGAAGTACATCTAGAAGGCAACTAAAAATGTTAAAAGGTTATCCTGTTTTTGCAGGGGAAATTCCCACAGGTAAGTAAATAAAAAAATGTCATGAATTCCCCTGTATATTCACCACCCCCAAAGACTGTCCTGATTTGTCCTGTGTTGCTGCCACAATTCTTAAGATAAGATGCTTTATTATACGGTTAAACATCATAAGTTCATGGTATGAGCAGGACAGTCTAAACTGTTTTTACAGAATTTTCGCTATTGCCTATAATTAAATTGACGTTTTGATTATCATGAATTGACACATATACCTAAAGAATAGTAACTATCTCTATCTACACTCGTTCAGATAAGGGAATTGATATATTAATGATAGAGCTTTTTTTGGAAACTAATTTCATATTGGTGTTTGGCAGTACGTATAAAAACTTTATCACTGAACTTCAATCTGTAGCAAAATGAAATAATATGTATATTTTATTAACCTATTTTAGCGTAACTTTCGAAAAATGGCTTGGCTATCGAAAAACTCGGTAAATTGAAAATCCTGTTTGGGCCTTAATGATAAACTAATCTGTTGCTTAAAGAACTTAAAAATCAGTAATTGTAAAAAATTCACTCAATACATTTCCTTATGTGTAAAATTGGGGAAGCTTCATTACATTTTTCGGTACAAACAAAATTGCTTTATTTCATCCTAAGGGATGTCAGGCAACCAGATGTACACCTTATACCCTATGAGCTTGCTGTGAAAATGATTGTTCTTATGTTTTACCAACGTATTCTATGACTAGAGATAAGGGAAAATTTTATATGAATATACTTAAGGAGATACTTCCCAAGAGGATGGTAAACCCCTTGAAGTTATTTTTCTCAGATATCTCTAATCGCTCACGATGAAACTGTAAAATTTTAAAGTTAAGTATTGCTATTGAATTTTAAATATGGCGGCTAATAAATAATTTTACTTGCTGAAATTAAATTTTAATCACTTTATTTGACCAAATAGATGTACGAGCTTTCAAAACTAATTGTTAAATATAACAATTTGTACAATTAAAACGTAACAATTCATAAATAGTGAGTTTTCATGAAAGTTGTGGAACAGAAAATTGTATTTGTTATTTCAGAACATAAAACGTAAATTATATTTGTACCACACTGAAAGGAAGAATAAATGTTAAACAAATTATGCCAGAAATAGGTAATTTTTCATTATTACACTGCAACACATTACAAATTATTGTATATTCGAATAATCTCTGTTTTCATTCTGTATTACCGATTTTCAAATTATTTCGACAAATTCTTCGTGGTGTTTTTTTTTCTTTGAAATATTTTGTAGCAAATACTTTTTTGTCCTTCCTACTTTATTTATTTACAAGCTCTACTATTTTTATACAATCTTTATTAATAATTAGTTCAAAATTATCTGTTAATAAAGAACAGAGCATGTTCTGCCAATTTTTCCCAAATCTTCACCCCTGGAGTTATATCCTTATTCTAGAGTTGTTGATACGACGTACCCTGTCAACAAAACTGACTTATTTTAACAACAAAACATTTGTTTACTGAAGAGCGTTTCATCCGTAATGCAAAATTCTCGAGAATTTATTTTTGAGATATATTCCTAAGAACGAACGATAAATCGAAAATAAGCCAGACAACAATCCTAAAATCAAAAGATATACAGGGTGTTTCAGAAAGACCTCCCGTAAATACAGAGGGTGATAGTATGTCTCCTCTTGTTTTCGAGATACAGACAAAATAAAAATTTTTAAATAGAATTTTTATGAACATTTCCAAACGGTGCGAAATATTTCTATGAAATTTGGTATTCCGGGGTTTTTAATGATGCCAAATACGCTGGTCTAATTATTTTTTTGGATATTTCATAGAGGGCGCTAGTTATGCCACATTCCTATTACATTTTAAGTTCTAATTTTTTTAAGGTTAGGATTTTTACCATTCGCGCTAAAATTTATAATGTACAATTTTATTTTCTAAAAATAATGTACTCTTGTTAGAACTTCCTAATGTGGACGGTTTTCGAGAAAAAATGCTTTTAATTGAACTCTTACAATATTACAGTGTATGTATAAAATAAGTGCCTTTTCTCAAAGTAGGCTTATGTCAAAACTTATTGATGAATGTCTCATAAACAACACATACATTCTCAGTAATATTTTAAACTCTAATTAACTTTATATCAAAAAATGTTAGTGATTTTTAGTGACTGTATTTAGTAATGACTAATTACAGTAACTAAATTTTTGATATAAAATTAATTAGAGTTTAAAATATTACTAAGAATGTATGCGTTGTATGTGAGACATCCATCAATAAGTTTTTGACATAAGCCTACTTTGAGAAAAGTCACTTATTTTGTACACTGTAATATTGTAAGAGTTCAATTAAAAGCATTTTTTCTCGAAAACCGTCCACATTAGGAAGTTGTAACAAGAGTACATTATTTTTAGAAAATAAAATTGTACAGTAAAAATTGGAGCCCGAATGGTAAAAACCTAACCTTAAAAAAATTAGAACTTAAAATGTAATAGGTAGGAATGTGGCATAACTAGCGCCCTCTATGAAATATGCAAAAAATAGACCAGCGTATTTGGCATCATTAAAAACCCCAGAATACCAAATTTCATAAAAATATTTCGCACCGTTTGGAAATTTTCGTAAAAATTCTATTTAAAAAAATTTATTTTGTCGCTCTGTATCTCGAAAACAAGAAGAGATAGACATATAGTTCATAAGACAAAAAATTCTTATTTTTTTTTCGTACTGTCACCCCCCTGTATTTACGGGAGTCTTTCTGAAACACTGAATATATCTATGAAGACTATTTTCAGTCAACTTTGAACCATTTCATTAACCAAACTATTGTAATTAATGAAACAGGTATAATATTCTAAATTATTTCAAGAAATTGACAAAAATTTTAGTCAAAGAAATATTTTCTGTTCATTATTTTTGTGGTTTCAGATTTGAGTATTAAAATTACGTGACATTGAGTTTGTAAGATTTTTTTTTTCTGTTGGGTACTTAACAGTATGTGATGTTACAGAAATATATTGAAAACAAATGTATTTCTTTAAAATAAAATATGTATGTTGATTATGAACTCAAAAAGGACTAAAAATTTGTGCAGAATATTCTTTAGAATTTTGAAGAAAGTTCTCTGTAATTTTGGAAAATTATCTTTCCCGTATCTAGAAAATAATCTCCCACATTCGCTAATGTTCTGGAAAACGAATAAGAACGTTTTCAAGCTCGCATCACTATCCCTAAATACTCTGATGTATTCCTGAAAGCTAGCGTTTTGTAGACAAGAAATCGTACTTTTAGTAAGACAATGATATAATACTTACCAAGATAAGTAGTGTTCAAACTGAACAGATATTTTGTTCTACTAAAAGTTCGCTGTTTTTAAGATTGGCTAGTTTTTTTTTCGAAAAAACAAATTGTCAATATCTCTACATAGGAAACAAATTATATCAAATTTCGAGTTGGGACTGAACAATCCAAGAAATCTAAATGGACGAGGTACCAACCAGCTGAAAAATGCTACAGAAATCCATGTCGTAAGTTTCCATTGCCGCAATTTCAGGAATACCATTACCCTGTATTCCATAAATAAATCAATTGATCTATTATAGCAGTGCATATCTCTATTTTGAACTTTATAACTTCAGAATAATTAAGGAACTGGTTATAGTCAATAACAAATGAATTAATTACAAATGAAACACTTAATGGTTATGCAAGCTGATGCATTTTGAATACAGATGTTATATGATACGTAAATCTTCTACCGCTATATTTAGACTATTTCGATAATATACTTACGGACCTAGGTAGTACAATGCTCTCTAAGCAAATTTACGCTGTACTCGGATGATCGTGTCCGGAATAATTTCAATTAATGCGTCAATTAATTTTATTTTATGTTTATGGTTCCTTTGACTGTTGCTAATTATTTTTTTAATCATTTGGGATGACGGCCACAGCAGCGACAGTTGCTGTAAGCTTTTTCCACAGTTCTGAAAAAAATATGACAGTAGCGCTTCAGTTTTCAGTTTTTCAAACATGTATAACTTATTTTTTTATCTGAAACATAGAAACCGCTAAGAATATTATGAAATGCATAATTTTAATTAAAGGAAAGTGAATTGCATTTTGATTTGTTAAGTTTACACCTTTTTTAAACACTACGATGCAGATCAAGTGACCTCCATTCAAAAGTCGACGCCTACTGAGATATAACCCTTTGATTGTAGTTTCGTGGATTTAAAGACTTGTATCTCAGTAAGCGTCGACTTTCGAGTAGAGGTAAATCGATCCAAATAGTAAAAAACTCTTTACTATATTGTAAAGGTATTAATTCATACAAATTTATTTTTTTTCTGAAAAATCTTGTCAAATAATGTTTTTCGATACCAGAAATGTGCGATTTCTTGTATATAAAACGCCAGTCTTAAGCCAATCCTCTAGCACTACATACCGTTGCGAAATATTTTGAAGCCTATATCTTCACCCTTTTCTACAATTGACTGGCTCCAACTTTTGGAGGATCATATATTGAACAGAAGAATGCCCCCAATTTTTTGACAGAAATTGTTCCCTAATTTTAAATCCAATTGAGTTTTTGCACACATTTCGTTTGTTTCTGCGTAACAAAGCCATGGCCTACTTACACAGAGATATCGCAGTTTATGTCAATTTTAGTGACATTTACTTCAGCTGTAGTTGTCACTACATATTTCACTTTAGACAAGTTGCTATCGTAGGAAACAGAACAAGTTTTAGGATAGGACTAGGAAGAATTTGTACGTTGGTACTTACTGCATATTTCTACGAAATACTTGAATTCAAAATTGATTTCACAGCATATCCTGTACCATGTTCCACGTCAGTGTACACAAAAAATTTCCCAACGTGCACTCAAATCAAATACTGGTGAGTTAATTAATAGAATAATTAACAAATATCCGTTCCAAATCATAAATTACAGTTTGTTACCCGTAAGGTAGTCGTATTGCAGTATCAAGAAGCTTTTGTCCCATTCAAGTAAAGTATATTTGTTCCAGTGGCAAACTATACATTACATTTATTTTCGTATAATTTATCAGGTAGTTTTTCGCGAAATAAGCCCTATAAGATCTACCAGTTGCTTTGCTGCAAATGTTGTCAGTTGCTCCTTTATTATCAATCAAATTTGAAAAGATCGGTAAGGGAGAGGCAATAACAAGGTTGAATTTAATATATCAAAGACTGGTTTATCCTGAAGACAAATAGAAACATTTAAACCTCTTTCAAGGATCGTTGACTAACCGTAAAACAACACAAAACAATGCCTAGTAGTATGTAAGTCATTTATTGTAGGTATATTAGTGATGTTCGTTCATTGTAAAATATTCCAAACTTAAAAAAAAATATATTATGTTGAAATAAACTGGTTTCTTTGTTTTTCGAGCTTTTCAGGCTCACGGAAATCATTTTTTTAGGTTAATGTTACTGAAACTGTAAAATCTCGTAATGGGGTGCAGCTGGACGCGTCAGCATATGGCGATATGACATAACCAGGTAGAAAATCGTGTTTCTGCGCTATAGATGATACCGAACCGTAAATTCTGTCTTAGAAATGAAAGTCCGCAGGCGCAAATTGAAGAAAAAAATAAAAATCTTTCAAACTTTTGAAAGCTAAGAGAATACATTTTCTGAATATTGTTTTAAGAATTAGAGATTAAAAGGTTATCCAACCTTTTGAGAAGTTATATAATAATTAAGTGTTTTGTATAGGGAAGAACTAAATAAAATAACAAGGATTTAAAATTAAAATGTAGACAAAACAAAATATTGTTTGTTTTTATGTGCAATTTGAAGAAATATGAAAAGAAAGCCAAAAGCTCACGGTATGGTCGTGAGCAATTTTTTATTAAGATAATTGGTAACTTTTAATATTGACCTCGATTTTAATTTTAATATTTAATATTTTCTTAAATCCTATATTTTTCAAGGTTAAACATTTACTTCCTAATCTTTCTAGCGAGCGCAAGAAATATTGGTGTGGCGTCTACAATAAATAGATCAAAAGGAGAAATTTATGACGCTAGTTATTATATTTTTAACTCGGAAAAGTGTTCTTAAATATTAATATTCAGTTCAATGTATCCATGTTCTCGGAATTAAATATATTTTATACGTTTCTACCTGGAAATGCATTTGCTATGGTTTTGAATTCAATGTACTTAGTGTAATTACTAGATAAGATTACTATAATTTTATAATTTGCATAAGCCCTAGACCTATGGGTAATGTAATGTCTCTTGCCAAGATCGATTGAACTAGGACTTTGAAAATATCTAAAAGTTTGATTAGAAAGTTTATAAAAACAAAAGCGGGGCTATAAAATAATGTTCATTTCCTAAAGGATACATAACTATAATGAAACATGAAATGTGCAGTTCATGGATATTTTTATGGGCACACAGAAATGGTTGATGAACATTTCTTGGTTAATGACATCTAAGAATTCTAAATAGTTTCATTGAAACTTCCTTATTGAATTAAACTGTGCTCCACACTGAGAAAACAGTTTGTTTGTTACAAGTTAAATTACCCCCTCCACACGATGACATATTTTAATATAACATGTAAAAATTTGGTAGCCGAAGGAAGTTTTTGATTTCCATACTTAAAACTGATTTCAAACAGTTCTCTCAGTGTAGCAAATGTTAAGAAAGACTTTGAGTAAATTGTACAATCATATTTTTCACTTCAAAGTGAATTAAATCGGGTACACAACTTTTGTTGGTTGCTGTTAGAACTCTGAATAGCTACTAACAATAAGACGAGACTGTAACACTGATTTTTATTGATTTTTTTATTATTATACAGTAACGACGTAATCAAAGTAAATATTTACGTTAACTTAAACATTATTTAACTATCATGTATTAAAGAATGTGTTAGTACCATGGTGGTTTATTATAATGTGTAGTTTTTAAATCGGCAGGTTCCCAAACATAATCCTTAGAAATTTTTTTTATTATAGTCATAAGATGCATTGTTTTTAAAAGCAAACATTTCGGTAGCGATTTTTGCATATGTGTAATCATTAATCAAGGATAAAATTGACCTATTTGAAAAAGAATTATGGTTTGTACAGTTACTTAACTGCTAACTAAAATCTGCCAAAATATCGATTAATTTAATTAAGAATTGAAGAATTTGAGTTTTTTTCAGAAGCGGTTAATGTTTTCCGTGGAACAAGGGAACTTTTTCGTAAGATTCTTTGATATAATGAAGTGATTTAAATTAGAACCAATTTTCTAATTAGTATGACACATTGAAACCCTATAGGACTTTTTGGTAATTTTTCATTCGACTTCAAGTTTAATTTGTTGATTTGCTTGATTTCTACCAAACAATTGACACGTTTTTGTACAAGAGTACAAAATATGAAAGACAAGATCAACATTATAACAACATTTTCCTCAAATACGAAAGAGAATTAACGGATTTTACTTAATAGAGGAAACATAATGCATTTTCTATAGAATCAAATAAGTTACGGTAACGTGATAACAAATCGGGACTGTGACATGGCCACTGGAAGATATATTTTACATCTCTCTTTTACCAGTTTTCATCTCGTATTTCGATTTTATGTAATTGATCGTTACATATAGATGATTTAGCTCTATTTGTACATCACTTTAAACTTAAGAATCCATATTGCTTGGGCCAAATTGTTCAATATAAACTTTATTTTCAGAACTTAAGTGACATCAACGCCACATTAAGAAGGGTTAAGTTCTTAACGGACTCAACACCAACATTATAAGGTCAGTAATTTCACAACCATTGTAATTTAAACATGATTTTTTTTAAAAGACTTGCTTTCCTTGCTATTTGTGAGAGAACTATTTAAATTTTTCAAAATTGCAATGTCTAAATGCAAAATTCTTACGATTTTATATCTACTTAAACAACTGCTTCAGTGGTTTTTAGTTTTTCTAGTGAATTGAAGATAATATTTACGTTTATCGCAATATTGTGCAACATTTTGAGTTTGCCACGTCGAAACAGATGAAAAATAACGCTCGCTTGCGAAACAAAATGAAAAATATTGCCGATCACTTGTTTCGAAAGGTCACGGCTAACCTAGTATTGACAAATTAATATTGCATACGCATTAAATTCAACTCTTCTGAAAACAGAAAAGTAAGTAAATATTGTATTTATTAAAAAATCCGTACAGAGAAATCGCTAGCGTAATGCACAAAATCGTTTATTGATATGTCTATGTATCGGGTCCTCAAATACAAAGTGTTTAGTTTTATATGCGCCGCCCGAGAATTTGAAAGTTTTGGTGAATGCGCGTCGACTTGGATTCATTCTTATGCTGCGGAAAATTGTAACTGAATAATCGATAGGTACCTTCTTTAACATTTACCCTTCTACACAATACAGCATACTTATACATTAGTGTAGAAACATTTCTAACTAAAGTTTAATTAAATAAATTATTATGTAACTAAATTAAGGGAATAACGATTATAATACTATCAAATAAGCGATAAGATTAGAGCTCACGTTATAAATATTTCATTTTATTGTATTTTATTCGCTGTAATTTTGGTTTTAAGTTTTATTTTGCTTTTATCTGAATATAGAGGTCTGATAATTTTGCGTCTTTTGAGAACTTTGCGATTTGTCATCATTCGTGGATGTTCAAGGGTATATCTCATTTTGAAAAGTTATATCATGATTTTTTTATTTTTTGTATATTGGAGCTTCATTATTCTTCTACAGTGTCGTTGAAATCACGAACATCTTTAATAAAATTTACTACAATTTTCCCTATCAATGAACATTTATAAATAAACTTAGAATTGTTTTCTTACGGCTTTCAAAAAAAATAAGTTCCATATTTCACCTTGATGTACCTTTCATTCGAAATTTAAAGTACTTTCGCTTAAAACTGGCTCACCCTGTAGATATATTAAAATTTAAATAAATAATATTAACAAACAAACATTAACTATTACTGAAAGTACCTATATTAGAAATACACTTCTAATTAATTAACTTGGCGTTTGCCAAAGAATTGGAAACGACTTTCTCATTTACTGATCGGTACTTATATTAAAAAATAAATAAAAATGAACTTCTCTTCTTACTATTTGAATACGTTCTAGGGAAACGATACAAAGGAAATGTGCGTTGTTACGAAATATGTACGTCCATATATGCAAAAAGGTGACTGTAATTTGCGCTCTATTACTTCAACGGGAACTTCAACGAGTGGTAGAATTCATACGGAATACAGCTAACGACTATTATTTCTTATGTTTCCTGAATTTGAGTAAATAATATTTGCGGTCGTTAATGGATGTTCAAAATAGAAATAATTTCTGCAAGATGTTCCGTTATTGTTAGTTTAACTATTTAAGAGCAAATACCATAATAAATTTTAAGTAAACTAGTAGAAGCATAAATAATAGACATTATTCTTTCAATTTTCTAATGTAATAAATATTATATGTTGAACTGACATACTTTAAACGTAAATGTATGTTAAATGTGAAGGTATATCGATTTGCTTTAAAATTGTTGTTTTTGAAATGTATAAGTAATTGAATTGAAAGGATATATTGATATTATTGATATTGCCTAGGTGCCGTTTTTTAGTGTAAATGTTTAGAATCGATAAATGAAATATAGCTTTCTACATGTTGCACAGTGGGAAATATGAAATATATACAGTGGTAATTTCTTTTTTATTCAAATATGCTTAATTTTATGATCCTGGTGCGATATATCTATACCGGATTTTTTTAAATCGCGTGAGAACCTATCGGCCTCAACACCAAAGATTCGGTATTTAAAAATAAAATGAATTTTTGTAACTGAATAAAAATTAGAAGCAGAAAAAACAGAAATTAAAAAAAAAAACAAAAAGTCTTGAGTTTTTAGCTGAAATTGTTGAAATTTTTATAATTTATTGAATGAAATTTTATCTATCTCTAAATATCCACTTTTTTGCGGATTAGAGAATAAGTTTCAAGGGCTTGAGATTAGGTTTTTATAGACATAGCATAGGTTTGAGGCTTCAGAAATACAAAATATTAGCTCCAGAATAGTGGTTTGGAAAATATACTTCGGTTGACTTTCTAGCTCAGATTTCAGGTTAGATATTTAAGAATAGAGGTTATGCGCTTCAAAATAAAAAATATAAGTTCCAGAAAATAGTTTCCAAGGACTTTTATTCTTTGGTGTGGAACATATACATTCTATGAATTTTTAGTTCGAATGTTTAGAATTTGAATGAGTTAAAGGTTTGGGGTTAGATTTTGAAGGGTTTGAGGTTAGATTTTTATGGATGTAGGTATGGCTTTAGAGTTAGGAAATATAAGCTCAAAAATATAGTTTTCAAGGAATTATACCCATAGATTTAGAAAAGTCAGTGTATTACTTTGAGGTTAAGTATGATGAGTTTGGGGTTATGTTTTTGGATTCATGTTTGAGGTTGAAAAGTATTTTGAAACTACGTGATTATTTTCGTCGTTGTTTCATCAACCTCAGATACAACATTTTTAATTGGGTTTTCACTCGATTTTAAAAATTCCTATATAGATATATCAAATTATGGCATCAGGATCATAAAATCAAGCATATTTGAAGAAGAATAAAAAGAAAATAACACTGTACGGTTGAAATAGTCAAGTGCGTAGAATTTTTTTCCATATGTCAGTAAAATGTACGTTTTTAATGTAACGTAAAATGTAATGTTTGTAATTAAAAATTTTGATGCTAATTTCATGATAACGATTGCACTGATAGAAGTTTTAAATTAATACTTTTTTGAACAATGTTCTAGCGGGAAGTGGTAAATTAGTAAATCCTTTTTAAAATTAAGTACAAAAATTTATTTTCGTTTCTAAATAAAGAAAAAAATGATTGAATATTAAAAAGGACTAAATTAATCCTTCATACTAATCAGTACTCAGTTCTACAACGGATGTTCCTGAAGAAGTTTTATTTTCTGTTTTTATTTTATTTTATTTTCATATAAATATATACAAAATTTTTATTAAAAAAATTTGATGTATGTTTACTGTCAAAATTTCATTCCAGAACATTAGTAAAAGCCATTTTGTATTGAAATTTAGAGAATTATTAAATGAAAGAACAATGCTACGGCCTTACCGAGAACTAGGTAGGTACATTGATTGTGTTTACTTGTATATTAAAAAAAAACATTGTTTTAAAATGGACGTCATATACAAAGTGTATGATATATACCTGTCGAACATATTTTAAAAATACTTAAGTTTTGTAAAGATGTTATACATACTATTGATTTATATTATAAAATAATATACTTTTTTACTGTTTTTAAATATAAAAATATAGCTAAAATCAGGAGAACAAACAGGCCATTTATCGTTGTTTGGGAAAAGTTTGTTGCATTTCAGACATTATTTTTTTTTAATGTTCAGTGATATATGGTGTCTCATTTTTCAGATATTGAACACTCCATCCAAATGTCATGGCAACTAGGCTCAATAGAAAAAATGCATCCACTACATCAGCAAAGGAGATAGTACCCGCCGAAAGGCTCACCACCAAAAATGATCCCAATGCTGAAGGCGTCTCGAAACCGGGTGTCGGCAGGCAGGTAAAGAACACGTCCATCGTCAAAAGAATAGCGAAAAAGAGTCCGCCGAAGAAAATCCTGAAGAAACCCTCTATAGCCATAAAGATGAAAGCAAAATCAAAAAAAGCGGTGAAGCTGAATCAAAATATATCGAAGGTCTTCCGGTTAACCGCGAAGCAGAAGGAGAAGATCATGAACAGCGTCATCAGGCAAGAACCCAGGAAGAGGAAAACTGCAATAAAAAAGGAGAAGGACGATTCTCCCCCGGTACTGGAGCCCATTTTTCCTATCGAGGAAAACATAGAGACTAAGAAACAAGCAAAAAAACGATTGCCAAAGAAATCCATCAAGAAAAATGTAGATTTACTAGATCCGAAGAAGATTAAAGTGGAGAATGATGACAATATTTCAGTATCGAGTGACGTAACGGACATTTCAATCGCAGAAATACCGACTTTACCAAAACAAGTTAGAAAACCCAGAGCTTCTAAGAAGCCCAAAGTCGAAAACGATTCTTTAGAAGACGTGATGAACGACCTGTCATATTTAATAAAAGGTGAAGACGTAAAGAGGGAAGTAGAGGATTCAATGTCGGAATCTGGTAAAAGCGACACAACAATTAAAACAAAAAAGTTAACAAAAAGGCAGAGGATAGAACAATTAAAAAAGAAAATATTGAAAAAAGAAAATTTGGAAAACACCTTAAGTAAACTGGACTTCTCCGACGAGAAGGTGATCGACACGCTAGATTTAAACGTAAGGAAGACCAAGAAAAAGTCCCCGCTAGCCAAACGCCGGCACAGCATAGAAAAATTCCCTATAGGCCCCATGGAAACCTCGGACGTCCCCATCCCACAACTGTCCCCGTTCAACAGCTTACCCAGGAGCGTCAGCCCCCGACCCAAGAGGAACGCAAAGGTCAGGCAGAGCGTCGAAGGGGTTTGCCGGCGGTCCAGCCCTTACACCACCAGATCTGACTCCCCCGCGAGGATGCTGCGGAACGGCAAACAACGCAAACTTAAAGACATGAATCTGCTAGAAGGATTGGACACGGAAAACAAGAAACGTAGAAGGCTGTGCTCCGATTTAAGCGGTAGTGAGATGTCCGTTTCCAAACTATCGGGTTACGAATCCGATAGCAGCTTCTCGGATTTGGCTTCTTTACACGGGGGCGAAAATAACGACTCGAAAGACGTCGACATGAAATGTGTCAACGCGAAGGAGGTGTTTGCT
This sequence comes from Anoplophora glabripennis, assembly GCF_000390285.2. NCBI lineage: Eukaryota > Metazoa > Arthropoda > Insecta > Coleoptera > Cerambycidae > Anoplophora > Anoplophora glabripennis. The sequence goes on from NW_019416799.1 coordinate 572,120, forward strand.
CCGGAGAGTGACGTTGCGATTCCCGCTTTGATAAAACGGACTGCCTCTTCAGAAACTGCCGCAAATGGACCAAATGAAAATATAAGACTAATAGATACTAATTCCAATTTGTGCAATAACTTAAACGTAAATCCAGTAGACATAAATTTAAACGATAAAAAGGAGATCAAACAAGAAGTATCGGAAGATAGCACTTTATATTCGATAAATCCGAGCATTAAGGTGCCGGAGAAGTCTATAATACTCGACATAATGAAGCAAACGTTCAATGATGAAAACTGCGTAAAGACGGTGAAAAGACCCGAGCGAAAAACGGACCTAACAACAGAATCTGTTGTGGTATCAAAGTTTTATGGGAAAAGCCCTCAACTAGCGCTTAATAGTGACGTAACCAATAGTAAAAATGATGAAGCTGCTGCGCTTTCAACAGATGAAATGCCCGAACTTACAATGCAAGTTCTAACCGAAGAAATTTCCAATTTCGTAGAGGAACCGATTGAACATCACCTTAACAGCGAGAAAGTTTCTGTTGTAACAGAAAACGAATGTCATGAGATTATCGAAGAGAATTCCACCGCAAAAGATGATAAAGAAGTACAAGACACTAACGTGGATTTAACAAAGAACGAAGAGGTAGAGTCGGAGAAGGTGTTAGATCCCACCGAAGATGCTAAAAGTGAAGAAATTAAGGAAATTAATTCGGAAGTTGTTACCAACTTGTCTTTGGATTTAGAACAAGACTCGGAGAGTGAAAGTGCTCTTAAAATTAGGGAAATAAATCAAGAGATTGAACCTACTACGAAACCATTAGCTGAGGAACAAATTTTAGAGGAGAACTGTGTTGCCAACATGACTGACTTGAGTGAACAGGCTGCAAAGGAGGATGAAGAGAATAGCGGCCCCTCTATGGCAGAATCTGCAGAGGAACTGGCGGAAAAGGAGAACATACTAAAGGTATTCCATGGGTTATAGCACAGCAAAAAAAAATAAGTATATTAAAAACTACCTTTGCAGGCGTTGGGTCTTCAGAGTCTGAGGGCAGCTGAAGAGGCCAAACAGAAGACGAAGGAAAAACCCGCTTCTAAAAGTGATAGTTATACAGGAACTTTAAAGACTGTGATCAAGATAAATCGTGATAAGAAGAAGGGACGGAATTCTTTTAAAATGACCCTGCAGAAGAACAAAGGGAAAGCGGCTTCCGCCGTCGTGGAACAAGCTCCCAACGAGGAGAATTACGAAATTATGAAAGAGGTGAGTAATGGCAATTGTTTGTAGGCTGTTTTCATTTTGTTTTTGTGTGTTTCAGGGTACCTCCGCCGCATGGAAACAGGGGAGCCAGTCCTCGGACACAGCTGGTGCGCACAGAAAATCACACTATTCTAACAGATCTAACATGGGTAATTACATGGTTATGGGCTTATCTCTTCCCCTTCTCTACCGTTTATTGCACTTTTTTCTTTTTTAATCGTACTACACCCTACTTTTGCTGTTCGTGGTTGGGTTTTGTGGTTTCCTTCACGCCTCATTCAAGTACTGTAATTTTATGGACATATTTTATTACTAATAACGCACAGTTTGCCTCGAAATTGTAAGCGGTATTCTAACTCTAATTACCATGTTAACTCTCGGATCCTGTAGTTAAAGTTTAATTGAAATCGAAATAATTATATTTTCTTTGGAATTATTTTTGAATAATTTTTATGTAATTAGCAAAACAGGGTGTAATGTTGAATGGGGATTATATTTTTCCGGGACTTACCTTTGATCTTTAGGAACATCTCAAATTCTGACATGAAAATTGATGTCTTGTTTCGTAAACTTGGTCGGTGTTGAAAATCGTCGACACAGATTCACGAACTAAACACAGTGCTTTAAAAAAATTAAAACAAGTGTTTTTCTATTAAAAACTTGAAATAATTTTAAAAAATATTTCAAATGTTAGGCCAACCAATAGAGCGGAAAAAGAGTATGTTTTTACACTTAAATATTACAGCAAATTTCATGTATTACCTTTTTTTTTATAATATTTTGAAAAATGATGACGGAACTGTCTTACTCTCAATAGGACTTTTGTAGAGAATAATAAAACTTTTAAAATGTTTTTTTGTGCGGCCCGATCGGTTCATTTTTTACAGAGAAAATCTGGAAAAACCTCTAAAAATATACCTTTTTTTTTTCAAAAATTCATAACTTGTCAAATTTGAAGCTGGAAAAACAATCTTGCGGAAAATGAGAGATAATAATATGTAGTTTAATCGTACGCAAGATAGTTTCTGTCCGATGCATAGTTTTTGCACAATTGCATTATAAACAAATTACGGTCTTTTTTGCACAGCGCAGGAAATATTGGAAAAAATTCGAGCCACGCGTCTAAGCTAATCAAATAGTACTGATTTTTTTTATTCTTTCCGAAATTAGTTGTACTATAAAGTTTGGGTGAGGTAATTGGAATATATGCCTAGGATTTTTTCAAAATGGCTGAATAATCTCTAGCCTCAAACTCGATCATACAAAGTTTGACATATTCGGTCTAAAAATGAAAAAAAGGGAAAATTATGTACTAAAGGCTGCCAAACAAAACAAAATCATAAACATTAAACATATTCCTAAATCATGAATTTAGACCCAAAACATAACCTCAAATTTATAAATCTTAACCTAAAACAAACATACTCAATTTCTTCTAAACCTGTGAGTATAAATCCATAAAAGTGGTACTTTTGAGTGTGCAACCAATATTTTTGCATAACTTTAACTCAAATTCATAGGAAGCTGACCAGGAAACCTGAAAACCTAACCTCAAATCCAAAATAATTAAATTAAAAATCCACAGAAATAATACATTTTTAAAGGTTAGGCACACAGTTGCAAAATTTTGGTTCAAGAATTTTTTTTTCGTAAAATGGATTGGTTTGCTTTTTTTATTTTTAGCTTAAATTTTAAACCTTTTGAGGTTAGGTTCTAGTTCGTTAAGGTTACGTTTTATGGATTTAAATTTTAGGTATGCACAGGAAAACATATATTGCAGAATGTCTTTTTGAAGCAATGATATCTTTGTTGAAAAAATATATTGTTTCTGTGGATTTTTAACTTCATTATTTTGGATTTGAGGTTAGGTTTTCAGGTTTCCTGGTCAGCTTCCTATGAATTAGAGTTAAAGTTATGCAAAAATATTGGTTGCACACTCAAAAGTACCATTTTTATGGATTTATACTCACATCTTGAGTATGTTAGTTTTAGGTTAAGATTTATAAATTTGAGGTTATGTTTTGGGTCTAGATTCATGATTTAGGAATAATAATAATAATAATAATAATAATAATAATAATCTTTAATTCGTAAAAACATTAATATGTTTAATGTTCATGATTTTTTTTGTTTGGCAGTCTTTAGTACAGTAATTTTCCTTTTTTTTTCATTTTTAGATACCGAATATGTCAAAAGTTTGAGGTTAGAGATTACTTGACCATTTGGAAAAAATTCTAGGCATATATTCCAATTACCTTACCGGAACAGATAATTTCGGAAAGAATAAAAAGGAATCAGTACTATTTGATTAGTTTTGACACGTGGCTCGAATTTTTTCCAATATTTCTCACTGTGCGCTGTGCAAAAAAAGACCCTACTTTGTTTATAATGCAATTGTACAAAAACTATACATTGGGCAGAAACCATATATTATTATCTGTCATTTTCCGCAAGATTGTTTTTCCAGCTTCAAATTTGACCGAGTTATGAATTTTTGAAAAAAGGTCTATTTTAGAGATTTTTCCGGATTTTCTCTGAAAAAACTGAACCAATCGGGTTGCACAAAAAACCATTTTATAGGTTTTTTTATTCTCTACAAAAGTCCTATTAAGGGAAATACGATTCCATCATTATTTTTCGAGATATAAGAAAAACAAACAAGTGTAATTTTTTGCAGTTTTTATTGTTTAAAAAAAATTGTTAACAGCTTTGCTGGGGAATTCACTTGGGTTTCATTTATTAAGAGTTTGTTTGCGCTTGTGCTGTTTAAAAAACGAATTTTAACTCGACAATTTATTCAATTTAAAAAAATATCAGAGTAGTATTCTGAGAAACGGTATTATCTGTAAAAAAAAAACTGACCCATACAAACAGTTACACCCTGTAGAGAGTAGATTTTGTTCTTAGTTTCTACCATCTACATCTTATTTTGAAGTATTTCTTGAATCAATTATTTTTATTTTTTTTTCCAAGTTCAAAAATGAGATTTATTAATTTTTTTTAATTATTCTGTATGATCAGCATTATACTCTCATTTTCTTCAAAAAATGTAATATTACTAATAACACCACCCTCTTCACAGATGGCAGTAGCGAACACACGTCCGACGGAGAAGCTCCCGCCCAGGACGGCTCCATAAAAGCTTTAGTCATTCCGGAAAAAGCCAGCTCCTTCAGTATCCATCCGGGCAGGCTCTGCAAGGATGAATGCTCCTATTGTTTCGGCAAATTCGGCTTATTCGACACGCCCTGTCATATCGCTCAGATGAAGAGCGTCGAACGGCAGAACAAAATACTAGCCAGTAAGTGTATTTCCCTGCTCTACCGTCCGTCGGTTTCTGTACCGATTCTTATTTCCAGCCGAAAAGCATCTCACGAGGGACTCCTGCCTATGCGACGCCTGTTACAGACATGTAGACAGGAAGTCAAATACTCCCTCGTACACTAATAAGTCTTTAAAGCGGAACTCGCTAGTAGCGCCCGGTCCGAGACAGAACCACTGCCACGTTTTAGGGTGCAACAAGGTATCCTCGAACATTCTGCGTAGGAAATGGATCATTAAGATGAGAAAGAGCATCTGTCAAGTGGTAAGTGCTTTGTTTCCGATAATTTTCGCTCTGGTAACGAGAAACTCCCTTGTAGATTAATATAGATCTGGACAATCCCGGTTTGCATTCGATTCCGATATGCGACGAGCATTATTCCGCCTTGGAGCATTTGATGATTTGCGCCATGTGCAAGAGAAGACTGGCAAGGAACCATATCCATTACCTAGGTCCCGAGACGGGCGATTTGAATAACGCCTTAAAGGACGAAGGGATTCCGCTCATGTTGACTGATAAACCTGTTGTTTGTAAGCTGTGCAAATGTTTCGCTTCTATAATATTGAAGGATCCCGAGGAGAGGCCCGAGAACAGCACAAACTTCTTCAAGGAATATAAGCGAAGGTGAGAAGTGCCCCACGTTGGGCGCCAGACGTGCCCCACGTTGGGCGCCAGACGTTACTTTATGACCTAATTTTTTCAGGCTTCTACATTTCAATGACATAGTCCCGATGGACGAAGCCGCTGCGGAAGAGCCCATATCAGTGCCGAGCAAAACGGATAGAATAGACCAATTGAAAAAGAAAACCAAGAAGCTTGGGAAGAACTCCACCGCTAACGATTCGGCTAGTCAGAACGATAGTCAAGACGCAAGCGATTTTCCTGAAAAAATCCAAGAAAGAGTGCCTTCGACTGACACCAGCAGTCAGCCACAGTCCCGTTCAGAATCTCCAAGTGACGAGTATAATAGCGTGGATTACACCACTCTTATACCGGCTATCGCGATGGACTGTGGCAGCGATACGGAATCTAAGAAGGAGCCGCCCAGGAAGGCTCCCGTTGTGATAAAAAAGATACCAAGAATAGAATCTGTAAGTAATATATACATTTTTTTAAATATTTTTGGTATTTGTTTGATAATTGTTAATACGTGTTTTTACTTTTGCAGATTAAAGAGGCTGTAGAAATCTCAAAAGTAATAAAAGTGAACAGTGACAAGTGCAAGAGTAGCGACGTGGTGGTGCAAAAATTAGGATCCAATCCGTCGATTTCAGTCCGCCAACTGTTCCCCGGCGAGGAAGACTTACCGCTCAGCGCCCACGTCGACTTCAGCAACGTGAAAGATCGCACCCCGGAAGGGTGGGAGAAGTGCTGTTCGACCATCCAGTACGACGGAGAAACCAAAAGACTGTGGCAGGAACTGCAGAAACCCTACGGCAACCAAAGCAGCTTTATGCGGCACCTGATCCTCTTGGAGAAATATTTTAGGAACGGGGACCTAATTCTGTCGCCCACCGCTAGTCACCACTCCATAAACTATAGCGAGTCCGTTCACAATCGACTGAGAGCGTACGACAACATCCCGACGAGCGCGGGCAACATCCAGCCCATCAGCATGATACCTTTCAACAAGATGCAGAAGAGCAGCAGCGGGATAATCACCAGCGCGAACGTATCGTTGAGTTTGAACACCAGCACGTCAACGCACAGCAGCGTCACGTCCTTGGGCAACAATTCCGCCGTGTCCGTCACTTCTATAACGAACAACGTAGCGAAAAACACGCCGTTGACGTTGTCTCAGCTGAACAGCCCGCCTTTAATACCGGCAGGGGCGGTCCTTCAGCAGGTCAGGCCGAAAATGGTGGGGGCTCCTCCGGGGCTGATCTCTTTACATCCGGGCACCACCCGGCCCATAGCTCCCCTGGTGAAGGTGCCGCAGTCGCAGAAAATCAAGTTTCCCATAACGAAAAACTGGAGGCCCAACTTGATCCCGATCGATCCCACCAAGAAGCAGGAAAGGAAAGCGGGACTAGTACAGGTAAGCCGAAAGTTAAGTTCTGTTGGTAATAAATTATTAGCGACACTTATTTTAAAACCGGTAACTGACTGCCGAATGCGACCAGAAACTTTTGATGTGTTTTCATAGAATTGGCCTAAAGGATAAAACGATACCAAATATTGTATGCGGGAGCGCAAATGGCTCCAACTGTGCCATTCAAATTGTTACAGTAGGAAGCGACCTGCTATATTGCAGGTACTTGTTGCATGACTACCACCCATAGAGGGCGAAGACAATGTTTTAATTGTCAGTGTTGCGAGAAACAACTACTCGAGGACTATATGCCCCTACTGGCATTGAATTATACTTGCAACACCTAGTGCAACAGCTAGGATCGTTCGTCAGTTTGACCCACCACTGCCCACCAGGCACAGACCGGTTTCGGACTTATTAGTCCTCATCAGTGTATCATAGGTGAGACAACCAACGAACGATCCAGCTGTTTTTTGTCGTATCGTCACGACATAATTCAATGCCCTCGGAGTAGTTGTTTCTTGCAACACTGACAATTAAAACATTGTTTTCGCCCTCTATGGGTGGCAGTCGTGCGACAATTAAAAAAAATGATACCAAATATATTGATTGCTGAAGCATAGAATTGAAAAAAATTCAAATAACATCTTTTCAAAAACTTAGAAGTAAGAAGAACAAAAAACTAATTTTTAATTTGGAAAAGTCCATGCTTGCCTAAAAAAAGATGTTAAAATATTTTATGATTGCTTTTATTCACTGGAGCTATCACTCGGTGTATCCACAACTCAACTGTGCTTGCTGCTAGAAGGGAGCGTTTTCCCCGAATTATTTTTGCGGTGTTTTCTATACTCTATTTTAGTCATTTTCAAAAGCAAACAATTTTAATTTTGGTGATTTTGACATTTTCGGTAATTCTCTAGCATCACAAACTTTTTAGGTAATATCGGGGGGCAAACCATATCATATCACGCTAGAAGACTACAAGAAGATGTGCGCCATAAAGAGGAGCTTCGAGATGAAGCAGAAACGGCTGCAGGAAGCGCAGCACGCGAAGCCGATCCTCGTAACCCACAATTCCGTTTTGAAATCCATCACGCCTAGGAAAGGCTTGATAATTTCGAAAACTCCAACGGGCGCTAATTCCGCCAAAGGTGAAATAGTCACGCCTCAGAGTGATAACGGCAATGACGGTGAGAATATTCTCGAGAAACTCGACAAACAAGTCGAAAAATTAGAGTCCAAATTGAACGAGAAACCGTCGTCACTGCTGTTACCTAAAATACCCAAATCCCTTACCGTTATCCCGCAAACTGTAACCAGGAAGTCGAGACCTTCGAGCCCCGCCCTACTAATAACGCCGAAAGGTACCGCTAATAAATCATGATTAAATGTTCTGACAATTGTTCGAAGTGCCTATTATAAATATTACAGGATGATCTAAATTCTCGTATATTTTTCCCCTAAAAGTATAAGAAATATATCATCCGAATTTTATCCAATAATTTTTTTTAATTATGTAATATTAATAACAAGTTAACACTTATTTATGTTTCTCTAAACTGCATTTCTTACCAAATCCGTTGAGTGATTTATTGCCCTTTATTTAATATATCATAGATATACATTTATTATGAAAATATAATTATACATACACCTTTATAAATGCATTGTTTTGTAGAATTGTTGGCAACTTGTATAAATTGCTTCGGATTAAAGTATTGTTGAAATATTGACACCTCTAGATAATATTTTTTTAACACGAGACCATGTATATAGCATAAAAAAATTTATTTGTACATTGTATAAATATTAGTAATAACAGATGGAGCTGTCACGACTTTTTTAATTTTATTTAATAGCAATAAGCATGCAGGCTATAGGAAATCACACTTAAGAAGCACAGAGGCATTTTCTCTAAAGCGTTATAACGAATTGAAACTTGAAATTTCAAGTTTAAACTATGAAACACGAAATAACAAATTTCAACTTAAAATTTTGGAATTTGAATTTGAAATAAACAAATATGTAGAAAGGCCAGACATTCGTAATTTTTTTTATTTACAAAATTTCAACTTGAAAAAAAAATCAAGTTTGAACTTAAATTTCATGTTTGAATTTGAAATTTCGAGTTTGAGCTTGAAATTTATCTGTTGAACTTGAAATTTATAATTTAAATTTGAAATTTAGTGAATACACATTGTTTTTTTTTATTTACCATATTACAACTTGAAAAAAAAAATCAAGTTTGAACTTAAATTTCATGTTTGAATTTGAAATTTCGAGTTTGAGCTTGAAATATGTCTGTTGAACTCGAAATTTATAATTTAAATTCGAAATTTAGTAAATACACATTGTTTTTTTTATTTACCAAACAACTTGATAACAAAATATCAAGTTTGAACTTAAATTTCATGTTTGAATTTGAAATTTCGAGTTTGAGCTTGAAATTTATCTGTTGAACTCGAAATTTAGTTTAAATTTGAAATTTAGTAAATACATTGCTTTTTTTTCATTTACCAAATTTCAACTTGAAAAACAAAATATCAAGTTTGAATTTAAATTTCATGTTTGAATTTGAAATTTGTCTGTTGAACTCGAAATTTATAATTTAAATTTGAGTAAATACATTGCTTTTTTTTCATTTACCAAATTTCAACTTGAAAAACAAAATATCAAGTTTGAATTTAAATTTCATGTTTGAATTTGAAATTTAATTTTGAGTTTGAGCTTGAAATATGTCTGTTGAACTCGAAATTTATAATTTAAATTCGAAATTTAGTAAATACATTGTTTTTTTTTTATTTACCAAACAACTTGAAAACAAAATATCAAGTTTGAACCTAAATTTCATGTTTGAATTTGAAATTTGTCTGTTGAACTCGAAATTTATAATTTAAATTTGAAATTTAGTAAATACATTGCTTTTTTATTTACCAAATTTCAACTTGAAAAACAAAATATCAAGTTTGAATTTAAATTTCATGTTTGAATTTGAAATTTCGAGTTTGAGCTTGAAATATGTCTGTTGAACTCGAAATTTATAATTTGAATTCGAAATTTAGTAAATACACATAGTTTTTTTTTTATTTACCAAACAACTTGAAAACAAAATATCAAGTTTGAACTTAAATTTCATGTTTGAATTTGAAGTTTCGAGTTTGAGTTTGAAATTTTTTCTGGTGAACTCGAAATTTCTAATCTAAATTCGAAATTTAGCAAATACACATTGTTTTTTTTATTTGCCAAATTTCAACTTGTAAAACAAAATATCAAGTTTGAATTAAATTTCACGTTTGAATTTGAAATGCATTTGAATTTGAAATTTCGAGTTTGAGCTTGAAATTCTGAGTGCGAACTTGAAATTTGTCCGTTGAACTCGAAATTTCCAATTTAAATCCGAAATTTAGTAAATATAAATAAAATATATGTCTACGCTCTCGTAGTGACTTCTGAAATATTGTTAACAAAATGTACCGCAGCGAATCTCTTCATCTGTTGGTAGGACGAATGAATTTAACATTACACTGGTGCGTTACGTTTCTATTTGAATTTCTGTTACAATTTCTACTCGTATGCTGACCTACTAAAAGTGGTTTCTTATAGGCGCGGATTTTTCGAAAATATTGTGCTGTACTTATTTTGTTGTAAGATTCTTACCAAAACGTTGAAAGCAACAGTTTGTGCTTCTCAGACTAGTACAAAATATTAAGTAATTTTATTAATCACACTGTAAATTACGAATGCAACATCATGTCGTCTGTCCGTGAAGGCTACAAACGCAAAAGATATTTTTACGTTCATAAATAATTTAAGCGATTACTTTTCGTAGGTAAAGATATGCTCATGTAACCATGTATATTTAAGGTATTATATTTTTAAATTATTTTACATTAAGTATTTTTGTACTTTATGGGTGACTTCTTTTTTACGATGATGCTGAGACGCTGATCTTAACTACATAGTCTCCGGATATATATTAGTATTATTAAGTAAATATTGCAATATTTAATTTGAAAGTTAACACTGTTATTAGTGGTTAATTTGGATCGGACTTATATAGTTGAGATCGGCAGGTTTGTGAGAACGAAAAAAGGCTGAGTTATGTTGTTTATTGTTAACCTTTAAATATTGTATAGAGCCCAATTCACTTTAAATAATAAATTATATACTGTTGTTGTACATATTTAAGTGGGCGCCTTTTATTACAAATAAACATTTTTCGATAATGGTCTTTTATTATTAGTTGTGCAATCAAAAACCACAGCATTGTTAATTGATTATTCGTATGTCTTCGTTGAACATAAAAAATATTTTTGTTTATAATGAAACTAGTCATTTGGATACATTCAACAGGGCTCAACTATTTGTTAAGTAAGAAAATGGCATAAAATACTGACATGATTGCAACCGCTTACTGATAACTTGCGATATGGCCCTTCGTAATAAATTATTTTTGTTCAAGCTTGGCTACAGCTATTAAACCAGAGATTGTTAGAACTTTTAGTTAACGGCTGAAGACTGAATACACCCATTCTAACCAATTTTTAACTTTCAACAGCTTTTTCTAACCATAACATAATCCTTTAAGTTTCAAGCACATAGAAGTATGTGGTTTCCAAAGTCACGTCAAATATAAAATACAAATACAGGTTTCTAAACACCGAAACAGAAAAGCACCAATTTTACGACACTATTGTACCAACTTAAAAAATATAAATCCTAACTAACGAGTGAGACAGGACAGGCAAAGAAAAGAACAAATGTACACCACAGAGACGGGCTCTCCAATTTGGATAAATGTTTGAAAATTATGTAGCGTCATAATGATTATTACATTTATTTTGCGAGACATTTTATCAATGTTTCCATCAATGGACATGTTCTTGAAAATGAATGTTTTTTATATTTTTAGTGAAGGAATTAGTTAATTTTATAATAAAATTGATAATTTTTTGCGCGTAACTTGCCTAAGACAAAAATTCGGAATATTATTAAATATCTCAGTTGAGAGACTGACGGGATGCATTTAAAAATAAACATTATTAATATTATGTTATTGATAAATTTCAATTAAATATTGTTTTTTTCTTACAGATCCTATTAATCTTATTATTATTTATGTCTGTCTAGTTTGTTTAGATTTTATAAATGAATGATGCTCAGGTGCGCATGTTGCCACTGCAGTAGACTGAAATATTCCAAACATTACTATTTTTGGCGCGCAATTCGAAATTTTCATTCAACAACGTCACAATGCATGTTTTAATTTTTATTCGAAGGATTTTAAATGATGTCAAAAAATTATCATATTTTTTAAGCTAATTTGATTGTGTGTTTAGTTAAAAAGTTGGAGAACATCCCATTTGAAATGGGCCAGTTTCATTCTGTTTCATATCTAAATTAGCAAGGAATTTAAATTATTTTGTTTCTTTTCTCCTTTACAAGGCCAAAAATTATTTGAATACTTGCCTTTTTATAATCTCAATCTAGATCTGTCAGTCGTGCCATTTTAACATGTGTTAATAGTTGTTAATTCTTAAACGACCTCCTATGTCCACATTAATTTCTTTTTTGAAAAATAAGACATTTTCGTGATAAAACAAAATTTCCATTTTTCTAGCGAACGTATTTTCTTTGCGTTGACCTTAAAAACGGACAGTATGTGTACACTGTGCAATGCTGCATTATTTATCTAATGTCAAATTTTAGTGTCAAATCATTTATAAATAATTATGATGTTTAATGATTTATCCATTTTTTTTAACATAATGTGAATTTGTTAGATGGTAAGCAATGTTATCCCAGCTTTTTGTTATTCTTTGTATGTAAACACGATTTAATGCGCTTCATTTTAATAACACGTCAACATTTTTGTACAAAGCTTCTAATCTATGTGATAAATTTTTAAAGTTTGAGGTTTTATTTTTTTATAATTTGAGATAATACCTGAACCGTAACTGCGTATCTTTTGTTAAATATTTCTTAGTTTATTTTTGATCTTAACCAAACATTTTGCACATCAATTTCAGCTTGTACAAAGGGGAATACTTTCTTTTCGCAATTATGGATACATTAGCAGGACATATGAAAAATAAACATATTACTGTTGGATCGCCTATTTTAAAGTCCCTAGAACCAAATCTCATCTACACGGGTTTGGAAAATGCTTCCGGTGATCCTTCCTTAAACAATGGGTTGATGTATCAAGAGATGTCCAGTTTAAATTTGACTGACGATATTGATCATCATGTACAGGGACATAAAAGTATTTTGTTACTAGACGATCGTGAACGACTTAGGGTTAATTCTGTAGAAAGCTTTCTAAAGTCATTAAAAATAGAACCTAACACCAAGGTTAAAGTGGTTTCGATATTTGGAAACACTGGCGAAGGAAAATCATATACATTAAATACGGTTTTCTTTGATGGGAAAGAAGTATTTCGCACATCCACCGCTCAAACGTCTTGTACCTTAGGAGTATGGGCAATGTATAATTCTGATTTAAATGTCATATGTCTGGATACTGAAGGTTTGCTAGGTTAGTTCCAAGATTTTTTATAGTTTGACGAGCAGATGCACTTCCATTGTTTTTTAGGTATCTCGAAAAATGAACATCAACGTACTCGACTACTATTAAAGGTACTGGCTGTTTCGGATGTAATCATATATAGAACGAGAGCGGAACGCCTACAAAGAGACATGTACACTTTTCTAGGAGGTGCTTCGAAGGCATACAAAGAACACTTCTCTGCCGCTCTGAAGAAGGTACTGGCCAAAACCGATTGTGAGAAAATTGCAGGCGGTTTAGGGCCGGGCGTGATTATCTTTCACGAGACTCATTACACCGACACCTTACACGAAAGTGCTAGTGTGACACAATCAGTGGAAGATATCTTACACACCACATTCGCGGACTTGAACATGTCGTATGATGCATTTAGTTTCATCAAATACGTGGGAGTTAAGACGGTCAATTCCGTTACGTCATTTGAAAAGTTAAAGAACGCTTTGTTTGAGAAATTGGAAAATACTGAGGTTAGGTCGCCCCGAGATGCTAAATATGTGTTCCTGACCCTGAAGGTAAATATATTTATTGCCTTCCAGTTCTTCCATACAGGTTGTGTTGTTCCAGAGTTTGAACGAGAAGTTCCAAAACCAGATAAGCGACGCCAGTCCTCAGTTGTACTTGCCGGCTTTTTTTACCTGTACGGATAAATGTCAGTCGTGTAAAAACAGTTGTGTCCTGTCAATGGGTCACAAAGATGAAGGGGAACCACATCACAGCGACAAAAGTTGCAAATTTCAACACCAGTATCAAAACTGTGTGTACTTGTGTAAGGTAAGAATTTTATTTGATTTATTTTTGTATATTTACTATTTGGTACGTGGCTTTGTCCTAGAATCATTTCAAGTTCAACAGAATAACAAGTAAAGTGTTTTCCATGAAATTGATGCTATATGTTTACACTTAAATCAGATTCTATATTAATGCTTTTGGCTGTGTGCCAGTCAACACATCTTGGGTTAATATTTATTTAAAGAAAGCTCATTAATTTTCTCGAAACAATGTACGTACCGCCATAGCGATTTTAGGACTCGTTTCGCAAGTCATTTATTTTCGTTGCGATTTAAATTGTACAAGGTGTTTATAGTTAGTTTTATAGTAGTTTTACTGGTTTTGTAAATAACATTTTTAATTCAAGTAGTAACGTAATAAATTTTATTACTTGCAATTATCATAAAATAGTAGTTACGGTTCTAAAATGTAATAGATAAAAAAATTTAAAAGTATGTAGTAACATAAAAAAACTACTAGATTCCTTGTAATGTAATAAAGTAAAAATAATTTATGCATTTGGCAACAGTCTAATGGAAAATATTTGAAATAGAAACAGATGTTATAATTGTAGATTTGGAAAATTGATGCTATTGTATTAAATTAGTGATTTAAAAATTGGCAATGTTGATAAATTAGAACCTTATTATCTCTAATTCCTTGTCTAGTTTATTGACGCTAAAAAATTTTCAACAATTTGTTATTCAAATGCAAATTTTTTATCATTCGGGTGCATATTTCTCATCATAAATTTAGCAATATAAAAGCAAACATACAGATTCATAACAAATTGCGACATGATATATGAAAGGTGATGTAATGTCTATTCCCGCCATTATTCCATGGCTAGAAATTGGCCTCAATGATTTGGGATCGAGGGGGATTATCCCTCTTTATCCTGCCTCATCTCGTGTAGGCCTGGACAGCCTTCGTAGGTGGGCCCCATCTGTCGTCTACCCCGACCGCAAATGCGGCCGGTGTAGGCGCTTTGTGGGACCTCCTTTTATCCTGGCTGGTGTCTATTGAATCCAGGTGAGTGGCATAGGTCAGTACGTGTTGTAAACAGTTGCATTGTTGCAACGTTGCCAATCCTTGCGTAATATTTTATATTTGTGGACCTTCACTTTTTCTTTTTGTCATAAAAATTGACGCATTGTGGATTTATTTCAGATTTGTTACAAAAACGGTAATAAAATAGTCGTAAAACCGAGTTATCAAACGACTTCCGACAATTCCTGGTCCAGCTACCTCAATTACGTGTGGTCGGGGTACGTGATAGAATGCCCGAATTGCGGCGAGATATACAGAAGCAGGCAGCACTGGTACGGCAACAAGAACCCCGAGGACTGTGCGGTCCGTGTGGAGATAGTCCACATATGGCCAGGCGTAAGTTTTGATAGACTGGATTATTACAGTCGTGGGGACGGTTCGGCACAGATTTTTATTTTTAATTTTCCGTGACCGAAGTGTTCTCGCGACTCCCATTTTGTTCTAAGTGTCGGTATACCACATTCTTCCCGATATATTTAATTGAAGAAAAGGACAAATATTATTTTCAGGAAAAATCGTTGCTGGGATCTCAGAATTCCGCCCAGAAGGTCATAGATGGCGTCACGATGATTTCCGACCTGGTGGCTAGCGTCGGGTCTCAGCCGAAGAAGATGATAAGCGAACTGGCCGCCGACAAAATCGCGCCCCCTTGTTGGAAATCCAACCTCGAAAGTAGGGTACGTGCCGTTACAAATTACGTTAGAAATAATTTTGTGTTTTCTGTTGGAGCAACAACGACCTCTAAAAGTATGACATGTTTGCAGATTATTCATCCGAAATATTCCTTCCTCGTACTTATATTTACAATGCTATAATGATAATTCATTCACGTTTTGAGATCGACCGAACAATCATTGTATTAATATTAATAATGAAGTTAATTAATTTTTTTTTAATTAACTTTGTATTTAAGACTGGAAATACAGGATGGTTAAAATTTTTTTAGCCAACTTTAAGAACGTGTATCATAAAAATAATAACTTGTTATACAGAGTGTCCCAAAAAAAACATTTCCCATCGGGCGGTGGGACATATGTTGTTAAGAACCACTTACAGAAAAATCTCAGTTCAGAGCACATCTGCAAATCTAAAATTAAACTGTTTTTGATGGAAAGAAGTGCTGCATTTCATTATAACATATTTGCTGTCAGGTGGTGAATAAATTGAGGTTTTGAGGTAGCCTAGGGTTAAAAATCAATTAGGTTAAGATCAGGTCATCTAGGAGGCCAGACAATGGACCTGCCATGGACAGCCTAATATTAAGCGCCATTTAAATATGTTATTTTCTATTTCAGTCAGTTAATAATTTATATAAAGGGTGTTTTTAAATGAAGTAGCAAAAATGGTACTAGTGAATGTAGAGCCAAAAATAAGAGGACTGAAGTAAAAATACCTTATGTGAAAGTTGCCCTGAGGCGATATACCCTCTTAAAGGAGGGGATTGAAATTCACATTTTAATTTTTTTCTTTAACATGGGGAATGCTAGAGACTCGAAACTTTTTATTTTATAAAGGAGTGAAACAGTCGACCCTATCGCAATATTTTATTAGAAATTTTTTGTATGAAGCAAATTTTTTATTTAAAAATTTTTTTTGTGAAAACTGATTTATAGCGCAACTTTTTTACCTCTTGTAATTTTTCAATAGAACCAATAGTTTTCTAGTAAAAAAATGAGATGCGTCATCGTTCATTAAAGGGGTAATTGCGAAAATTTGTAAAAATAAAGTAGGCGCATGTTATAACAAATGAATTGTTACTTATCATATTAATAAATTGACACTTTCTGTCAATAAGTTGGTAATTTAATAATAACATTAACAATAATTTGCTATTAATTAATGAAAAATGTTTGATAACTTACGACTATGGGACACGTATTAGGTAAAGTTATTTATCTGAAACAAAATTTAATACAAACGAAAAACAAGAAATGCAAAATTAAATTTAAAGAATATTCTCGAAATAATTTCCATTTTGCTGCAAGCATAACCTAATACGTCTGTTGAAGTTATAACGCACTCGCATAAACAGTTCTTGGTTATTGCGAAGGTCATCTGCTGCCTGAAATATTCTTTAGCGTAGTTCTTTTAAGGAGGCTGGTACCATTTTTTTAAAAACACCCTGTATAGAGAAAGAAAACTTTCCCACTATCGAATCCCAAATGTCATTTTTTCCCCAGGATTGCTACATATGCCGCACCCCGTTCTCGGACGCCCTCCGAAGACACCACTGCCGCGCGTGCGGCGAGACCGTCTGCGACCCCTGCTCGTCCAAGAGGCAGACCGTCCCGTCCAGGGGCTGGTTTTCTGACGTTAGGGTCTGCGACCAGTGCTACAGGGACTCGCCCCCCAGCCTCACCACCAACTCGGATGGCACGGAGAACCGAGCCCGCGTGATAGGCGAGACGGTCGTCAACACCCTGGCCGCCGTCAAGTCCGTCGTCTACGACAAGCCCAAGGAGCTGCTGAAGGACGCGGCGAGGCCCGTATATTGGACGCCGGACGACGAGTGCATCAACTGCTCGATATGTCAGAAACCGTTCGGGCTGCTCCTGTACCTCCACCACTGCAGGAACTGCGGGAAGGGCGTCTGCGACGACTGTTCGAAGGCGAGGAAGCCGGTGCCGTTGCGCGGCTGGGAGTACCCGGTGAGGGTGTGCGACAACTGTCACTATTTATGAGCTGGTATTTTCGTTGAGATTTTTATATAAGGTTATCGATTTTTATAGTTTTTGTTTGATTTACGTAAGGTACAAATTTATAATAATCAGAGATAATTATCGTTGTTGTTATGTCGGCGGTGAACTGGTAACTTTCTTTATAAATATATATACGATGGAACGGTTGTAGTGGTCGTCGGTGGCGTAGCGGAACTAAGAGGTAAAATATTTTCGATAGGGAAGTTAATACAGGGTGGTTGGATTTTTTCAGGCCAACGTTTGGCAGCAGGTTATCGATAAATAAAAATAGTTTGTTAAATTAGAAAAATGCTTACTTTTGAGTTACAGGGTGTTAAAATTTTCATAAAAAAAAATTTTTCAAATAGTTTTTTATCGGTGTTATAAAAGCGAGACGTTTTCAATACGTTTGGAAGTTCCTTTCGGCAACACAAAAGGAAAAATTTTGCAAATTTCGCAATATTAAAAAATATGGAACACTTCACATTTTTGAGAAAATTGGATAATATTCAGCAATTTCGCAAAACTGTTAGAGAATAATTAAAATTTTTGTCGTTTTCAAAAAAAAAAAAAATTAAAAATATGCCACATTTCCTAATTTTACGACGGTTATATCATTTAAAACAAATTAACAAGCCCTTCAGGCTTGAACTTATTTATTCTCCTTTGCACTTCATGAAAATTATTCCAAAATAAATTTTTGAGCATTTTACGATTGCAATTTTTAACTGTGTTTTCAATATTTCAGTTTATCGACTTCATAGAAACGGAGAATGGCTAGTTTTTCAGTCTCCTACGTATTTCAAAATTATATTTTAATATACAGGGTGTCCGGAAATTAACGCAACAAAATTTGGTCATAGATTCTTAAGTCAAATTTAGGGGATCTGTATTTTTTCTTTTTGTCAAGTGGCCCCCTCTTCGGGAGTTACAGCCCCCTGAAATCTGCCCTTAAGAATAGTCTTTTTTATATCTCAGAACCCTGTTGTGTGAGAATCACTAAATTTTATACACAGGGGTTTTTAAGACATTTTTTCGTGGGCCCCTTTGTCTTTGGAAACAAAAAAATTTGGTCGCAAATTTCAATTTTTTCAAAATTATTAGCTAAAAAGCGATTGAATTTAAATTAAAATTTTTTCTCCATGTGTTTTTCATAAAACGCAATGTTTTTGAGGAAAATGGTGAATCATGATATGCATTCGATCCCATTTTGACATTTTTCTCGAAAACATTGCGTTTTACGAAAAAAGTATCAAGGGACAAAAAGTTTCTAAATTTTATGGCTTTCTAGCGGACTAATAATTTTTAAGAAAGAGCGACCATAAAAAACCTGTGATTTTCGCCCGTTTTTTCACAATTCGCAGAGAATTAACAAAATACATAAAAATATGTTTTTGGTCGCAAATTACTTGTCGTAAAAAACTGAAATGAGCATAGTTTTTAGTATTTTGAAAAATTTAAAAATCACCTCTACTTAGGGGTTGAAAAAAGGCCAAAAATGAAGAATTTGAAAACTATCTTAATTTTTTACGATGAGTAATTTGAGACCAAAAACATATTTTTATCTATTTTCTTTAGTTCTCTGCGAATTGTGAAAAAACGAGCGATTTTTGCGATCACTCTTTGTCTTAAAAATCTGTGACCAAATTTTGTTGCATTCATTTCGGGACACCCTGTATAGAATGTCCCATATATGCCAGGTGTTACTATATTTTTTAACTTTCTGCTGAATTTAAGGATTACTTTTATAAACAAGTACTAGATCTGAGTTTTACCATTTATTTTTTTTAATTTGTTCCAAACACAAATCATACATATAATTTCTACTACATGTGATTTTTAACAAATATGTTACATGCAAAAACTAAATTTTGAAAATGATCATTTTTGTGTTCTATTAGAGGCAATTTTTTTTTCAATAAAATCACTTGTCACCCATATTTCTACGAAACTATTAAATGATAAAGTGATAAAAATGTAAAAATTTTATATATAACAAAAATGGGTCATGCATTTGTAAAATATTCAAAAGAAACGTATTTTTTCTCGAAGCAAGCTATAATTATTTTTTAATAATCTACCTATGCCTAAAGTTTGATTAACAATAATCGAACCACCTGTATAACAAAAATGTGACATATCGAACATTAATTTTTTTATTTAAAGAGCATTTAAAATTGGTCTGTGCATGTTTAAATGTAAAAAATGATAGTTTTACCCCTTGCTTGGACAATTTTTTTGTCTTTATTGACGGCTACGCCACCGGTGATCATGTTTAACTCGTATTAATCTACAGCTTACCTTTATTTTTTTCCCACGAGTCATCACGAGATATAATGTTTATACAAATTTCTACCCTCTTTTGAAAACTGCATTTATTATTATTTTTTTTTTTTTGTACAAGGACGGTTTATCATACAATAAATTATATAGATTTATAGTAAATTCACAAATTTAGATGATGTTAAGGGTATACATATATTTTTTATGAAAATTAGTGAGATTGGATATAATTTTAGACTGACGAGACGTAAAATTTCCCAAATTGATCGATTACTATTATACAAGAGGGGTGTTCTGCACATCCCGTTTTATAATTTTGTAATTTTTTAATCGAGTGTTCTCAAACTTTAGCTGCCTAAGTATCATTTATTTACGAAATAATTCTTAGTTTAATGGAGTGTGCTTTTTCTGAATTACAATTTTATTAAAGAGCAACGAGGATTATATTGGATATTAATTTTTTATTTCGCTGTATACAGCGACGTCCGGGTAATTAGTTCACATTTTGAAGGATAGATGGACACGAAGTTGTAACCGGCGCACGTGGACGTTTTTAAAAATTCAAACGTTTTTGATTACCTAAACCACGGGCGTGCGATTAAAAAATCGTGTGTGGGGCATGCCAATTGTTTAATTGAAACAACCGAACGTCTCTCGAGCTCAGCAGATCGACTATCATGTTGAAGTTTAAATTTAGATTTTATTGTAAGTGTATAGACGTCTACACACTGCGTGTATGCTATTATAATTTGAATAAAAAAATTGGTACTTTAAATGTTGTTTGTTCTTGAAGTTTACCCACCCTGGCATGAAGGTGCGCGTTTTTGATAGCGAGTCAGATTTAATATGAACTTTTTTTTTTGTAACGCCAAAATATCCATAATTTTTTTTACAAAACATCGAAAATTTTGCATTGTGCGCATTTGGCAAATTATTGAAAATTTTATTTTCCTAGGCACATTAGGCGAATTATGAAGAATTTGATTTTTTTTACAAATGTTGAATATTTTATTCGATGGCACATTCGAAAAAATATCAAAAATTTTATTTTATCGAGGCGCAATGGGCAAAATATTGAAATGAATGCATCTGGAAATATTTTTTTTTATTGGCACATTTAGAAAAACTTAATATTTTAAAAGCGCTCTAGCAAATAGGCAACCAGCAATACATTCTTGTAGATTTTATTACACAGTTTGTCTAAATATGAATTAATGCACAAATAACAGACTTTCCTCCATTCTAACGCATATTTTCTATAAAATGGAGTTAGTTTGAAACTCAAATTACTTTTAGGTGTAAAAAAATTTGTAATTTACGATCTTCAAAAGCGGCAAATTACAAATTTCTTTACACCAAAAAGTAATTGGAGCTTCAAACTAAGTCCATCCAGAAAATCTGCGTTAAAATGGGGGAAAATCTGTTATTCGTGCATTAATTCATATTTAGACAAACTGTGTAATAAAATCTATAAAAATGTATTGCTGCTTTCCTATTTGCTACAGAGTCCTCTTAATTATAATATAGAGCCATTATAAATGATTACAAGCCACGTGACCAGTAATTTTATTTACTTCATGCTGGCAATTAAATTTCGGTAAAATTAAAACAATAAGGTTACATTTACAATTACATTAAAACGCAACATTCCGTTTCACAGACTGTCACTGGTGTAATTTTTTCACAACACTATTCAATCAGTCGGCAAATATATTATCTCGAGCATAAACATAACGGTTTGTCATCATTCATTGTAAACGAATCAATATTGGCGAGGCCACGATTTAGGGAACTTTCATTACAGCGGCCCGGCAAAGTCGGTTGCCTAAGCTCGGTAGTCACGTAGCTTCTAAACATTGTTAAATGCTCTGCAGTAGCAATAAAGTAATAAGTAATGTAACTATCGCTTCCAAAAAAAAATTCCTATAAAAGCTACCGAGCCTAACACTTACTGATCACGTGGCAATAAATTTTGGCAAAATTAAATCAAGATTACATGTAAACCGCAACATTCTGTTTCACTGGCTATGATCGGTGTAATTTTTCACGAGATTCTATTCTAATCAACAATCGCATGATCTCGAGCATAAATGTAACGGTTTGTCATCATTCATTGTAAACGAGTCGCTAACATTAGTGACACTAAGATTTAACGTTTTCTTTGCAACTCTGCAATGTTGGTTGCCTAAGCTTGACAGCCACACGGCTCGTAATCATTTACGAAAGCTGTGTGCATACCTACCTGTTTGAGCAGCATTTAATCACCTAACCATCCAATAAAAGACAACAAAGCCAACAATAACATATTTTATTTCAACATAGCAAAAGTGTATTCATAACAACCACGTGGAATTTTGTTAATAAAAAATTGGAATAAATATATACGACTACACAATTCTAATCATAATAATTACAATTCTGAGTGAAAAGCTGATTGCTCTTTTTAAAAAATAGTTAATAAGCTGTAAGTACTTTAATTTCAGGTTCTACATCTCGCCCCTAACAATCGTTCTTAACGACCTATATACACATACAAAAAATAAAAAATTGGAAACAAAACAAACGCACAAGGTGTGGACGTGGACCTAACATTGTATTTAATACACGCAATCTATCACTTCTTTAATTAAGAGGGCGCTATAGCAAATAGGCAACCAGCAATACATTTTTATAGATTTTATTACACAGTTTGTCTAAATATGAATAAATGCACAAATAACAGACTTTCCTCCATTCTAACGCAGATTTTCTATAAGATGGAGTTAGTTTGAAGCTCAAATTACTTTTTGTTGCAAAGAAATGTGTAATTTGCATCGTAAATTACAAATTTCTGTACACCTAAAAATTATTTGAGTTTCAAACGAAGTCCATTTTGTAGAAAATCTGCGTTGAAATGGAGGAAAGTGGTGCATTGATTCATATTTAGACAAACTGTGTAATAAAATCTATAAAAATGTATTGCTGGTTGCCTATTTGCTCTAGCGCCTTCTTAAGAAGTAATTTTTGCTTTTCAAGATTCAGAGAGAACAATCTCCCCGAATTTGATTCACCCTGTACATAATATAAAATTACATAGCTGCCTCCTAGCACTGCAAATAAAATTAATCATTCGAATAAATTAAACAAATTAAAACTAATGGCAAACAGTTTAGTCTTCAGATATTCATAAATAAAGGAATAAGTACAAAATAAAATAAATTAGTATAATAGCTTAAAATCACCGTTCGACGCTTTAAAAGTCAAGATCCTTCCGATAATATTTCTTATTTACAGACGTCCTATTTACAATTACTTTAAAAATCTAATCTAATGTACAGTGTAGGCCAAAGTCTTAATACTTTCGTGTAACGTTTAAAATCGTCCTTGTGTCGGAACATAAGAAAAAAACAAATGACACCGTTCATCAGGATTAAACTACTAAGGCGTGTTAAAAATCGAGAGCAGTATATTCTCCTAACGGACAAAACATCACAGAACAAAATCCCTTATTTTCACGTATCAAAATAAAATAATTAATTTTTACGTAACCCCTAAAAAATTATAACACTAAGCAAGCATTTATAGATCGTCATAAGCAGTATCTCATTCATATAGCACGACGTTCGATAAAAAAACTCACCTTCCCCATCTAATTGCTTCAACTAATCGTCCGATTCTAGATCGAGGAAAAAAAATCGGGAAGAATGTCAAAGGGATATTGAATGCTATTAAAGAGAACTAAAAACTAACCGCAGTCTTCAAATGGAAAATATCACTGGAACGATCACGCAAAAAGTCAGAATCGCTCAACAACGTCCTCAACATCGCACGCTACACATAATTCTCTCCAGACGAGACATTTTCCAGAGAAACCTTGCTACGCTTGCTTTTATCCGTGTACAGCTCGGGATTCTTCGTGTTACACTTCTCTTTCGAGTCCGAGGGAGACTCTTCGCGGGCGGACGATCCGGACGAGGATTCTTGATGAACGGTCGCACAGTTGTTATTCTGCGCTGTCAAACGCGACATCTCAATCATGTTCTGATTCTGGAAAACAACCGAGCTAGAAATTTCTGGAAATAAGATGAAATTAACCTAGGTTTAGTTGTGAGTAATAAAAAATAAAATAAAAAAAAAGCAATACACAAAATAGGCTATTAGTAGTTAGTTGTGAAGCCAACAAGGGTGTGCGCTTGCGACAGAGAATACGACTATTTTGCTTTCGAAATTGCGACAAACATGCACGTCAGCCTCTATACGTCTCAAAGCAAGAACTGGTGAGAGCCTATGCGTTTTCAGAGAGATGCTGAGCTTATGAAGTGAAACAACAAACTAAATGAGAGACAATGGAATAAACAGATTACGTGTACCGGCGCCCCAAAATCGTAAGTAAATATCCCAAAAATAACTGAATATAGGAAATCGATTTGCGCCAACTTTAGTGCTTGTTTATACATAATAGTTAGGGCTCATTTAGGTAAATCAAATATGGAATAATTGGAATATCTAATTTTAAAAATGTACCAAATGTTAACCATCTTCCGTACTTTTAACTTTTTAAAGCTAAAGCAAAAGCTTGAAGACAAATTTGCTGATTGACTGCACTTTTAAACAACTGGTCAAACTTAGAAATAAAAATAGCCGATAGCGATTCTCGCATGAAATTCCTTTATACTTATTTAAGAGCTATAGCAAATAGGCAACCAGCGATACATTTTTATAGATTTTATTACACAATTTGTCTAAATATGAATTAATGCACAAATAACAGACTTTCCTCCATTCTAACGCAGATTTTCTACAAAATGAATTTTGTTTAAATCTCAAATTACTTTTTATTGTGAAGAAATTTGTAATTTACGATGCAAATTACAAATTTCTTTACACCAAAGAGTAATTTGAGTTTCAAACTAATTCCATTTTATAGAAAATTTGCGTTAGAATGGAGGAAAGTCAGTTATTTGTGCATTAATTCATTTTTAGATAAACTGTGTAGTAAAATCTATAAAAATGTATTACTGGTTGCCTATTTACTAGAGAGCCCTCTCTCTCTTAAGCCATGATCTAGGGCGGCAGGGAAGTTATGGGAGAGTCGCCATCTAGTATTTTCGTTCTTAAGTTAAACTGAAAGTATATGATAGTACTTTTTAAAATAAATTGAGTTAGAACGTTTTTTCAAAATGTTCCCTTTTCGAAACAGGGTAGTAAAGTTTTCAAAACTAAAATCTATTTAATATAATTCCAAAACTAACAGAGATATTCAAGAGAAATTTGGTATTATTTTTTTTTGTCAAAGTGCTGAACATTAATATTTCGACTGTTTTTAAAACAGTTGCCTTCTCGAATTCATTGGTGGGGATTTTAAGGTATCGTAAGGATTTTCTCCCCTAACTTTTACGCCACTGGATAAATTGACTTTTGACAGCAAACTCTGAAGCGCCAACGAATTTTACACATGAAGAGTTCTCTTGGTTCACTGCTCTAAAGTCAACCGTTTTCAAGAAAAATGATTTTTTATGGACAAAAACAAACATTTTGCTAACGTTTCGAAAATCTTTTGTAATTCAAAAAATAGGTAGTAATAATTAACAATTTTAACGAAATTTAACAACAGATAGGATTTTAACTTTTTTTTTTATCAATTTGGCGAGTAACATTTACAAAATATGTTCGCGAACTTCAATACATACATTAAATATTCGTTATTGTTCATAAAGTCATTTTTCTTGAAAACGGTTGACTTTAGAGCCATGAACCAAGAGAACTCATTTTGTGAAAAATTCGTTGGCGCTTCAGAATTTGCTGTCATGTCAATTTTTCCAGTGGCGTAAAAGTTAGGGGGAAAAAACCCTTACGATACCTTAAAATCTCCACCACTGGCACGTCCAATGAATTCGAGAAGGGTGCGTAAAAAGTAGCCATTAATAATGGTAATATGTGTACAAAAGCTCAGTAGTTCAAAGGGTTCCTAAGATATTGGCAAAAAACTAAAAAAAAAATTAAAGTTTTAACACCGTATATCTCGAAAACACAAGCCCAGAGAAAAAAATGGAAGAGGAAATAAATGTTTCTTTTTTCAAGAGGAATTTACATGTTTCCGTTGCGACACTTATTTAGGAACACCCTGTATATTATTAAGACTTGGACTATTAAGATTTGCTTTTAAAAGAACTATTTGTATTTGAATTTTTTCTTAATAAATTTTATTCAGTTTGTGAATCTGTCTCAAAGATCTTTGGAAATGGCCTATAGTAGGATCGTATTCGATGCAAAGTAGAGCAAAAAGTTGTCGGTCTTTTATCAAAGGAAAATCGTGTCATCATTTTTAGGAGGCGTAAGATGAACCATTTCAAATTTAAAATGAAATTCAATGTAAAATCTGAAATACCGCTGCATACGCACTGTGTTCTGTTAGTAGCTATAGTCGCCCAGGTGCATCGAGTGTACGAAGTGGTCGGTTATGCGTCAAATACTAACCTGGCGAGCTTGGTTGTAAATCAGAGGGCGCCTTCAAAAAACAAGTAAACAACAGTGGCGCGTACAGAAGTAAAATGTAGTACATATGTGGAATTTAAAAAACAAATTGGATTTATAATAAATTACATTTAAAATAAATAGTTTATGAGAATAAAGGAATTTTTGTAGGAACAAGGGTGCCAGACGTGACCTGATCCCCTCGTTCCTTCATAGCGTATAAAGAAATTATTTAATTTCTAAAACCCTTAAAAGCGTACTGCATTGGATCCCTTGACAAACAATGATTTATTACTTTGCATCGAATATGATCCTACTATAGTTGAAGTTGAACTACAAGATATCGATCCACCTGATGTGATATGACAACAGAGCACTAAACGTTCAGACAACACAAAACTAAAGCTAATTCAGCAAAAGAGAGTGACCGAATATACCACATTTATTTTAGGTTTCAGTTTATTGAGAAGGTGTTTGTAATACTGTAATTTCTTCGCTCCCTATTGGAAGTATTGGAATCTAAATAGAACTTGTATAAAAGTGGTATTTAGTAAAGTGTTTCCTGTAGTATAAATTTATAACCTTGCAGTTATCTATTTCGGTGTCTAGTGGTGGTACGGCACGTTTGTTTTTTCAGAAGTTCAAATGGCGCTGATGGGCTTAAAGAGAGAGTGAAATAAATTAACTTTCACCGTCGAATATTACACTTTTGCGTAACGTTGAAATATTCTAGTTTATTACACTATATTCAGATATTACATTTGGGTATTTACTTCATCAAGACTTTTGGAACACCTAATACTCATTATATCCCCCTCTGCTATACATATACATAAATTTAAAAATAAGATAAAAAAATAATAACACAAGTATCACACATTTCCAGTCATCATTCAAAGAAAAATTGCTGTAATTTATTTTTATCTCAATATTAGTATACGTCTATAAGTCGGACTGTAATACTATAAAGAAAATACAAATTTAAGAACAATTCCCACATAAAAAAAAATAAATATAATCGTGTACGCATATGTGAATAATTAAGTATGGTGCAAATTAAAAAAATAACATCATGCTGAAAACATTACGACACACACTTTTTGAGCCGCTTGTGCTGCAACTCAAATTATTAGAAACACTTTTCGCGCGTTACGGGTGCATATTAGATAAAAGTACCTTTCTTTGGTGCGTTTGCATAGATCTATATCTTTGCGTCTCTGTAAAAATTATTTCATGAACAAAACGCAAAACTTGAATGGCACGAACTTATGAATAAATATGTACCTCACCTTGTTGTCGGCCTCCGCCAAAGGATTAGGAGTAATGGTTATTCTGTTGCTCGGCAGAACGCATCCGTTCGCCCTAGATTTCTGCCCGTACTCGACGTACTCGTTTCCCTCGGCCACGTGACGATCTTCGACGGTGGATTTGTCCCGATTATCTACATACGTTGGATTAATAGCAGGATAAAGTGTGAACGGAAGGTGTTACTTTAAAAATCGATCATTACCTGATTTGTTTTTCTTCCACTTCCTACATATAATTATAGAAACGATCCCGCATATCAGTAAGACGCATCCGCCTACAGCTCCGATTATTATTACGTACAAATTTCCGAAGCCAGCCTCTTTTTGTTCGGCCGCAACTATCGGGGAATGAGTCGTCGTCGTCATCGACGACTGGTTGGCTGAAAAGGTCAATTAGTATGAATAAAAAGTTTTATTTTGATTTTTTAACGAAAAGAGAGCGCAAAAAACTATTTTGTGACGTTACCGCTAATTTGGATATCGGAATATCGTTATTATACATACTGCCTGTCCTTGCTTTCATGATGGGGCTGAAATCGCTGGCAAACTTCGAATTAAAGCTTTGCAATTTGATGTCGTAGATCGTATCGGGCTGGAGATGAGTGATCACGTACTCCCTGGTGTTTTCCCCGTCCACGGTTGCTTTCATGTAATCGCCCGCCGTACTGGCCGACATGTAACTAATGTAGAAGCCATCCACACTTACGTTGGCCGATTTAGAACACTACAAAAAAAACGCGTTTAAAACAAATTAAACTTCTCCAATTTCATACACACCTCCCAGTATATTTTAACAGACGTTGCGTTAACGACCTCTGTGTGTGTAATAATGGGTATCGGCAGGGGGTTCTTCGTATCAAAATCCAGCATTCGTAAATGAAATTTGTCCGAGTTCGGGCTAAGCTTGTTATCGTTATTGCTATACACCGCCGCTATCCTAAACTTGTATATATGATCGGCCTTTAAATTCGTCACGTCGTAGACTTGAATATTCGGAGCTATATCGGCATTAGTCGTCTTCCATTTCGATCCCTTATTCCTCGTATGGAGGTCGTTTGAGTTCGCCGGGCCTATTTCCCGATACTGCACCTTGAAGAAACTAATGGGCAGGCCGTTGTTGTTAGGTACGCTCCAACGTACAACGACCGCCTGGTCGTTCAGTCTCGAGATTATCGGTTTACTTGGGGGCACCAGTTTGGGGACTTTACCGTGTTTAAACGGTTTTCTCGTCGAGCTGGTCCTCCCGCCGTGCCTCCGATGCGTATGCTCTGGCGTTACGGTTAAATCCACGCTTGACGTTAAGGGAATTACTCTGATGATGATGCTGGTGTACACGGTTCTCACTTTATTCCTGGCGAATACCTGGAGATTCCCCGCGTGTCGTTTCTCTACCGGTCTGAAGTAAATCTTATTGCCTACGGCTTCTACGGCAGTGTCGTTGCTTACGGAGAATCCATTGATGAACCACGAAACGTACGGTTCTGGAACCCCTGAGATAATGCAGTTTAAATCTATGTTTTCTCCCTGTTTGACGTCTGTGCTGTTCATAAGGCAGTCTATGGCTGGTTCTTCGTTGTACACCAACGTGATGTGATGAGAAATGGACCCGTAACTGTTTGAGTAACTGCAAACGTAGACGCCATCGTCCGAGGAAGTGATATTAACGATGCTTAGACCTCCATCGAGCATTTCCGAACGCTTGTCGGGCAGCCGTCCGTTTTTTTTAAACCACACTACTTTAGGAACTGGGTTACCAATGGCTGAGCACTCTAGGAAAACTTTATCGCCTGTTTAAAGAATAAAAATGGTTATTCACAATAAATTGTTCACACAGTATTAATATTTTTCGCAAAGTTACATCTCCCAGTGACGCCAAGTACAAAATAGTAATGCAAGGTAAAAAAAATGAAGTTACTATAAAAAATGCAAGCAAATATATAAGTTCATAAGACAATTGAAACTGTTTAAAAATATAGGGCATATATAATTCCATGACTAACCTTTTAACGAAACATATTTACTCTTAGGCTCGGTGATAAAATACGGCGATCTGGTAGGAGCATTCTTAACCACCTTCAGACTCAAAGACGTGTCTGAATTCACAGTTTCCAGAGTATTACTCGCACTACACTTGTACACGCCTGATTTATCGACAGTCACGTTAGGAAGAACAAGTGATTCCGACTGAATTTTTGGGTTTGAAGAAGCGACATATTGATCGCTTTTGTAATAATCTATATATGGTTCTGGATTCGATTCAGGCGGGATGCACCTCCACAAAACTGTATTGCCCGCGGTGGTGGTAATGTCCTTAGAGTCTTGTTTGGGAAATGGCTTAAGGGTTGCTATCCTTAACAGCCATGGTACCGAAGCCACCACGTATGCCCCGTAGTAGGCGAGGCACTGATAGTCTCCTGCCGCTTTTGTGCTGTTTACCTGAAATTAGTGAAACAATATACATACCAAGAAGTTGCTGAACTTCAACTTCTTTTATTATAAATTTTAAGTTAACTGTCACAGCTACAAATACAAATAAACTTACTTGCACCGTTAATGAAGACTTTTTTCTCTGTTTAGTGTACTTTTCCTCTGGAATTAGATGGAATGTTGCGTTACTTAAATTAATAGCATTATTTAAACTGTATGGTTCATCTGTAGGATAAAACTTCCATTGGAACCTATCAGGTTCTATGTTCATTTCGCATGTTAAAAGCGTGTCAAAACCGAACGACACTGATATCGGCTCTGGATTGGTCACCATATATTCGAAGTCTGAAAAAAGCGCATATCGTAAAGTTTAGTTGAAAATTCCGCAGCAAGAATTTATAAATATTTAAAAATAAGCAAATGGACAACAGTATTTTTAAATCGGAATAGTAGTTATGATCACTTAGTACAGTAACTATTGTTAGAAAAATATTTCGACTCACCTGACTGCACCAAATCGAAAACTACCACAGATGCTATTAAAATAGTGCCAAACACATGGGTGCCTTCCATATTGCTGCATGCCTATAAAAAGAAAGAATAAATAAATTTAGTTTATGTTTTGTTAATTATTTATTATTACACAAAAATAATATAAATTATTAAATTAACAGTAATATGCGACATTAATTGTGAAATTTTAAATCGTCACACACGTTTCAAAATATGTAACGAGGCGCCATCTCGCGATGCAAAAACAAAGCCAATGTTTCTACTACCTTTTTTCAGTATAAATAACCTTCTAAAAGGTAGGCAGTCTATGGCAGTAATGTTTAATCGTTTTTAATAATCTCCGCAAAACAACCGGAAGTCGATCCAATTCAACTCAGGTATTGTATAAGCATATCCGATGCGATGTTTGCGTAAAGTAGTAGTAGTGTTTCCTGAAAGGGTTACTTTTACCAGCGATTTCTTGGTTAGATAGAGTCGAGTACTTCATTTTAGTATCAGTATACTATTACCTATTATGTGAGACACCCTACTCATATTACGAAAGCCCTTTGCCGTTAATTTTGATTTGTGATCAAGGAAATGACGTATACACGAAATCAATACGCATTATTTGAAACAGGATGCAGGATGTAAAATCGACGTTTTAGCTGGGAGGTCTAGCATTTTTCCTACTAAATAAATGATAATTTCATCTTCCTAATATACCCTTGTTTGAATTTCATGCTATAAGAATTATAAGCTATGAAAATTGAAAACAATTCGTGAAATACCTATCTGAACCAACAGATGGCGATAAATTCAAAACGTCTGATTCAAAAGTGACAACAAACATTTTATTTCAAATTTCCATTTTCAAATGTGGACAATTTGCCTTATACTGTACGATATGAATATAATTAATGTACAAAAAATTATATTATGTCCTAGCTCTTCCTTTTTTTTTCTACTATTATACGAGCTTAACGTAGTTTTTCACAATTTCTGGAAAAATTACCTAATAATTACCATAAAAAAATAATCGACTATGTGAATTTTCTTATTAAAAGTTAATCGAGGAATACTTACAAAATCATCTAAACTAATCAACTTAAAACTGATTCCCGATCGCCACTAACGTTTCAAAATTGTTCTCAACGTAGGCTTAATATTTACTATTTTAAAACTCGCTCCTCGAGCTCAATTCATTAAAGAAATTGTAGCGAACGTGCGTAGGAAAAGTTGAAAGTAAAGTTCTGATTCCGCCCAAACTCCTTGTAAGCTCACGTACACTTACACCAGCAGCAATAAAACGGGACATGTCGCCTTGCAACCGACGAAAGTGAAAATGTTTAAAATATTCTTTCCCTTTTAATCGGTCGTAGGTTTTCGTTCTACTAACAATTTCGAATTTGATTTGTTCTCCTATTTCTTCCAGCGAACATCAAAATCTTGTTACGTCCATATTTTTTGTCTCGCGGTGTATTTAACACATATTTGTTTAAAATGGTTATACTATAAATAACGTGAACTTATTAAGGAATATGTGGGACTGATCTACGTAGGTATTCCGAACTATTTCACATCGAGAAGTGATGAAAACAAGGAAATTCTATCCACCCGTATTTCCATACAAACATTTAATTTATTTACCTGCTAGAACACATCTTACATAATCGATCTTATACGGGGTAATTCGAAAGGATGTTGGAACATATTTCTGTCACTTCAGAAAAACGAAAATTAAATTATAAGTGACAAAAAATATCAAAATGCTACCAAAAATAGCTTCTTCTTTGCCTTTTTCGGAGATGAAAAAAATTAATCATTAAAACAACCAAATGGAATCTTTTTAATAATTAAATTTGTATTAAAATTTAATTTCATATTTAATTTTTCTTAAAAAAAACATCTGAGTATTAAACTAGTGGTTTCATAAATTTAAATCAACTGTTTTTTCCAAAAAAAAAAAAACGATTTAATTTACGTTAATAATAAAACTCCCATGCTGCCGTGTCTCGTTAACCATGAAATTAAACGTGTGTTTATTCAGGATCATCGAACCGATCTCCAAAAAATCCATTCTTTTCGAAACTTTTGAAACGCCACATATTTACCCAATGGAATTTAAATTAAAATCCACCTTATTCCGGCAGGGATCACGCGTTTTTTGTTTTTGTACATGGCTTCATTATATTTTTGTATGTGGTTCTCGAAGTGATTTTATTTGATGATGACTTGCAGTTCCAAACCACTGAAGAATATAACGGAATGGTACACTCAGAAGGATTTTAATAATAACAACAGGGTTAAACATGTGTAACCTCATACTTAAATTAACAATATCAACAATAACAGATATCATTAACACTGAGATTAACATGCTTCTATTATTTTTTCTTTCAAAACTTTTAGCTTCCCATTTTTTTGCAATTCCTATTCAAAATGAGGAGTTAGCACATTTGAGACGTATAGTATTGTAGAAGTTTTGAACCAGACACTCTTGATATGTGTCGGACACAAGTGTCCGATCTAAACGCACCATTACCCATCGTCGACATTCACTCAATTGTGGACGTCGCCACTCAAGAGAACACGACCTGTCGCCTGTCTGCTCTGTAATTAGTTATTATTATTGACTCGATACCCTCACAAAAAGTGTAAAGGAAATCTATAAGAACCCGTTTATACGGATAGAAATATAATATAAAGTCGTGAGGCGCATCGCAGAAAATATGTCCTTTGATTTGTAAAACTGGACGCAATTATATCGTCTGAGAATGTCACTTCGTCTCCATGAAAAATGCGCTGCTCGCTTTTTACTTTTTGCAGTATACCGCTAAATTACCTTCTGTTTATTTACAGGTTTTTTTCAGGCTTCGCGCGCCGATAAATCTTGCGGAAAACACGCCGGTTACAGGATGTGGCGGCGGAATACCCGCAAATGCAGAAAGAAAACAGACACCTGATTATCTACGCTACAAAGGCAGAAGCGAAGCTACGAACGGAATCCGTAACAATAAGAATATCCTTTACTTCTATGCGTGTTTACGAACTTTGAGGATTATTTTTAACGGGAGATAAGTCAAAGAAGCGGATTGTGGATGATTGGTAGATGGCGTAGTGGATAAGTGCAGCTCATTCTTATTTAGTTACACATTTTCCAGTAGGTACGCCATCTATCAATCATCCATTGGTACAATACCCATTTAATTAGAGTTTATATGTAACGAGCGTTCAAATAAAAACGTGGTCAAGTTGGTTCTGAAAATTTGGACGTAGGGCGTAGCGTATAGCAAATGAACTTAAACGTCATCTGTCAAAGCGCTATATCGCCGCTATCAATTTGAATATTTTCGTTTTAAAAAGCGTTTAAAATGGTGTTTTCTCAAGAACAAAAAGTGTTTATCATAGAGTCCTACTTTAGAAATGGACGCAAGATTGATTGAATATGGAAGTATTCTATTGAGGAATGTTTCATAGAATTTCAAAATCAATTTCCCGGTGTTGTTGAGTACAAAATTTTTCAAAGTGCAGTTCAGCGTTGTGTTAATGTTTTTCGTGAAACGGGCAGTGTAACAAGAAAAGAAGGAAGCGGCCGACCTAAAAAGCGGACTGAAGAATTAAAAGAAAATGTCCAACAAATAATGGAAAATGCGCCAAGAACTTCTGTACGTGTTTGATCACAAATGGTGGGAGTATCAGTCTGTACCTGCCACACAGTTAAAAAAAGATTTGCGTTTGTTCTCCTATCGTTTAACTTGTCAGCAAGAACTTCATGAAGTTGATTTTCCGCGACGGGCTATATTTTGTGAATGGTTTTTAAACAACTACGGTGAACTTCATAATATCACCTTTTTTTCTGATGAAGCCTGGTTTCATTTAAGTAAGAATATGAGATGTGGTCTTCTGAAAAACCAGATAACTTTTGGAGTTTGGTGTGCTCTCAATCGAAGGAGGACTTATGGACCTATTTTTTTTTAATGGTACTCTTATTGCGCAAAGGTATAGGGAAGAAATTATCGCTCCTTTTGTTAAGCAGCTGGAAGAAAACGAAATTACAAACTTTTACTTTCAACAAGATGGCGCAAGGGCACATACGGCAGGCCAGACGATGTTGAGGGAAGTTTTCCAAAATCGACTAATAAGTCTCAATGCTGAACATGAATTTCCACCGAGGTCATGTGATATTACGCCGTGTGATTTCTTTTTGTGGCCTTACCTTAAAAACACTATTTTTGAACTGCCTATTCCTGATTTAAACCATCTGCAGGCTCGACTTATAGACAAGATTCGTGAAATAAACAATACCCCGAGCAGGTGTGAAAAGTGCTTGGAACAAGGATTGTTTGTTATTGTTATCACGATTATTCTTTAAAATAAAGTTATATAGTCATTAACGTTATTGAAACTGACAGCTGCTATACAGCTCGTTGTGAAATGAGGTTAAGTTGGTTGCTATAAGCTACTCCCTACGTCCAATGTGTCAGAGCCAACTTCGACCACGTTTTTATTTGAACGCTCGTTATAAACAACTGTCAAAATTAAAAATGGTAAAAATAAATGTTAAAGTATTATTCGCTCTCGACCCCAGCAGTTCTCAGTATGTGGGTATTTTTGTTGAGTTATATTAGTTCATTTATAATTTTTTTTGTCATATTAATCCAGGCAGTAGAGCATTCGAGGCGTTTGTATTTGAAGTCATTCTATTTTGTTGTACAGAAAAATCCCAAATATTATCAAATAAACACAAAATATAGAATGACTTTGATTTAGGGCTTACTTTCAATGTTACAGAAAAAAATATGTCGAAAAACGGGCAATTTTTCGTTCATTTTGTATGTTTGTTGTTCACCTGAATTTAGCAATGGTTTTTTTGGAATAGGCAAACTCGGATTCTTTTTCTACATAATATTTGGGATTTTTCTGTACAGCAAAATAAATGAATTCAAACACAAACGCCAAAGCCTACTTTTATTGCTCTATCGCCTGGACTACATGGTTTGATATAACAAGAAAAATAACCGTATAAGTTTTTACGCCCTTCTTTATATGGTGACGAGATAAATTGTCACTGATAAATGTTGTGGCAACAGCGCAAGCATCACAGTAGCATTATTGGTTGCCTATGGATTAATGTGCTATTTCTAAATTACGTTTTTAACAAACTTGTGTTAAACAAATTTCAGTAAACACGAAAATATGATTAAAATTGTACTTTTATTGCAGATTTTGCGTATTAGAATGATTAAAATCAGACGTAATGTTAAACGGAACACGATTATGCAATACGAGCGAATCGAGCGAAGCCAAGGCTAATTTATTCTCGTTTTCAAATTAAGCAGAAAGAACAACACGAACTCCCATAATAAGAGCACGGCGTTATTTGTGCGATGTTCCGAATATGGGAAAGCATGGTGTTGCTCATATCAACAACGCGAAGTAATTAGGCTCGGCTATAAGTTATAACAAAGCCGCAATTAAAATGCATTTATGCACACGTCTGAGCCGGTCGTACGCCGAGGAAAAAAACGCGCCGGATTCTCCCGTAATTAAGATGTATAACAAATAAAATTTAACTGCGAACGATCCGCGAGCGCGCTGCCTGAAAAAATGCCCCGTCTTGTTAAATTAAGTTGGAAATGTCAGCGGGGCAAAAACAAATAAAATACGGGAGCGGCGGCGAAGGCCAAAAGGGTCCGCGAAATCGTTCCGAGAACACAGCCTGCCCGACCGGACCCCGGTGAATTGAATTGTCATTTACAAAGAGAAGAAATGGAACGGACTCGCCATGTTTAGCGGGCACGACCGGCGCAAGTACGAGATGCACGCTCCCCGTAACGAAACCGTCGCATCTAGAGGGCTCAGGGGCGTAGCCAACTGAGTTTTATTTGCTGTAATCCTCCTTAAAAACCACTTCAACACGAACCACTCAAACACACAAAAAATATACATCCAAGTACTTCAAAAACTT
Organism: Anoplophora glabripennis; assembly: GCF_000390285.2. Lineage (NCBI taxonomy): Eukaryota > Metazoa > Arthropoda > Insecta > Coleoptera > Cerambycidae > Anoplophora > Anoplophora glabripennis. The sequence continues at coordinate 608,719 of NW_019416799.1, forward strand.
CTTAGAATTTAAAAAATGTATAGTAAAATAGTTATAAAATATACAGGGTGTCCCGCAGTGACGAGCCATTACACATAGTCCAGACTACTTCGATTTTAATTTTGAAAATTTGGGCAAGTGTTTTCGGGCATGCCCTTGTCAACTAAAATAATGGCGTCCACATAACGCTTCCGGTTACACCGGAAGTTGGCTTCATCTTCGTTATTTTAAATGGAACACCCTGTATATTATTGCAATTTTGGATTCTACGTCGATTTTTAGGTGAACTTTCATAAAGGTTTCCCATTCTTAAAGTTAACCGTTTTTGATATATTTAATTTTTTCAAAAAAAATTAAAAAGCGCTGCCTAATTCAAAAAGATGTGTATTTTACAATATTAAAGTTAGAACGATAAAATTTATAGGGGACATGACTAAAACTCTAAGCTTTCCTGCCATAATTTCAAAATGACTAAATTTTATACAGGATGGTAGAAATTTAATGCCGAATTTGGTCAACTTTAAACCAACTTAGCTTATTTTTTTTAATGTAATTATATATTTTTGCACAGCCTGATGAAACAATTTTGTTCTCTTTCAAATTGTATAATGGTTCCCTATACCTATCTCTTCTGGTTTTTAAGGTATTTACTGTTTTTTCGAGCAGTCAACGGATATCGCATAATTTTTTGCGAGGATGGCTGTGAAATTTCTAATGGAATTCCAAAACAAGCACCTAATCTGTCATCAGTTTATTGTTATCAATTTAATAGACACTGAATGTTTATTTAAGTATTATTTATTGTTAAAGAATGGAAAACGTTAACATTTATTCAAATGCTGACATTCTAAATTTATTATTTAATAAAATGTTTATTTAGAAGATATGTTTCCCGATTCTATACCTACCGTGCAAAAGAAAGCATGAAATAACTTCTTGATTTTCGAAACTATGAAATTTCATGACATTTTTGTGAATTCGTCAATTTTTTTTGTTTAAAAAGCCATTTTTCCCTAATCTTTTCTTGCACGCGGTATATATTTACTTTTTGAAAGATTGTTAACAAGCTCGCTGGCCTACATGCAAGCACGACTATTTTATTTACCTTTCAATTAGTTTCAAAATATCTCTCGATTATACCAAAATTTCAAGTGTTTAATTAAAACTGAAATATTATAAATATATGCTAATATTCCAATTCCCACGCCAAGATCAATCTAATTAATTACACGCCAAATCATTCAAATCCCGATAAACACGTCGAATAAATTCATCTTTATCATTTCTAGGAATTCTTCGACAATAGTTAAACAGTGATTAGCACATTTAATTACCTAAAATGGGCATATATTAGTAAAGCAGTCGTCATTCGCGGTCGTAAATTTGCCAATTTAGTACACTGACTCACTATAATGGTGAGAAACTAAGAAGTTTTGTATCATTGCTTGGCGCCACTCTTCAAGGTTCCTCCAAGTTCTCACCTAAATATAACAAAATTGTTATAACGCTTAAATGGTCGACAAAAACTGGTTTGCATCGTTAAGTTAAAAGTTTCCGATCGGGGTAATCTTTTAAATTTATAATCGCTCAGACGACGGACATAAATTAACACTAGTTCAGGTTCACTCACCGTCTGTCCAGTTCCCCGCCGATCGTATTCACTTGTTTGAAATCGAAGCAAACAAAAATGGTTACACGAAAAAGAAAATATGAAGATTTGCACAACTTTTGGCCTATTTGCTTGACGAGCTTGAGCATAGTCCGCAAAAAATATTAATTAAACAACTTAAAAGGTACTTGAAAGAAAAACACCGTCTACGAAAATAACAGATCGACACAAATACGTCCACCCCTCGACAATGTATTTTTTAATTTGCTTACGGGATGAAATACTGGACGGTGTAAACATTACAGTATACATTTTTATCTTTAATGATTGAGTAGTTGGACAGTCAGGGTCTTCGGTTCAGGTGTTTTTTGTACTTCTACAAACATAAGCAAAGTGAAACGTTACTCTCCTAAGGTGCGAATGGTGCGAAACTTGCACCATTACCGGTCAGAGCACAAGTCTTGCGAGGGGCTCTAATTAAAATAAAAGGCCGCTAGCAGGTAATTCTAGAATAAAGATAATCGAACCTCTTTCGAGAGGCTATTATCCCGGTTGGCAGGCAAAGATTAAACTGACCCAATGCTATTCGAATGTTAATTACTGATAACCATCACGCCTGGCGTATCCTTAATTTTGAAATTTCTCTCTATGTCACCGTTGATGATGTAAATAATATTTTTAGACTGTTTCGGTGTTGATTTAATTCTAAAAACTTCATTGCCGTCCTACATGCGATAACAATCTTACAGTACAATATTTTATCACGCCCATCAGAAAAATGATGGACAACAATTGAGAGTAATCATACGAGAACTAAACATTTCCGAAAGCTAGACGAAATACGATTGTTTTTGGCAATATAACCTTGTATTTCGAATGCAACTTCAAAGTTTATTACTTTTATATATTTTTATATATGTATATATTACAAAAACAAGTAAATACAATTAAAAACAAATTCATCCCCCTCCCACCCCAAAAAAAAAACAGGAAAAAGCGAAACAGTAGCATTCAATAACAATGTAAATGAAAACGATACAAATAGACTTATGTAACATAAAACGTGTAAGTACGCCACAGTCTGAAAAACACAATTTGCTCTCGTTTCCGATCGGTTCGACGATTATACCGAGTGTTCCGGTTTGGGTGGATTAAGCTTTAACCGCAGGTGGTACTCTCGGACACATCGATACACGGTCTGTATCTCCCGAGGTTCCTCGCGTCAGAGCTAATAAAGCCTCGAAATATGCACATATTTTAAATTAATACCCCACCCCCCCTCCCTTCCCACCATTTGATTCTAAAAGCGTACCCTGCGTAATAAAACAGCTCATCCCAGATCTTAGATAAGAGAGGTGACATTTCTTATATGGCTATCGCTTGTATAATTTTATCTGGTGATTAATGGTCCTGTGCCATGAGAAATTAAAATTTCCATTGGACCTACAAAATACCTTCCTAGTCGGCATTGAGAACACCTGCTTAATATTTCTCTGATATGGCATGTGTTCATTAAGAAAATGTCGTTTGGACTGGAACCTGTGAGTTTAACGGCATCTTAATTATTCATTACGATTTTTTTTTGTAGAAAAAGATATCTACATTATACTATGTAAAACAATCTGCGTCCCTTTTGTATGAAACTAAGACAGATTTAAAAATGGCGCTGCAGTGGCCAATTCTATGTATGTAGTTCTGTTAAAAAATCGGACCCTTATAAAGCTGCTAAAAGTAGAATACAGTAACCTAATTCATATATGTCCCCCACGTACTGGAACAACTATATTTGTTGTTGCGTGTATTCGTGCGACATTGAAAAAAATTAAATAAAAGTTACTATACTTCCGAAATGTGTGGGGAACTGCATATCTACTGTAGACACCTTTACCGACAAGAGATAACGTTTTATTTATTTTTATTATTTGAAGTGTAAACATTTCCCAGAAAAAAAAAGGATTACATAACGCATCCTTATCATTTTCAATAGTATGTTGTGAATGTGTATTTACAGCATGCAATACAGAACTTTTTATTACCGAGAATTTTACAATATCTACACCGGTTATTTCTCTGTTTTTGAAATGTTAATATTAGCACATACACCATTCATGAATATTTGTGTCATAAAAAAATAACTATGTAAATAGAATATTCAAAATTCCCGCTGCCTTTACGTATATTCAAGCAGATGGCGCCACACACTGACGAATTGACAGTTGTTGCCAACTATTAGTAAAGACATTGTGTTGTTTTGTCTAATATTTTGTGTATAAACAAACGCTTAGTTAATAAACGTTATATTACGTTCACTTTACATATTCCCACGAAGTAAACAATGTTTAAACATGATACAAGCGTAATAAGCTGTTTGTTTCGACTAATAGTTTTACAACTACGTGCTTATCACGCGTATATCATGTTTGATCATAGTTTACTTAATTGGAATATGTAAAGTGAACGTAGTACAATTAAAAGTTATGTGCAATACGCCAAATTTTTTGTATATAGTTGTATTCTAAACGCCAATGGGAGCTTAACACTGCACAACACAAGAATCAGGAAATGAAATGAAATAGTGCCGAGGTAGCCTCAAAATGAGAATGATCTCATTAGCGTTACCCTAGGCCCTAGGCCAAGGAGCAGGCGATACACCGAAAGAAACAAGTATTTCTCGAAAGGTGTCCTCCACCACATTACACAAAAGTATCGAACCGAACCCTGGGCAGGCCTTTTACGAGCAGCAGGTAGATAAATAATCCGGACAACAGACGTCAAACACCTCACAAACAATCTAATGTCGGACGTAGAAGCTGCCTAGTTACCTCAAAAGTCGAAAACGCTTACGGCCGTTATTCATCGCTGTGGAATGGTTATTTTATTCAGGGTTCCTCGGCATCTCAGAGGGATAGAGATAAACAATAAAACGTGACTTGTTACATCTTGGGGGCTTCGCGTTATTAAGATCTCGTTTTTATGGGCAAAAACGCACAGAGAATCCGCTAGATGGCTTGCACCCTTCCGTTATTGGTTCTTGTACGAATAATACAAACAGGAGAAATCAGGAATGTGTCGACTTCTGTTATTAAATGTCAATTAATTACTTGTATGTATTGTACTGAGTAGAGTTGTCTACATGTGGATGGGAAGATTATGACAGTATGTTACAGACGTATGTTACAGTAAATAAATGTTTAAACATTTTGAGAACTGCTGTTCTCAAAATGTACATGTTTCAGCTACTGAACCTAACTATATACCACATATCATTGCCTATTATTACGCTACTATCTAAACAGACGCTGTGTAGGTAATTAACATTTTCTACGAACCTGATTTTTAGACCGAGATTTATAAAAAAAAAAGCGTATTACACATAAAGCTGCCTGTCCCTTGGGTGAGCTCGCTGATGATAACCAGGTGTTCAAAAATGAGTTTATAATTACCTCGAAGAAAATGGAAGATTGCTCGCCCTGGTCAACGGGAATTACTAGTCGGACATCATTACTCATATTTTTTGCTTCCCGCGAGACCAGTTGTTAGAAAATATATGTGGCGCGATTACATTCCACGAAACTTACATTCCCTCTGTAAATCTTTTTAAATTATCAAAACATCCGAGTTATTTTCATAAAACAATTGACAGTTATTTCCAATACGCCGACTAGACATGGTAAAGTCCGATTCTCTGATGCCTTAATAACCTGACCAAACCTGTTTATTAAGAGGGGGTCGTTAATACGTTATCTTTTGAGTGGTTGGAAATTAATGGTACTAGATACCTTCTCCCTTGATTATGACCGCTCGGCATGACAGCTGAGTAAGGAATTTTTGTAGAAATTAATATACAAACGTAATTATATGAAGTATCCTGGTTTGGGGAAAATTTGTTTTTGTCCACGTAGAACAATGCACAAATTGTAAATATTTATCGTGTCGTGAGATCAATTATCGAGATAGCCACGCTAGGAGCATAAAAAATTAGCCTTCCAATGTCAAAACACTGTCTCCTACTTTAAAATGTATAAGTTTTATATTTATTTAGAATAAACAGACAATTGAACATCAAAATATTCTAAAAATTCCAAAAGCATATTGACACGGACCGGGTAGAGGAATTGTACAAATTTTATGTTTGAACAATTGATTATTTCATTGTAATGCGTGTGAGTACTTAGATTTTGGGTTAGAAATATTTCACCTCTAAGTAAATGTTTGTTTATATGTGGTAATTTTCTGATATTTGAGCAAATAAAATTTAATGGCAAAATTATTGCTATGGTATAATCATTGCATCTTATACGTCAAAGTCAAAGATGCGGGACAAAAAATGTTCATCCACATTTCAAAAATTTCTGTTGAAACTCTCCAGGAAGCTTTCGAACCCAAAAAAACTTTCGGAAATTTAAATTTCTCCGAATATTACGAAGTTGGAACTGGACAACACGAGACGAATTACCATACCGCCAATCAAACAGATTCTAAAGATGGGCAAAATTCGGAGAAGACAAATATCCACATCTAAGACGAAGATCGCTGCGGGACTTCTGCGAAGCCATCATAGAAGGTGATCGAACGTCAGCTTTGGTACCTTAAACTATGATTTAATTTAAAAAATCTGCATTTGCTTCGGTTTCTGTACATTTTCAGAACTAGAGACAAGACACTTAGTACTTTATTGAATCGACTTCCTGTTTTGTAGATGATATAAAAAATGTGACGACAAATTTAAGCCACCTTGAAATTTTTTTTTCACTAGTCTAGAAGAAACAGTTTTACGTGCTATATCTCGTACATTACATCCACTCGCGTAAGCTACCACATTTTTCCTTCGCCCGGAGCAAGTCGAAACGCCGCGGCACGATGTTATCTCCAGAGGAATTTTGCAGAAATGTCGCCACAGCACGTAACTGGTCCCCTCGCTAAATAAAACAAAACAATTTGCATTTATTACCAGAGAGTTTCAGGCGAAGTTAAGATATATGTTACACCGTACCGTATGCACAAGTCTAAAGGTGCGGCCGGATCAGAACTCCAGAACATGTTTATTTCCCTCTGCTCAAAACCCGAGCATATATCTCTCGGTACGCAATTACTTACGCCGACTTGATTATCGCAATGCGAAATGCAATTAAGTCGTTAGTTCTTTTTTTATGCGCCTGCTACTCTAAATAACTTCTTTCGATACTTTATAGCGCTCGACGTAAATGTTAATTATCTCGTAGAATTTTCGATAGGTACTGGTTTCGGCGCTATTTAGGTGATTTCACAGCCTCCGGCTGAAAAAAGGAGGCGATGTTGTTTGAGTGAGGTAGGCGTTCGTTATAGTGTCTCGTTGCATTGTATCAGAGCTGCAATTTAATGAATGTGACTGAAATGTTTTTTTAACATACTGTAAACTTGTAAACTTTATTGTTTTTCGAAAAAATTTATTCTTGATAAAAAGTTTTGCTTATCCTGGGAAGCCATGGGCAGTAATCAAATATGCACAAAATATAAATATAAATATAAATGTTTTTTTTAAAAACCGTATTTAACAAAGTTGTTCGAGAACTCAAGAAATGTTAAATACTGAATTAGTAAAAAAAAGGATCACATTTTGCAAATAAGAAAACGCATTTTTAAGTACAAATCTTACTTAAAGCAGACAGAAATTGTAAAAAAATAAGTACCTACACTTTTATTTTAAATTTAATATAATATAAAAATGGCTAAATTATTGACAGTTTCCAAATTTTGACCAAGATTTTCTTCCAAAAAGTAAGACCCAATTATTTTATGATAGGTTATTGAATACAGGATTTTAAAAGGAACTATGGTGTTAGACATATTTTATTACATGAATCGTTCAAATGGTCATTTTAGATGAAAAAACCGTGAAGTGCTATTAAATTAGAGGGTGGAAATTGGAGATAGGGGTGAAAATGTACCCCTTTCAGTTTTTTAATTGTAGCTCGAAAACGAAGCAAAATTTCGCTAGTCCATAGGAAAAATTATTTAGAGAATTGAATTTCCCATCGAAGTAGCTTATTTAAAAAATTTAAAAGGAAAATTTTATGCAAAAAAATCGTTAATAAACAATTTGAAAAAAAGCAAATTCGATTTTCTGATTTTTTTTACTTTTTTGCCCCTAGTTTTTTTTTGAGTAAAGATAAGTATAGGCATTGCTTCACAGAAAAAAAAGTAGATAAAATTTCCTTCGAAACAAGAGGTTGTAAAGTATTTTTGGATGAAAATTGACTGAGATATGGCCGCTCAAACTTAGCAAATTTTTCGATTTTCGTGGCGTTTACCCTTATACGTTTTAATTCTCATTTCTTGCAAAAAAAGGAAGGAAATAAGACGTTCAAGGATTTTCATCACATGACTTGTTCGAAGGGTCATTAAAAATGAAAAAACCGCAGGGTGCTATTAAATTAGAGGGCTGAAATTGAAGAATGGGGGCGAAAAAGCACTTTTGCAATTTTTTAAATATAGCACGAAAACGAATAAAAATTTCGGTATAGTTCATAGGAAAAATTTTGTAGAGAATTGAATTTCTCATCGAAATGGCTTATTTAAAAAATGTAAAAGGAAAATTGTATGCAAAAAATCGTTAATAAACAATTTTAAAGAAAGCAAAAATTAAGATTTTTTTAATTTAATTACTTTTTTAATAAAATAATTTAGTAAAAACTTGAGAATTTAAGTACAATAAAGTTTATTAATAATGTATATACAGTGTGTCCACGGATGGAGTTGACAAGAGGAGAAACTCTTTTGTTTTCGACTTTATCGAAAAACGTCACTTTTTATAAAAAGTTCTGCCCCTCGAAAAAATGAGACTGTCATACAAACATCTTAGATTAGATATACAGGGTGCTCAAAAATTAAAAAAACACGAAAATACTCAAGAGAGAAGTACCATTATTTATTATTTTACACAACATTTTTATACAACAAATCTGTTTATAACCTCAAATAATGTCCTAATACAAATTTTAAAATCAAAATTTAAATTTTTTAGGTGGGAAGTAGCTATATGTATAGAGCAAGTCAGAATAGAGTCAAAAGTCGCTCAATTGATAGTTAGCAGTAACTCAGATTTGAGTAAAATTCACTCATTCCTTAAAGTGTAGTTGTGAATGTTTCGTCAGTTAATAACATATTGTGATGAAAGAATCTTTTTTCAATCAATTTCTCGCCCATTGTCAAACAAATGTCCAAACGACGACTATCATCCCCATCAAGCAATTTACGATTATACAGGTTTGAATGGACAGAGTTTATTGTGTACCTACTAAAATTCTTTGAATATGAGATCTGCTAATGTTCTCTGACCTTCCATAAATGAACTGTAATACATAAAACTACAGTTATCTGATTAAAATGATATGAAAATACAAACGGTATTTAAATTTTAATTCGATAGAATCACCGATTGTTTTTCCAGGATCTGAGTCGATCAAACGCCTATTGAATAAACTGTCGTGATTAACGTATCTATTTTCATACAACTACGTCATCGTGAATTAAAAAAGTTCCCACAAATAAATAATATACAGCACCTAATGTTTGACTATTGCGATATATGTCCGGGCAATAAAACCAAGACTTATCCTATTATCCCAGAATAGGTCAGTTAAGTAAACTAGAAATTGGGTAAAAATTTGCTAAGAATGAAAAATCAGTAACCTGGAGAACATGGAAACTCCACTAATTCCAGACTAACTATGTAAGGTACATCTGCAAGGGAAATTAGCTGCAGTTCGAACAAAGCATACGTCTGGCTAAATACACAATAGCGTGAGGCTATAATTTCAATAAGAACTGTTCGTGTTACGTTGGCCGGTTGATACGCACCTTAACGCCTCTTCCAGCATCTGCGGCTTATCTCTAAATGATTGTATTGTCCAACGACCGCTGGTATGCCGGTGCCGCGGCCGATGGCCAGGGTCATGGGAAGATTGCTTAGTTTTACGCGTATTACCTGCACATAATCTACTTTATGCAAACAGGTCTCATACCAGATCGAGATGCTGGAGACGGAGAGAATGAGAGAGAGAGAAGGATGCCTCGTGGAACGCATACTATGCAAAGTACTTGTAACCGAATTCCTTGCGGTTTTTTCAGACTACTAGTATAAATGGCTCTGGGCCGACAGCGGTTTGGGAGCCTCCGCCGATGCCAGACCCGCTTAGGAGATGAGACATACGAGAAGGAGTATGTGGACCAATAGAGTTGTGCAAAAAAATTACGGAGCTTTGGGACGAATAAATACACAACTGAAACACAATGCAAATTATTTGGTTAAAATTTAGAGCGCCACAGATTGTACACAAGATGTTTTGCCTTTCGATATGCGCCATCCACACGATACCACATTGGTTACTACATTGTGAACTTGCACTTAAGCGATTAGCCGTTACCATTGGACGTTGTTGATACTATTAGTTTCGCAACATAGTAAAACATGAAGAACTGCCGAACATTATAAGTTAAAATATTTTCAGGTATTACACAAAGTTAACATTTTGCTTCGACTGGTGCTATTAGAGTTTCCATAAACCTTCAAGATTTTGATTTGATAGTCGGAAAGAATACCCTTTCTATGATTCCTAATAAGATTGCAAAGTTTTTGAAACTAGAACATCCTGAAACATATACAGGCCATTCATTCCGAAGAACATCGGCAACGTTACTGGCTAATACAGGAGTTGATGTATTTAGCAATCAAGAGACATGGTGGGTGGAAATCAGCCACAATTGCAGAAATATATGTTGGTGACGATTTAAGTAACAAAAATTAAAAATAGCCAACAGGATTCTTTACAATCACACTTCAACTCCTGGTTCTAGTAGTACGTCGCATCATGCTGTTTTAATGGATCAGCCAGATAATATTGAGCATCCGGTGACTGAAATCGAGCGGTCAAATCATTTTGAGAAAAACGTGACAATTAGTAAACGAGAGGGGAATAATTATCCAGATGTTATAAATGTTACTAAATATAATAACTGTACAAATGTAAACAGCCTTTATTGAATCACCCTGTAGATGGTGCGGCCGCACGAATTCCACTCCTTATATCAAGCGCGTCGGCACGAGGAAGAAGCCAGTTTATTTATAAGCACCGATAAAAATAAACAGCCCCTTAATTACGTAAACACAATGAAAGGTGTTATATAATATAATGAAAAGAACTTGTGGAAATTATACTACAAAATTCATTTGTTTGAAACGTCTATCTTGACCAGGAAGGAAGCAAGCTTAAATAAGTGTAGCTTTTCCATTCTGTAGCCTCCTTCTAGTGTTTACACTACACTCAGTTATGCGTGTACACCTTTTTGAGATTTCAAGAACCCTCAACTGCACTGTTTGACGATGCGACTTGAAATATCTTGAAAATTTTTTATAAGTTACGCTACACTGAACGCCCATAATCGCACAAAGAGATATGACCATAAGTACTTAAATGTTGACAATGTTAAAAAAACGAAGTCAAAGGGTTTCTGTACGGGGTGTCCCAAGAAAAAGAGAACATATTTCATGGGAATATTTTTAAAGTAAATATAAGCAAAATAGCTATTACGAAACGAAACAAATAATAATTATTCTATAGAAAACATTTTATTTATAAAGATACAAGGGAACAATAGGGGCATTTCTTTTTTTATTATATATTTTTTTAAAGACTGGAATATTCCGTAAAAACTTTTTTTGTTCCTGATTATCCTGGCAATGCCGCTAGTTCGCCGCGCATTCAACACACGGACGAGGTTATTTCCACAAATAATTTTTTATTGCGCGGGCAACAATGATATAAAAGTGAGAATACGACCGGCGCCACGACATCGAGATAGCAGTCGGGTCTTAGTTTATAGCACCAAGTGCTCGGCCTCGGAAGAATGTCGAATACAGTCCCGTAGAAGTGCCTCCTCGGGAAGAGATGCGGGCTCGGTGGAAGCGACTGTACGGCGGTCGCCGTAATACCCGAAATAACTCAAAAGTCAATAACAGGACGGAATTTGTTATAGCGAAAAATATTTACCAACGCCGCTTACACCTAATATGGCAGATACGATGCCGGCGAAAGGGTTGTTGGCGTCAGATTCGAGCATGATAAAAAAAATTAATTTGTTTAAACATTCCATGTCCATAATAATGTTCTACGAGTTATGGCGATGACTAATACTCGCGCAGGTATATTTTGATAAAAAAAAGAAGCATCTAACCTTCAACTGGCAAAGTTAATTATTTTATATGGGACCGCGTTTGAGGGAATCGTATTTTTGTAATACGTTTATAAGGCAACATTTGAAATTCTTAAGATATTGTGCGGAATAATGCGGGCAACAGGGTCTAATCCGCTTACAGCGCACAATGATGGTTTATAAATGTCCTTTACTACGTAAATTTATAGAAAAAAGGCGAAATTTACTGAATTGAATTAAAAAAAAAACAATATGATGCATTGATTTGCATCTATGAAAAATTTATTATAATATGTTCTCCATTTCATACAAAAGCAATAAATTCCTGAATATAACGTTAATTATTTCCCTAGTTTCACAAATTTGAAGTATTTTCTGCTAAAACTAGGGAAAAATCCCCAAATCTGGCATCACCGCTGCAGGGATGCATATGAGGGAGCAGTGTTGCCAATTTAGTGATTTCGTCACTAAATTCAGTGAATTCTAGCAAATATTTAACACTATTCTTAGCAATTTAGACTTGTCTCAATTCTAGTAAATTTGAATTCTGTTCAGTTAAATAAAATGTTAAATTTACTGCAATACAAGTAAAACAAATTTGCAGACATTCAATATTAAAAATTGGTAAAGTTAAAAGGTGCCCGAGGTTTACTGGTACTGTTTGTAAATTTATCTAAATGAGCTTTTCGCTGTACTAAAATTAGATTTACCCAGAACTAATAAAGACTACATAATAACTAATTCTCCTAGCTTTCAAATGTTTCTTTTACATACCAATGAAATACTAAAACGCCAACAGTGATTGAATACCAGAGTATAGCGACCATTCTGTGTCCGCAGCTACCAAGAGTTTATAATACATTCAAGGGGAGTGTTCCTTAACAAATAAGACCAGTAATACCGCCTATTGAAGGGATACTATAATTAGCTACTTTGTAGTTGAAATTGCATATTGTTACACACGAGTCTAACGCTTATTTAAGCGGCTTTAAGGGAGGTTACAATATAAATCAAATGGCTACATGTATTCGTGAGGCAATACAAAGACTACAAAGGCTTAAATGAAATGCGATATATTTCATTCGGATGTTGTCTTGTAGATTACAATTGAACAAAAGGCAGTTTCGTGTATGAAAAAAACATCCTCTCTATTGCCAACTATTATTAAATTAAAATTAACACAAATTGACCTTATGAACTAGTGTCGTACGAAGTTCATCAATCTTTCAAAAGACATCATACAATTTTTAATAAAAAAAATAAATATAAAATGATGAAACAGTAGGGACAAAGTCTAGCAAGGAACTGAAATAAAAACTGAGAAAGTGAGCCGAGTACGGCTCTGTTACGAGCCGCATCTCCCGAACTGTCGATCGGTCTTGATTAACTTCCCACAAAGAACACATTTTATAGATCTAAAATCCAGTTCAAATACAAACTGAAATTTTAAAATCAGCAGTAAAAAATTTACAATCTTCCCAGTCGTATCATTTTCGACAGAACAAGATTACTGTATTTGCTCAAGACAGTCCATTTGTAGATATCAGTACATCCAGACACAAATATTTAATGGATCCCCGTTTCAAAAATTCAATATTTGACAGTTTTATTATGTTTATGGTCTGCATACAAGAGCCAACAAATACAGATAAACCAATTTTATGATACGCGAAATACCTCGGTTTTACGATCTCGCATATTAATCTCGATTCAATGATTTATCGATCTTCAAATTTCAAACGAGGATGGGGGCAGTAAAGCCACACTTTATTCTCTAATTGAATTCTTGTATTATTCAGTTCAGATGATAGCCATACGAATTCATAAAAGTTTCCGAGGTCATTGTTTCAAAGAAATGGTTATGTTCCGGGTTTTTACTACATATTCTAATTAATGAGGTTACAGCTAGTTATATTTATATCTAATTAGAAGATAGTGCCGCCTATTGCCACTTGGGACTAATTATAAACACCATAATAAAAAATTAAAATTAATTATTTAATACAAACAAAAGCCTAGAGTGATTACGTAGCGCATAGTGATTATTTATATTCTATTGATCATCAACTATACAGTATGAAAGTTAATGACATTAAAGATGTACAGGCAAATAAATATAAAATAAATACGTAACGCTAGATGTAGTTTAGTAACAAAAACCCTTGGAAAGGTTCAAAAGAAGGCTAAATAAAACTGGAAACATCGTCAAAAGATGTTGAAGTTTTTGTCATTTAGTAAAAACAAATAAATATGTCTCTGCTTTGTTCCGAATACCTTAAACTTTCAAAAACGGTTGATGAAAGCGCGTTAGTTAGGGAAAATAATGATAAGTTTTGGTAAACACTACATTATCAATACAAATATTAAATAGTCTACATTTTTGTGTATACTCGACTATATATATCTAGTAGGCCTTAACCTGTATCTCGACCTTTTGGTAAGAGATTTAAATAGAGACATGATTAATTTCGTTTCAGTTCCAAACTTCTCCAAAACCCTATTTTAAAAAATTATGAATACAGTTAGCGTCGTGACGACTGAAAATAACTGTCAGATAGTCTTCTGAAAAAGACAAGAAGCAATTAGGAAGCCCTATCTGCACAACCGCTTGAAAAATGTTTGCGTAGTTCAATGCGATAAGAGATAATGAGGCATGAGAGTATAATAAACAATCAACAATAAAACTAAACCGTTTTTAAATTATATAAGACGTTAAAAAGTGTAATTGTAAAAGCAACTCACTGAGTAAATAAGCCATATTTTTATTTCAGTAGCTGTAACAGCAGTTCTCAAACTGTTATCTATATAATATTATTCGTTGATGTTTCCTGAGCATATTTGAGAACTCGCGCTAGATCAGAACCCCAAAGCAAATTTTATGTTTAGAAACAATTAGCCCAGTATTGTGACAAACCCGCCCTTTTGGGTCGAAAGGACGGTAAACACTTATGGAAGGCTGGCACGAGGCTTTGTTACTGCAGTCGGTCTTACCCAAGGTTTCTCTGAAGCGGTATCGCTTCAGATCTTCCTCCAGCCATATGTCAACGTCTGTGCTTTTCACGAATACCTGTTAATGCGAACTCGAGAAATGTGGAAGCAAAGTGTGGTGTCACCAATTCTGCCCTTCCGTATTTAACCATAAAATGTTCGAGATGGATGTAAAAAAATAGCAGCAACTTATTATTAAGGAATTCTGTAACCTTTCTTGAAATCTCAAAACAATATGGCGGTTCAGCAAGACTAATTACATTTCCGGAGATATCAAATTTTAATAAATCGTTTATATAAAGGTTGAATAATATAGGACCTAGGACTGTGCCTTGCGGTACCCCACATTTTTTATTGTTTTTCCATGATTTTTTCGTTATGCTCTAAAAACACTAATGCCTAAGTTATTTTGTACAATATTGCGATTCCAAATTCAATAAATTTTCATACAAAATTCCAAAGTTGTCGATATTCCTGTTCTTCAAATGGTTTACAATTTGTAACCGACATTCTCGTGACATATAGCATAATTTTTAAATACATTTTACCACCAACTGTTTCAGTCTATCGAAATGATACATAATCAACCTTTTACTACAAAATTTTCAGAAATTTTTGGATCAAACAGTGGAAAAGTCGATATACAAAAGCGAAAACAAAATTTAGCCAAGAAATTATTTTTAATCGTTTGAACCCTTAGGTTAATTTCGGAACGCCCAGTATACAAACTCAACAACAACTGTTATTCAAAACTAGAATCTTTGTCGATGAAAATCCAAGGATTCGGAAGACATTGCTCCCGAACGCGAACAATAAATTATGTCAGAACCAGGCATGTTTATTTTAGAATATCTTGTAAATTATGTATATTTTTTTATGGACGTCTCTAACTCCGAGTGTATAATTAAATCGACTAATCATTCCCATCGAACCCGCCGCAGAAGAATTAGGTACCTGCTTGTCAATCCATCAGGAGAAGGTTCGACAAGGAGGACCCTTCAAAGTTCTTAGATGGAAGATTATTTTGACAGCCTTTTTGTGATAAATTTCTCATACGAGAGGATTAGAATTGAAACGAATCGACGATTGAAGGAATACTAGACTTCCTTAGGATATTTTGAACATCCTGTAGCCGAATACGGACATAAACTTAAACCAGTTGAGCAACTGAACATATTAAGTAAATCACCCAGCAATCAAAATGAAACGAATGACCGTGAAAAGCAATGCGACTAATGAGTATGTACGAGTACCTACTCATCTCTATATCTATAATAACGATAAGCAAACGTTAAGTAAGAACAGCATAATATACACACACAGCCAGTTCTCGTGGTTTGTTTGCACTTCTTATTTTAATATATAAAATAAGATGTACACAAAACAGACAGAATGAGAACCACGAAAATTCTTATTCCATATACAGAGTGATTCACAAATGGTGACCAAAAATGAAACGCTCAGAATTTGGACAATGTTTACATAAATACATGTGCCCAATTTCAAATTACATATTTCACTTACTAGTTTGTAAATTATTTAAAAAAATTAAAAATATTTGTTGAAGTTTAACACCCTGTATCTTTTTAACGAAGCGTCCTAGATACAAACTTTACAGGAAAGACACCCCTGAAAATTCACCGAAGAATGCGAGGTTTCATTTTTGGTCACCATATGTGAATCACCCTGTATAAGTATCTACCGTACCACATTCCCGTGGGCCCCGTTCAAGAAAAATGACTTCATCGTCGCGCTTATTTACTTTTATTTTACCAGGACTTGTTAAGTTGACTTGTTTAGATAGTAAAAGGTACTCACTTGTTAACACCAAATAAAATATGTGTATTCTGTGAAGGTTCATCAATACAAAGCAAGATATTCGTATGTTTAACAAAATTTATTATCTATCGTTAACGTATTTCCTGACTTTTTTCTAACGTATTTGGATTTTAACCAGATTTATGGCACTGATTAAACATTGTTATCTAACTTGACATTTTTATAAATGATATATCTAAAAATGATATTATTCTAGTCTCTAAAAAGTGTGAGATGACTGGAGAAGTGTGTAATTCATTTGCTGAATTAAGTGATGAATTTCATTAGAAAAGTTAATTTCAGTCAGAGCAACATCCACATGTGAAAAAATGCTAAGACTTTCCCATACGCAAGTGTAAAGATCACAAGAAAATTGACAATTATAGACTAATTATGTTATGTAACTTCGAGAAATTATTTGATATTATTGTCTACGATTTACAATTCAGTGAAACCTCCAATTTAATTTCATTATTTCAACTTGGATGATTGTAGAATATGGTAAGGTAAGATCTGAAATTTATATGCCAATATCAGGAGATCCCCTAGGGTCCCATCTGAGGCCATTACTTTTTCTTATTTTCATAAACGACATCTCAACTAATTATCCCTGCAATATTTACTGTTTCCATATTTATTAGTGAATCAATTATATTGCAGATTGTGGCTTAATAAAAAAAAAATTATCCAGTTTATAATCGGCTACAGTTTAATTTTACCAAGCGTAAGGTTTACTTACGGCATCCTCCACTATTTTTATGTAGTATGTAAGCCGGGTACGATTCCAGAAGTTCTCAATAAGTTTTAACAAGTTATTAAAACTGCTCAACCATGATTAATGCATCATACTTACAAATAAAAAATCTCTTCCAAGTTTGTAGCCTGTACTATAAGTCTTATTATTATTACTATATCTGAACATCAGTGACGATGACCCGGCATCAATTTATAAGCATAAAAATTCACTATTCAAATGAATTTAAACGGCGATCAATTACGGCATAATATCTGGTACAGATAAGTGGCAGCTTAATTAGCTGGAATAAATACCTCGCATCGGAAAAGGCCGGCTTAATCATACCGAGTTATTCAAGGAATTCGAAAGTTATTCGGCGACTGGATGGTATCCGAGAGTAACGGACTTGGAACGATGATTTATAAATTAAATTTAGGAAGAGACGGGCCGAATTGTTTCAACAGGAAGACGGTACCGAATTTGGGGTCACTTTTAGGTTAATATGACAGATTTTTATTCGTCGTCTTTCCGGTGGAATCCGAACCAATGCGAGTTGTTGAAAATGGAGTCCTGTAATACAAAAAATTAAGGAGTGTTCTGTAAATAAAGACGCCATGATGCCAGATTTAGCGATTTTTCCCTAGTTCTAGAGAAAAATACGATATTCAGGATTTTGTGCAAAATAACGAATTGCAGGCAAATTTTATTAAGGAAATAAATGCTTAGTCTCGTGTTACCATCAAATTTCCTTCAAATTTGACGGCAGGATGCCATATTTAGAGATTTTTCCCTAGATCTAGGGAAAACACTCCAAATTTGTTTGATCACATTAATTTAATGATGACATCAAAAAGCAAACAGAGGCTACTATGCAATGTTTCAGGGGTAGACCTAGAAGTACCGATAGCGGGTCCGCCTATACAAACCGAGCCCGAGAACAAGGGCAGTTCAAAGATTTCCAGCTAAGGCTTTGAGAGTTTTACCAAACTCGTCCGACATCAAAATGATCAATATCGTAATCAAAGAAATATGACGAAAATTTGATAGTCCCATACGGACTTTAATAAGTTTGTTTCAAGTAATTCAGTTTTATTAACTTGTCATTTCGCTAAATTTTGAAATTTCGCTCTCCTTTCTACGAATTTACATCGTAAAATTCATTTATAAAACATACTAACCAGTTCAAGGGAATTTCTAGAACACATCTAGGTATTTTCAAGTCTTCATCTGGCATCACTGCTAAGACAATATGCTTTTCTAGATGCTACTAGATTTCACCTATATGTACTCGTAACTATCGAAATATAATTACTTTTAACAATACATTAGTCAGTTATTAATTAATAATTAAACATATTAATTAATTATTGATGTAGATTGATATTGTAATTAGATGCCCATAATCCGACACCAAATTTGATGCTCTTTACTGCACTTTTATAATAACATGTTTATTACAAGTAGAACAATGTAAGGACATTGAATTTCTTCTTCACTCATTCTTCACGAAATTGATTAATTTCTAATAAAATCTTACATAAACACATATAAACAATAAATAGCATCACTATTGTTTTATTTGACATAAACTTTAATTACATTTTACACGTCTTATGTTACCAAGTTGGTTTTACCAACGACTAATAGTATCGGTTAATAGCTTAAAATTGGAAATTGAATGCCGTTTCCTCTAATAAAACACATTCGCGTAGATGTCGTTACACAAAATACGTTTATAGTAAAATTTGTTCTGTTGCATAAGTAAAAATATCGCAAATATCTGATGACGAATCATAAGACGGGATTTTTTTTTTGAGAATTATTATTTATAAGTATATAAAGCATCATAAATTATATTTTTTTATAGATTTAGAAGGATCTTTCTTTAATTTTGTATATTGTCCCATTAATCAAATTATAAATTTATTGTGATGTATCCAAAATTACTGTGGCGTTAGCTTTATCTAACACAATTAACAATTTATACTGAAAAAATTGATAATGGAGGATATTAACAAAAGTAAATGAAGAAAATAAATTTTTTTGACAATCTAATACACAAAATACATTCATTCAATATGAAATTGATTTCTTTGCATAAAATAATAAAAAATCAAAAAATTAAACATGTATTAAATACCTTGCGTATACTTTTGAAAAAACATTACAAAACCTGGTCCAATTATCGTCTCATCGGGAGTTCAACACATCTTCATTGTAGACGTTTTGACAGCTTTATTGAGTCTTTATATTATCAAGGCTACTTAAAGACTGGAAATGTCTGTCAACTTGCAGTTATTAATGCAAATTATTCATAATTACATGTTGACAGTCAGTCGATTAAATTCTCAATCGATGTTGTAGTATCCCTGTACTATCCTAACATTTTTACTACTAGAAAAACGATTTTAACGACTGTCAATTTCGTCGTGTATTGCCGACACCTCAATTTTGCGCAGACATAAATCTAGTGGCCCATTTCTCGCCCTGGCTAAGTACAAACAACTGAAAAATTTCAGACAATGGAACCAAGGCAGTAAATGCGCACCTGTTGCGCCAACTTTGATTTCACCGTAGGGCCTTTTGGGCTTAATGCTTGTTAATAACTACCTGACGTCGCGCCGATTTCAACCTCTGTCAGCGGTCATTATGTCGTAAAATCGTAAACCCACAGCCTGGGCAGTTTCTGGGTTGGGAATGTCTTTGACGATTTATTTTTCTTTCGTTTCAGGTGTACGAGCCGTAAGAACGTCAGAATTTGAATACCGAATGACACACGAATAACTGTAGGAATTCTCTTCGCCATTAACAGGATCGCAATCGCTGGAAGTGATAATTATTAGCACCTGTGTGTTGAATATTATTCACGGAATTATCCGCATCGAGCTGTAAATTTATCCTCATGTGGAATATGATGGGAAATGATGGAGTATGTACCGGTGTCGTCGAGCAATATCATGTGTTTGGACTGAATTTTTGTCATGTTTTACTTTCAAAATTTATTTGGCGTATAGGAATTAGAGTTTAAGTTTGAATGCATAGCAATTATAAGCCTTGTAACTTATTTTGAGTAAGCCACATGCAGTAAATCAAACAAATCAATAGATATACTAAAACCAAATAATTTGTATTTATTTCAAGCAATGAAATATCGAAAATATTAGGACGGCAGGACTAAAATGGTTCTTTGCATTTATCGAATACTGTTTTCGCTTTCAATTTCGAGGACTAAAATCTAGTCACTGTTCGTCTAATTAAACTTTATCTTTTTGCTAAATTTGCAGCTATATTAAATATTTTTATGATCTAAATTCTAGACTAACACCCCCATTTAAATGTTAAAGTGTAGAACTAAATCCAGATGTAAAAACTTGCATACATTTTTATAAATGCATCTGTTTTTTGTTTTCCATCGAATGCTTAAAGACCAGATTTGCTAGCAATGCTCAAATACAAATATTCTTAAACAAATGCCCGATGCAAAAACATTTGCCCGTAACGAAAACCAAAGTTAATGGAAATGGTTTTTATTTGCCACCGAACAAAAGCCACTCTTTTACGCATACGTTTTTTTTTTAAACCAGATATAAGTTTAATAGAGCTTAAACTTCGTAGGATGGCATATAGATGGCGCAACTATTGAAAAATCCTTGATATTTAGGATTAACAATCTGACGTTTTGTTCACAAGTTACAATGTGGACTTTATTATGTGTTTTTTGGATTAACATTCGAATTTGGACGAGCAGAGCCTTTGCGTCATCGGTATTTGTACGGCAACCACTTCTGTACCATTTGTCTCGATGGACCAGAGTCCGAATCACACTTTTTACGCTATTGCTTTGCTTACAATTACAACAGTAGCGTCACTAAAATCACTGTAATTTGTGAAATAAACGTCAGATTGCCATGAAATTTTGAAAGTCAGTACTTCCTAACAATCATATGGAATTGTCAATATTGGCGCCATCTACATGTCCTCCTACGATCTTATTGAGTGATGGATTATGTAGCTATGAAAATAGACAAAAACAAATTTACACTGTCATTAAAAAACAAATTAAAGCTGTCAAAAATAATTTAAAACGAAACGTCGTTCTCGGTTCTGAAAACAAAACAGATCGATTTTCGAAACGTCAACAATTTACTGAAATGAGCGATATATGCATAGTGACGTGCTTTTCCTGCGCCCAATTCTTCCCGGAATTTTTATTATTCGACCCTATACTGAAAATACGTGGAGGTATACCACTGAGGTCGGACCCGCGTTGACCTGAATACCTGACATTCCCCAACATATCGCACATGTGTCCAAACTTCGCATTTTCGAAAAGCGCAAAACGAATTCCCGGACAACCGACGATCGCCAATTTGGCCTGTCAACCCGAAATGTGTAAATGGTATAAATAGTACACGGCGCCACCGCCATCACACCACGACGGCGTCTTATTTACGATATTCCGGGCTGTCAAGGGGCATTCGGAGCGCGGCATACCTGTTAGTTTCGAAACTGGTATGGGACAAGTATATTTAGATGCCTTCCAGCGTGGGCGAGGGCGTACCCACATGAATAACAGGCGTATTTACTTTGTAGTGTTTTCACTGGACCTAGGCGGACGAGTAGTAGTTTTCATTAACTCGTTTTCTGAAGATGCACGTCGATGCAGACAGAAATAAACAGAAGATCCGCTGCCGTTGCATCCGTGGGCCGCTGCCAAAATTTCAACCACGAAATTGCTGGATGCGTTTTCCCTATTTTTAACACGCATCTAGGCCGCCGAGGTTTGATATTAATTGTGAAATTATGTTAATAGGCTGCAACGGATGTTCTAGTTCAGACCAGTCAACGCCATTTTTTGCGTTTTGAAACTAAGGGGACGATTCACTGAAAATAATACCTATAAACTTTCGTTTTTCAACTTGAAAATGCTATTACAAAACCTAGAACGTTCACTAGTCTATAGCAGCCGATTCGAAGAAGTTAGTCCAGTAATTCCGAACCTATTACCACAAAACATGCGTCAATATACCTACAACACGACCAAAGCGAAATGTAAGATATTTATGCGGCCAGGTATTAGCGTTACCTTTTCCTAATATGGACGGCGACATTTGCAGAAGTGTGCGGTGACGTATCTAATCGCTCACTATTTATTATAAATAAAATATTTTTGTTTAATATTCTCCACGCATTGGCAATTACCTACGCCCGTTTCTATTCCTAGATGAATACGCAGAGTGATAAAAGGATGCCCATAAATAGACGGCGGCGTTCTCTTGCCCGGAGGTGGTTACGCAGGAAGCAAATTGTCGAAGCGATGGTTTTGGCCTAACGCCCTGAAAGTGATCGTGGGAGTTTCGCTATTTGTTACAAGGTTAGAAACACGACGATAATGGAGCAACGGAGTAGGTATACTGGATTTAAATTAATGTAGTGGCAGAGGGTATTACCAAATGCATATTTTCTGCAAAATATGGCGGTACATAAGATGTACTGCTATGCAACTTCTTAAAAATCGCGCAAGTTTTAAATTTTGCGAAAAAAAAGACAGCGTGACAGATGACAGTTCAGGGTTATTAAAAATGGACAGAAAAAAACAAAGCGTTTTCATTGTTGAGCAATATTTGAAAAATAATGAAGGTTTCGCAGCGAGACAGTTCGCATTTTGTTTTTAAATATCTTAATAATGAACAGACAGGGTCTAATTATTTAAAAAAGCAGTGCTTGATATTTTTAATTTTGAGCATTTTTTTGTCTCTTTCATTAACTGCCATAAGATGTCTCTTATAATTTTTTCATTTGCCACTTAATTCTGAGGAAAAATGCTTATTAAAAATGATAAGAAAATATAAATGATCACATTTTTATTTAGAAAACATTCTATTATTAATAGTCCAACTAAATGGGCTTTTAAATCACAATTTGGCCAACTTGCCTGCATTTTTTATGTAAATTAGTTTGAGGTATACAGGGTGTCTCATAATTAGCTGCCAACTCTGAACAGGCCGATTCTATGATTAAAACTAAGTAAAAAAGTTCATATGAACATGGGTCCGGAAATGCTTCCTAAGGGCACAGGGACCCATTGAAGAGGGAGGAATGGAAATCATTTTTTTGCAATATCTCTCAATCGCGTTGTGATAAATGAATGAAATTTGGTATACACAGCTAAATTTTGATGAGCAATTTGATGGACTAATCCATTTATTTCCACAAGGTCCATTGGGGTGGGTACGGGGGGGCCCTTGGTACTTTGCGTGTGTAACTTTTTCATCTTTGACTTTTTAACAAATTGGACAGCAAATTCCGTTTTCCCGAACTGTTTTACGTTAAAAAGGTACTCTTGTTTCAAATCGTTATCTTTAACGGTTTCTGAGAAAATCGCTCTTGAATTAATCCCACTTTGGTCAATTTCATAGTAATTTAAACAAAAAATAATAATAATAATTTTCCTTTCCTCTCTTTTCCATTTAAAGGATTAATTTTTATTTAATTTAATTTTTTATTATTATTTTTTTATTAAAATTAGATTAAATTTAAACAAAAAAATTTTTTTTGTTTAAATTACTATGAAATTGACCAAAGTGGGATTAATTCAAGAGCGATTTTCTCAGAAACCGTTAAAGATAACGATTTGAAACAAGAGTACCTTTTTAACGTAAAACAGTTCGGGAAAACGGAATTTGCTGTCCAATTTGTTAAAAAGTCAAAGATGAAAAAGTTACACACGCAAAGTACCAAGGGCCCCCCCGTACCCACCCCAATGGACCTTGTGGAAATAAATGGATTAGTCCATCAAATTGCTCATCAAAATTTAGCTGTGTATACCAAATTTCATTCATTTATCACAACGCGATTGAGAGATATTGCAAAAAAATGATTTCCATTCCTCCCTCTTCAATGGGTCCCTGTGCCCTTAGGAAGCATTTCCGGACCCGTGTTCATATGAACTTTTTTACTTAGTTTTGATCATAGAATCGGCCTGTTCAGAGTTGGCAGCTAATTATGAGACACCCTGTATAATAACAATAAATGATAGTAATTTTTTTTCAACCCCCGGCCAGGGGTGAAAAAAGATAAAATAAAGGGTTTTTTCAAGATAACTCAAAAGGGGTAAGAACTAGAAAAAAATATTTCATATAAAAGTTGTAGAGCGTAAAATTCTACGTAAAAATGGTCTTAGACTTTTTCTGGAACTATTAAAATTAACAGTTAGGGTGGCTAGAAGGTAAGGGCTGATTTCAGAAATTTTAGAAAATCATAACAAGCAGAGAAATGAATGAATTTTATATATTTCTTTTTCAATCTACTCTAAAAAATGTAAACTTTCTTTTCGGAGAAATAGATATATTTTTTTAATTTTTAATAAAAAAGTTATAACTTAAATTTTTAATCGTTAATTTTTATGATTTAACATTAAAACAATTTTTTTCTGTCATTCGATTGATTATTTAAAATAATGAAAAGTTGCTTTCGAAGTTTTGGTTTAAGACAAAGACAAAAAATCACGTTCGCTTTGTGTTAAAACTTTTTTATTAAAACATTTTTTAGAGTAGATTGAAAAAAAAAATTATAAAATTCATTCATGTTTCTGCTTGTTATGATTTTTTAAATTTCTGAAATCATCCCTTAACTTCTAGCCACAATAACTCTGTTAATTTTAATAGTACAAGAAAAAGTTAATGGACCACTCGATGGACCATTTTTATCTAGAATTTTATGCTCTACAACTTTTATAAGAAACTTGTTTTTCTAGCTGTTGCTCCTTTTGAGTTATCTGGAAAAAAAACCTTTATTTTATCTTTTTTCACCCCTGAACGGGGGTTGGAAAAAAATGACCGTTACTTATTGTTATTATATGCCTCAATCTAACTTATATCAAAAATTCAAGCAACCAAAATTGAGATTTAAAGGTCTATTTGGGATGGTTTAATATAAAAATTAGCGATATTTATTTGTGTACTACCTGTGATTAAAGTTTGATTTATCCAAACATAAGGCATATTGTAGGATATAAATATTTTTGTGTTGTTTAGTGCTGGTGCCACCCTGAGCTTTTTTTTAAAACAATAATGTTTACTGAAATCGTCAAGATTTTTGTTTTCAGTCCAACATTATAAATAGAATATTTTTATTCAAATTCGAGAAATATTTTGCGCGATAAAATTTATAGCTGTAGAAAAATTACACTGACAGATATTTTAAGTTCAAAATTTCTCAGAATTTCCTGTTGCTCGTTAGCCAAAGAAACAAAAATAATTTGTAGTCTCAAAATTTTCGTGATAGTTTATATAAAAAATGTTCATCAATAATGAAACTACCTTATAAGGAATCCCTAGTTTTATACAAATGCGAATGGTCGTATTTCTAGGTCAACTCTAGGCGTTTTTGTAGAAAGTTAATTGGTAAAGATTATCCAACGCAAGCTCGTAGGCTCCAAAATACCTACTCACGAGCTTTGTTTTACAAATTAACTACACTTTCGGCGCTACGCCGAGAAAATAGGTAACCGATAGGAAGGCAAAATACACGCAAAGGTAAAACGACACTGTGTGTTCGGTGTCAATATTTATTTTTCACACAAAGCTGCCTTTAAAGAAAGTGGTAGATAATTTTATTTGTTATTTGGATAAATTTTATTAGATATCGGGTCTACCACAGACCACGCTCTAACTAGACCATCATTTTCACAACAGAAGTGTACATATATCCTAAAAAAAATACAACAAATTATCTTCACCATTATTTTGCTGCTGTATTTCGAATGTATTTGCAAGTTGCGAATCTGTTCGGTTTATTGCGAGCCCCAGTTTTGGCATCCATTAAAATATTTGGAATAACTCATTTCATACGTGATTATTTCTGTACCATTTCCGGATACGCGAAGAATTTGAGCAAGTGAATGAGAAAACACTCGTCATTCACGAGGAAGCACACTTGGACTCGTTCCAAGACGACAAACGTGTTTTTAATTTATCTCTAAAAGAAAAATATGACGCGCTACAACTGCGGACGCATCCCAGTACGCAAATGATTGAGTGTTCCTTGCAACTTCCCTAGCAAAATATGTCGCATTAAATATAAATAAGCGAACTATGAAGTGTGTGGGATGAACACATAAAGCAACCAGGCCAACTTTAAAATTGCATAATTTTGTACAACTCGTAATATTTTTTTAGTTCCCACTAACAAGTTGCTCCTAAATAGGAAATTTGTTGAAAGAGAAACAAACAACTAATTAATACAAAAATTTATATCGCCGCAAAAGGAACAAGGAACCTGTATCTCAGTAACACAGACAATGTTATGTAATCATTTTATTTTTGCATATTATTTACATATTAAACATAGCTCAAATTAGCCGGGATCGAGATATTGCTAATTATTTGTTTAGTAATTTAGTAATAAAAATAAATGTCTGGACGATGTACGCAAATTAAAAAGAATCCGTCTCCATTGTAATCTAATTTTTGACTTTTCACCTCACTATCTGCTTTATTGCTATTTTTATACACTTTCCACAAGGAGCCGCAAAAATATTTATAGTTTTATATCGATCATTTACCAATATAACTACCTGTTTGTAGTTTTATGCACAATAAATGGTACAAATTATAAGGCTGTAAAAGATAATAAATAAACACCCACGAACCTTAGTAAGTTCTCTTGAAAAAGGGCCCAAAATTGTTATATCTATTTGTTTGAAAACTATTTGTGGCGTAATATGTTAGTTTTTTGTTTATTTCAGTGCTTACCACCTGCTAAAAAAATAAACTTTTGCGCTCAGGATTAGTCAACGATAAAAATTATTTTACCCTCAAAAAATCTAATAATAAGTAAAAGGAGAAATAAAAATGACATTTTTTCACCAGTTTAAACAATAAAAGGAGATGCAAATCGAATTTTTATTAAATAAAAACGAAAAAAAAAGTTCAAAATAATTTTTTTCTCAAATACAGAGCAAATTTGATTTTCAACTTTTTTGGCAGCGTGACACCCTGTTTACTCAAAATATAGTAATTTTAAGGCACATTGGACAAGAGAATGTTTTTATATAGTATATAAAATTAAATGGACAATTCAAAAATCAATCGAAAACTAAAACATTAATAATTTATACACGAAAACAACAATTATCAAAAAAATACTTTTAAGATTAAGCGAGTATCTATCACTAATCTCTAACAACAGTAATTGTATCAATTGAATTGTTTGTATGGGGTTATTATTAAGTATTTAACACGTGTTTTACTTACTCCAATTCGTACCGGCCAAGAAAAGTTTAGAACGAATTGCTATTTAATGCCTGCTTCTAATATTTTTGTATTAAATACGTATTTAGAGAAGTCCGGACAAGAAACTACAAAACCACATAATTTAAATCGTAAACTTCATCTAACTGGCCGGATAGGAATGCGGCATTTCGACAATTAAAAACAAAAACATTGGGTTAACCTTACCTTACAGAATCTTCTTGGGACTTCAGTCTAACCATCTAAGAACAATTACTGTATTACTGAATTAAACAGTGCGTAAACACAAATCACAACACATAAATTTGTTTCGGTGATGATCGTCTGAACAAACAAATCTGTTTATATTTCACAAGTAAAATAAGAGAGTAAGTTTTCAACTTCTCGCGCAAAGTCGACTTCTCCCTACACGATCGCAGTTCCACTGCCAGTGTTGTGTGTTGCGGGCTGCGACTAGACGTTTGCAACCGCTTCTTGGCTTTTGTTAGCGACTGGAGCCTTCGTACCGGCGATCTCTTTCTCTTGCCCAGTATCCCTTCAAGTCCAACATTCCAGGCTCGACAACGTGGACGTTAATGATGCTAGTGAGAGGTGTAACATTCCTAGTATTACCTGTGAAGCGCGTTTCTATTGGGCCCATTTTCATGTAACTTGGAAAATAGTTTGTTGTACTTCAATTATTCAAAAATGAAGAATACTAGATTAAGACTTTTTTGCGGAAATGTCAAAAAAGAATATCTACTTTCAACATGCTGTACTGAGTTTCTATCACAAAGGACACACTATATAGAAATTATAGAATATTTTTTAGTACCTATTGTTTGTTTAAAAGTTACAGCGCTCCCGGTGGGTGGAACAGAAACTATTTTTATTATTGAGCTGTACACTCTAGTTATTGAGTTTAAAAGTTTGAGCACTCCTTGGTGGCTTTCCTTTTGGCAAAAATAGTAACTATTAGCAACTAATATCAGTTCAGAGTAATTCTAAATTGCTATTAACTATTAATAGCTACTATATTTTCCAAATCAAAAGGCCCTCTGGTGGGTGGACAAGGAACTAGGTATTTACAGCATTGAGCTATTTGTATTGAAGATTTTAGAATGCTATTACGTTAAATTAACATTATCAATAGGGTAAATGTTGTGATTATAAATTATTAAATAATAATAATGGAACATTTACAAAATAAATTATTTTTTCACAAGAATTTTCATTGAATAAAATATTGTGACAGCATCATCTCATTTTTTTCTAGAAAATCCTGCTTGTTTCAACACTAAATCCTTCTGAATAGTGAGAAATATTTTAAAATTAAATAGATTAGTCAAAAACGCCCCAAAAAATAACTGTTACACGAAAATAAGGAGCGGAAGGTACATCTTCTCCACACATGGGTAAATTTAAATTCTCATATCACTTTTTGTGTCTTAATTTCAATGTTTGTCGTTTTTTACAAAAATTTTGGCTTTTGACAGTAGAGTTTATGCAATCTCTTAATAATTTTCCAAATTCAAATCAGGTTTTTCTTCTTTTCTGATTGGCTATTAACATATCCAAGGTACAAATTAAAAAGGTTGCTTCATTCTTGTTAGGAACAGATAATCTTTCCTCGTTTAACCAGTTTTAGTTTACCGACCATATTTCGCAGTTTAAACTAAGTTTATCAAATATAACCATACTTTTTATTGATTTTTCCTTCGATGAACGGTTATTTGTTATTTCCATTTATATCCATAGTTATTAGTCCACCGTAGTTCGAAAAATAATAAATTCCAAAAGTGAAATCTAATACGTAATAGATTTGTATTATTATACCGATGATGAGTTTAATGAAGTGATAGGTAATAGATAATGCAATTCATCGGAGACCGTATATTTTTGGACGCAATTTAATGAGATTCTCTCTTCCGTCTCGGTAAAATTTTGTGCACGGGCTTTTACTTTTTCTTTTCTTTGTCCATATTTAAATACTTTAGTAGTTCAGATGCATGGATTCCGCGGTTCGATGAACGAAAATGTACTATCAACTTTGCAAAACCGGTGATTAGGTAACTGACCCTCAATTACGTATTGTACAACACACCATTTGATAATTTAAGTTTAAAATTAACCCGTTTTTGTAAACTTCGTTTAACCTGTTTTTTCTACAACCCACCCTTAGGACGGATTATCATTAGTTTATAATTATCAATTACTATAATTTTACATTGTTTTTCTTTCTGGTGTTTTAAAGAACCGTTAAATTTTTATAATTATATATTTAGTTTTATTATACGAAATTGGCAAAATATTTCTGTTTAATACCCACTTTTTAAACATTAAAAAAATGCTTAAAAAGTAAAATAAATATTTATTTATAACGTTAATTGATGACGCTGTGCAAATTTACTGTTTCGCAATATCAGAAGCACAATATTTTTTTAACACAGGTCACATTTGTAACATTTAACAAAATAAACGCTAACTACGTTAAAAACAAATAGGAAGTGCATTTTTTCCACGAGAATAATTTTAATTAAGTAGATGATCTATTGTGAGCAGAATTTTTATTTTATTTTCAATGTTATTTTTTTTATAATTTTGGCTTTTGACACAAGAGAACACTATAAAATCATTTTAAAAATTTGTTAAGTTCAAATCAGTTTTTTCATTTTTCCTGGTTGGTAATGAACACGTCCAAGGTATAATTTAGAAAGGTTGCTTCATTCTCTTTACAGAGATAATTCATTGTAATATCCATGATGTATGATCATTTTGCTACCGAGATAATTTTTCTAATTTTTTTAATGAAAAATTAAATATTTGTATTTATATATAACTTTTGACTAAGTGAAATTTAATAACTTATAATGATCTGTTTCAAAGTTAACAACAAATAATACCTACCTTATTTTACATATACCATCATTAGAAAACACTTATTAAAATAAAATAGTACAAATCCAACCTGTTTATTAGGAACACAATAAAATTGAAAATTTTTTCATTTTAATTTGAAAAAGCCAGTTAGGTATGTAGCCATTTATTTTTTATTTTTAAGCTTTTTTATTCATATGGAGCTGCTAGGAGAGATTCTTTTATGTATACTCATTTATAACACATGAAAAAATAATTCTCGAATATTGGTAGTTTTGACGAAAAAAAAAATCAAGATATTTATGATATATTTTGAGATGAATAAAAAAATGTATAGAATAATATGCAGATGCATGATATACATAAAGCATGTTTAGTACAAGATCAAATTGTACTAGGAACTTATCAATTATGGAATCAATGTCTCAATTAAGTATAAGAAAAAGAATTAAATAATTTATATGTATATAGAAATGAGGTAAATAAACTAAACTACATTACTCCAAATTGTTACACGTACTACAGTAATTATGTACAGAATTGTGCATTTCACATAGTTTTATACACAGATGCTTAATATTTCCAGAGATAAAATTTCAACAGTAAATTTCAACAAGAATTTATCTAAATACAAAACATCTCTCAACTAATCCAATGAGGTATATATTTAATTTCATAAATAATACTAAAGTACGAAAAAATACAAAAATAATACAACTATTGCTGATAAATGCTTGTAAAAATAAATAAATGATGTATGTACACGTTAACCCTAACTGTTAAATTAAAAGTTTCTTAAATTCATCCTAAAATTATACTAATAAAATGATCCTTCGTACACTGTACAGAAAACAGGTATATTAGGCTAGCAATGCAACTAAAGCTATACCATAGATCTCGGAGACATGTCTTAGTTGAACAATTACCATATTAACATAAACTTTCTGACACAAACGACAAGAAATTACTTTCGAAACTTTTTTATTTGGCTACTTTTTTGCCAAAACTTAGTGTTTTCTATATCGAACATCAAAACTTTTTTCTCAGGCAGTAAAATAACCAAATAAAAAAAATTACCAATTCCTTGAACCCAGTAGCACGCTTAAAAAGTTTAGTTAAAACAATTAAATATTAAGCTACGAAAACTAGTTGGAATGTACACTCTTACTTAAAACTAAAAGAACGTGATGAAAGAAAAGTTAATTTTATACACACCGGACGCATAGCCGGAATAAGGTTATAAAAATTTAAAAATAATCTCGAGTAAAACAAGAAACGTTACATTGGCTCAGGAATATTTTCATACGTCACCCAAAATTAAAACGCTAGAGTAAACAACACAAAAATGTTATTTTTTTTAATTTTAGAAAATACCGAAATCATTTGTAGGCATCAAATTTATGTATATTTAGACAACTTCTAAGAATCCGTGGCTGTAAAATGAAAAAATAAAATACTTGCAAGACCTTCCACCTAATAGCACAAGGAATAAAAAATTAACATTTCATTTGATTTTCAATATGAGGTGATCAATATATCAAACAGTTTTGGCTCGAAATTTGCATAACGTCGATGGTTGTAAATTGACACAAAATTTTGTTCATTGATATATTGAAAAAGCACTAAATTGAAAAGGTCTGCAGAGAAATCAAAACGGGGACATGTTTCAAAAGAAAAAAAATTTATCAAAGGTGGTATGAATATACAGGGTGTCACAGAAATAAGTGCCAAAATTTTAACGAAGCAATTACATTGACCACCTTGTAGTTAGATTGACAAATACCAAATGTAATTGCAAAGTATAAATTAAAAAGAAATATTATTCCAATAAAATGCAAAAATTGGGAATTATATAAAAATTTGCATCCATACTCGATCTTATATTGAAACTTGCAATTGGACAATGGGAAGTGAAAAGTGAATTTATATCGGTAACAGAATTCACGAAAACGAATCAATGCCCCAAATCAATTCTCATCAGACAACTGCGAGTCCAGTCTTTGGCAAATCCCATCACACAGCAAAGTTTGTAGCAAATATTATTGCAATGCAATTCCCTTTTTTTCTTCATTTGAGTTTTTAAATAAACGCAATGGATAGCTTAACCTTGTTAGGTACATCACATTTAACATCAAAAACACACAAAAATGTTGCCTTCCAAGATCTCCTTCCCCTTTGAATTTAAAAAGGAAAACATATTTTCTTGTTAATAACGACAAATACGCGGAAAATCAGACAATTTAATGACACGAAAAACATACATAACGATTATCTAATTATTTTTCACTTATACCGCTCAGCGGGCAGGAAAAATTAAGGGAATTTGAAACTATAACCAGTCAGTCGGAGCGCTATAAAATAAAATTTTAAGATCAATCTAATAATCTCATTAGATTAAGGTTCTTACATTTTAGACATTAAAAAACCTATATGCCTAAAATTACACCCCTATTTTCAGGCGGACCGAACACAAGATTTTGCATTTTCCACAAAACCGTACATTGCACTCAAAATGGTATTGCACTCAAAGTATTTCACCACCTGGGCCTATACAGGGCGTTTCAGAAATAATGATGCTATTTCTACATGTACGCGACGTATTTATTTCTGAAGCAACCCGTATAAATACTCATCCAACTTATCGAAGTATGTATATTACAAAGTTGATTAATTCGGGCACCAACAGTATGACAAAAATAATTTCAAATTCGAATTCGTAGTTTAAAAAAAAAATCCATATTTTATCCCAATTTAATCAACCCGTAATGTTTTTGCGTACAGAGTGGACCAATTACAACAGTTTTAAAGGGTTTCTCTTAATAACCTT
This sequence comes from Anoplophora glabripennis, assembly GCF_000390285.2. Taxonomy (NCBI): domain Eukaryota; kingdom Metazoa; phylum Arthropoda; class Insecta; order Coleoptera; family Cerambycidae; genus Anoplophora; species Anoplophora glabripennis. The sequence continues at coordinate 641,976 of NW_019416799.1, forward strand.
AAACATATGTCTCGTTTAAGATATACAGGGCCTACTTTTCAGGTAAGAATATTCAACTGTTTTATGAGCAATTAATTCGGCCCATTTACGCACCATGTTCATTTTTTTTTTTCACGCCTCTTGTGAAAATATGTTAGTTTATCTTGTTTTAAGAGCCCCCTGAAAAAATCAGCCAAAATGGTTTTTAAAGGTCCCTCAAGATTTTTAAAAATTTCCAAAATCACCAAAAATTGAATTTTTTTTTCATTCATTTTTCTCGTTATTTTATCATTTTCTAGGTTGAAAAAAATTTCGATTCTGAAAATTTCAAATCGATTTCTAAAGGGCACTCATAATTATTTTAACTTTAAAAGTAGTGTACCTAAAATGTTTTCGAGCGACCTCTAAAAATAAATATCAACGAACTAATAATTTTTTGTATTGAATTTGATGAACAAAAGAATAGAAATAAATCATGAGACACTTCAAAAATATCTCGAGACAAAATTTACTACCGCACTGAGTATCAAATATTTATAATTTTTTAATTTTTTAAAATTTAAGTGTTGTGATTTATTTCTATTCTTTTGTTCATCAAATTCAGTAAAAAAAAATTATTGGTTCGTTGATATTTATTTTTAGGTCGCCCGAAAATATTTTAGGTAAACTACTTTTAAAGTTAAAATAATGATGAAATGTAGAAATTTTCAGAATCGAGATTTTTTTCAACCTAGAAAATAATAAAATAACAAGAACAAAAAAATTAAATTTTTGACAATTTTGGAAATTTTTAAAAATCATGAGCGACCTCTAAAAAAATTTTTTTTTAGCTGATGATTTTTTGAGGAGGCTCTTAAAACATGATAAACCAACATATTTTCACAAGACACAAAAAAAAATATTCGTTTTTTTTTGGCCCACCCTAAATACGAAGCTATATTTAAAAAGTGTACGTTTGAATATAACAGAAAAACTGATTATATAAAAAATATGGTGTGTTCACTGGATTCTACACAGAAAATTGAAGATGAAGATCCCCTTTAGAAAAATCAAAAAGTTTCACAAAAGCTATTCGAAAGTTGAGAAAAACGGCAAAAAATGAAAAACATCCTGTACATACGTATCGAAATCGAACCCATGACGTTTAAATTTTGTATATCTCTTCTGGAATATGAGAAACCCTCCCAACGTGTGGAATTTGGTCCGCCCCGCACATTCAAATTCAAACAGCCTATTAACGTTTCGTGGAAACCATTTCTTGTGTTTCCCGCTAAATTTGCAGCCTAACGTCAGATATTTAAATTGTATACTTATTATTATATCTGGGCCAAAACCTTAGCTTTACCCCCGTTTATTGTATTGGAATTTTTGCACCCACTCGATTATGGATTGAAAGGATGATCATTTTGTGGCTTAACGAAACTAAAAGAACCGATTACCACCTCAACCGAACAAGTTTCTGTACAATGCTAAGATGCAATATTCGAGTCGAAAAGGAATATAAGGGTCCATCATGTTTGACAATTAGAACTAGTGGACGGGATGTCTATAGTGTGACTTTCATTACCGAAAATAAGCCTTAAACGTTTCATGGGAAGCTGCGGTACCTCCTCCTCGGCCTGCTTGAACCTCCTGTCCCTCTTCCTGTCTTTAGATTTGTGCCGTTTCTTTCTATGAGTGTAGGGCGTGTAGGGGTCGCTGTCCACGCCCTCCACTCTCAACACCTCGTATTCCGGCTCGAAGCAGTCCTCGCTCAAGCTAGTGCCCGATTCGATGACCTCGTCCAGAACGGGGCTGCGTTTCATCCTCAACGTAAGTTTTAAGCGTCCGCACTTTTCTGGTGTTTTTTCTACGTGGTGAACACACTCGGGTGGGCGATCTGCGCTTTCCGCAGGCCACCTGTCCATGGCGCTGTCAATGCTGTCCACGGTGGCAGTATCTTTTTCAGACTTTACTCTCGTATCTTCCTGGTTGTGGATTTCGTTTACTACACTATCATTTTTTACGTCACTGTCCTGCGTAGGTTTGTTTCTGCGCAATATTAAATCGTCCGGTACGTCGTCGTCGTTGAACTCGTAAATGTCATTTTTGTCGTCGTATTTCGGCTCTTCGCTTACAGCGGAGCCCAATCGGTTGGAGTTTCTGGTTTTTCTTTTGGAGATGTCCTCTGCTTTCGCCGGCTCGTTAATGTCCAACTTTTCGTCGTGGGGTATATGGTTGTAGTTTAATTTTTCACCATCGGTGCCGTTCTGATTGCAGTCGACTTGAGACGTTAGTTTTGCTGTTTCCGGAGTTAGTGTATCGGATGATATTACGTCGATACTCGGATCGCTGAGACGTTTGTGGTTACGTAATGTTATACCGGTCATAGTGACCTGCTCGCCCATATCTACAACAACATACATATGTTTGTTACAATGTCACACACAAAATCACAAAATTCAATTGTGTTACGTACAGAGGTGTCATTATAAGGGTGGACGTAGTTATTTTCAATCAAACTTTTTTTCTTAAGGAGGTATATCGAGTTTACTCAAATGCACAGATGTACTTGAAATTTATATAGTGTATTATCCAGTGCTCCCTCTGTGCGTCATATTTTTTTGAAATTTTTTTTGAATCTAGATTTTGAGATATTGTTGTTGAAAGTTGTTCATTTTAACATAGGTTTATATGGCGAAGATGGACGGTGCGGGTCTTTTTTTTTGCCCATAGCAATATTTAGGGTTACATAAAGTTTTCTTTACTTCATTAATATAATTAGTAATACCTGAGATAAAAGCATTTGTATGGAATAACAAAGGAGCATAAATATTTCTCAGCAAATTTTATATCTAAAAAATTAGTTATAGTTATAGCAAAACTTTAGTAACATTACTAAAATAGAGATTAAAAACACGAACAGTGAGTAATAATGTAATTTCTATCACAGAACCTTCAAAATTGCATCCAACATTTTCTATGACTTGGACGAGAGATGGGCACAAGTGTCATTTCGTTCGTTTAGAACTAAATTAACATAATTCTCGTTGATTTACCGGTTCACATGATTTAAGGATTTTAAATAAAGGATACAAATCTTCGCGAGGATAATACGATATATTTGCTATATATAATAATTATATTGTACATAGTTTACACACCATTTTTGAACGCGTACACAACTTTACCCGAATTTGACGCGCAATAACTCGGATGTCCGAGGTCTCTAGGTTCGCAGTGTGTACAACTGCTAGTCATATATTAGCGCTGTTGCCACATCTACATAGTCTTTATGCGTTCATTAAATATAATTTAAAACTACTTAAATATGATATTTTTATGTTGTTAATTAGTCAATATGTATGCTATGTGCATATGAGTAGATTTATTTACCATATAGATAATGTTTATCGCAAATAATTTCAATAGAATTTAATTTTTTCAAATTGGCAACGGGCTTTAGTCCCATAAGAAAAGCATATGACCCCGATATACCTCCTTAAGTTTGACTCGCTATTACAATAGAATACTTTATAAAAATGTATTTTAATTGCATGTTGCTAGAGCATTGGAGATAAATGATAAGATATCTGAAACATTAAATTATTTTTGTAATAAAAGTAAAAATTATTCTACGATTTGTTTTTGCAATTTGAAATAAACTATACATTTTCATTAATTTTGAACACCCTGTATATAAACTGACGTCCAGATCAATTTGTAACGAAAACTGACCTCAACGATGTTGTTTTTAAATTCTCCGAATCATATTTCTTATAACTGAATTGTTAGATAGGCAGTAAATTATTTTAAAATAAATTCTCAAATGTACCTGAGGATGTTCCTTTGCCACTCTCGTGGCTGTCGTTGAACTTCTTATTCTGCTGCGTGGCATCGCATGCGGGCTCTGTATCACTGAACGTACTGGGACAACTACTGGCGTTACTTTGAAGGTCGTCTAATAGATTAGACCTAGAGATACTGTGTGTGGCAGTCTGCATAAGCTCTTGGTTCGCTTGTCTAGCTTGTCTCCGCTGCATGCGAGTCTCCCTCGTGCTAATAGACAGGACATTAGTTTCCCCATTTATCACAGACTTTTTAGAATTACACTTTTTAACTTGTTTAATATTTACAGTGGAAATACGAAGACGGTCCTTTCTGCTAAAATCCCCTATATCGGAAAACTTGCAACCGTGCTCGATAAGCATCTTGGCATCGTACTTAGTAAGACCCTTTTGGCGCAATTCCTTCATACTTAGAGGCGTCACGATTTTACTTGTTGTTGTTACTTGTAACCGTTCGTAAAAACTAACTGAATTTTTACTACCCTGTAGTTTGTGTTTAGTTCTGTTTATGCGGTTGTCAGTTTCACGCAACTTATAGCCATTCTCCTCTTTCTGGTCTGTCTCTTTTGCGAACGCACCTGTATTGCGTCTCTCACAAGTTTCACACTCACAATAGCAATTTTTATCACCGAAAAAGTCTTCTCCATAAAAACATGTTACTTCTTCGCCTACTTCTATGTCTCTTAAGACTTTAACGCAAGCAGTATCTCTACCCGTTGCGACAAACTTACAGTTTGCTCTGCAGTCATGGTTTATGTAGGCCGCCGGGCCCAACCATAACTGTGCACAATTTTTCCGACAACTGTACATAACTGAAAAGTCATTTTTACCTGGATGAAGCAACTGTTTCTCTTCTTCTTCTGTTAATTCAGCTATGCAACCTACCAAACATTCTATTTTCTCGTTCTTGTACCACTTTCTGGTAGCTGATATTTTGGCACCTTTTTGGCCTTCTAGGGAATAGCGATAACAGGGTTCTATTACAAATCCCGATTCTGTGTCAAAAACTCTCAAGTATCGATAAATCTACAAAAGGTTTTAATAACATACAAATATTTAAATTAAATTAAAAACTCACGTGTTCTTCTAATCTTTTTTGTTGGTTTTTCGATTTAATTCTGGGCATCCAGTCACCTTTCAATATACGGGCACAAGCTTTTTCATAATTCTGATTTTGGATAAATTCTTCTATAATACTTTTTAGTTCAGCTATATTTGTCTTAGGTGGTCTAAACCTAACATTCATTTTATGAGTGCTGAACCCAAGGTGAGGGTCCAGAACCAAGGAAGTAGCTATATCATCATTATCTGATAGCTCCTTTGGGTTCATTCCAGCAGGTTGCATTTTTATGGTGTGGAAAGGTCTTATTGGTACATCCACCACCATTCTGATCACTAGCAATTTTCAAAACATAGTCACAGTTAACAAATAATACAATAAAAAGCTGAGACTGAACTATATTTGCAAAACGGAAAATTTTCAAAAATATAAACAAACTATAAATGAGGTTAAAACATATCGAGTATTTTCAAAAGGTTGAAGTTTTTCAAGGTCAATGTACAGGCTGACAACAAAGACGTTTTAAATTTTTATGTCAACACTCCCACATGCTTAATCACAAGTCATATTTTCGGTACGATTTTTTATACAAGGAGCTGGTGCACATCATGCTTCCACCTAAAAATATCCCGAACACATTAATTAGGCTCTTAAACATTAGTCAAAAACAATCCGATATCAACTATGGCGTACCATGTAGCCATTGAACTACTTGTCAAACTGTAAATTCATTAGTAAATTGACTTACGTTGACCTCCTTTTCAGAACATTTAAAAACTACAGAGTATTAAAAATAAATGATTACCAGTTCACTGATGTTTTTTGGCCAAATTTCCCACATTATACAAAAACTATTTACTCGAACATCATCTAAACGACGCTAGAATCAATCATGGCAGTCGCTTGTGTTGGCATTAAATAATTACGATTTTATAACTATAGAGCCATTGTACCACCAGAAATTTGACGCTATATGAATGTATTTATAATTTTTTTTAAACAATACGGCTTTCGGTTTACATCGTTGGTTTTACTTGAAAATTCCTTAGACTTTAAGACAGCTCGGATCACAACCTGCGGTTGACAGCAGCAATTCAGGTGCAAAGGGACATCTGTTGGTTATTAGGCAAATGCTTTTTTTTATCAGCAATTTTATGACTAATAAAATTTGCGAATTATGCTAAGTCGTAAGAAAACCATTCGGAAACCGTGTTAGGGTTTCATTGTAAATATATTTTCATATCTTATTTCGATTCTAAATATTTCTGACATAGGCGGCGTCGTGGGGGGAGCAAGAGGGACATTTACCCTTAAAGTACTTTCTACAAAGACGATTTAATTTTAATCATTTAATAGCTGAGCTATTTAGGACTTGGTGAATAACACCTGATTATTTTCAAGGGCAATGAAGGCCAATAAACAAAAAGCAAAAAAACTATTGGAAATGAAAATAAATACTAATATTACCTAGTTTCCGATAAGTGTCGTTGTTAATTATAAGTTCAGAGAAGTAAAAAATTTCTAGTTTTGAAATGACATAGTTTTCTACGTTCTGTGCTCCAGACAGTTTTGACACCAAAAAAATAGAAAAATTAAAAATCTTACTAACACAGTTTTTATTTATATTGTATTAACGTCACAATCGATAAAATTTTGAAAATATTTTCATTCCATTATAAAAAACACACATGAATAATAAATGTAAAACAAAATAAAAAGACGGGAAAATTAAATCATACAGTGGACTCAAGAAGTTTAAAAGATAATTCACAGAATGTCTTAAATTTATTTAATGTACCAGGTTGGCAAGCCTTTGTCAAGTTGTGGCTCAGATCGAACGGATCTTGTATGCAAATTGACGACATTGCCCGAAATTGCTCGGGTTCTTCTCCCTGGAGCTGAAGGATGTAAGATTTCATTTCTTCGGGAAGGGTTCCCTCAAAAAACTGCTTCTTGAGGATGGTACGTCCTAATAGAGGGCAAATTACCTGAAATTTTGATTAATTATTATTGCAGATTTTTTTAAATGTATTTCCCAACAATTCGGTATGTTTTCTTTTTATTATTCTTTATACATTTGTTTTTTAAAGAGCTGATTATTTAAATCGAAAAAATTACAACAAACTTGCACAGTAATGAAAATGTAGAATTAAATGTATTTTACACAGTAATTCTAGAAAATAAAATGTTTCGATATTTTTTTTGCCAAAATGAAAGTCAGCATCAAACAATGTGGTATTGTCCAACATAACTCCTAGATGTTTTAGTTCATTTACAAAGTCGGTGTAAAATTTAAAATTTGACTAATTTATATTTCAAATTTATTATTTTTCTCTCTTATAACACATACATAATAAAAAATAAATAAAAATACTAAAAAAGATTTCTTAAAATCATTTCAAAGTCCTTAATAAATAGTATTTATTATTTTTTTAAAGCACTGTGTTTAGTTTGTGAATCTCAGTGTCGATGACCTCTGATGTTCGCTTAGATTAGGTGATCTACATCTGATGTGATATGACAACAGCGCGCTAGGCGGACAAAAATTGAATTTTAAGTTGTGGCAACTATGAATCTATATTAGTTTTTTATAGAAAAAGATAGAGATCAATTTTCCATTTTAAAGCGGCAGCGCCCATAAAAAAAAAATTATTTGGGAATAGATTCCTACTCACCTCCTCCGAATATTTAAATTTAGCGTAATACCCAAAAAAATCCTTCAGTAAGTTGGTAATGCTATGTGGATATGGATCTACAAACGTTTTCATTTTCTCCAAAGGCATCGTGTACTTTATCGTCTCCCAGCCTGCAATTGAAATAAGATTCATTTCGAATTTAATTTTTTTTTTACGATCACTACAACTGCGACATACCGTCTATAACTAAGGACGGCTCCGGATTCAGCTCCCGCAATTTTTTCACCGACAGCAAGTAGTTGTTGACCTGAAGATAGAAAATCGCCGTAAGGGCCAACGCGTAAGTAGAAATATGCTCCGTGAAATTGTTGTGCTGGGACCATTTCTTCAACAGTAGTACGAACGGTTGAGTGATCGGCTGCAAGTCCAAACAGAACCTGAAATAAATAAATTCCAAATAGTTCACTCTCGATTACGCCGCATCCGAATTTACCTCAGGAATTTAGTATTTTCAACGCTTAGACCGTGTCGGAACGACAGATCACATTCGATGTCAGTCATTTTGTGGTACAACTTGACGATGGGCGTTCTAGCTGTCGGTATTTGCAAAAAGTCCTGGAATTCCTCTTTGTGCTTGCTTAGGATCCCTGCGGCTTTCCTCACTAGCTGCACCTGAGCCAGAGCGTCTTGGTTCTTATAACCTAAGTACATGCCGCCCGTGTCTATAAACACGTCCAAATCGCTGTACTGGAAGAAAACGGAAAGTTTAAAAATGAATGTTACAAATAAAATAATTTTATTGAATAAAAAAAATATATTAATATAATCGTTACCTGATCTCCTAGCCCGGATATCCTTGACCCGAAAGGATATGCCCGGCAACCCTCAAATACCACTCCCAAGGCAACTTCCAATCGAGTGCAACATTCTTTAGTTAGCTGATTGTACCTTAAGGCATCGTTTGCCTCGAAGGTAAGTTTATTAGCTGTGGATTCAATTACCTCTTTGGATCTGAACAGTTTGTTGACGGGTTCGGGTAACTTCAGTTCTGCAAGGTAATACCGACGATACAGCATTAAATAACTTCCAATTCTGATAAATAATTAGTATCGAAATGATATAATGCTCTCTAAGGCTTAATAAAGTTTATTTCTTAGACTGTACAGGCTTGCAAAGAATTTGTGATTATCTGGTTTTTATTGGTTTGCTGCAATTGTAACATATTTATCCTCTTTTACGATGGCAACTGGTGAAAATTCTATGCCCACTTTGACAATTTTGTCATGAAAAACTTTTTAATGAAATCTGTGAAATAAAATATTAAAATAGGTTGAAAAGGTTACGTATAATTAACTGCCATATAATAAAAAATTTCATTTTCTTCGTAGTCATACCTATTTAAACTTTTATTCGATACCAACATTCCTTTTTGAAATTTCTTAATATTCAACTTTAAGAATAATTTGAAATTTCTATGAAAAATAAGTAAACTGTCGAATATGAAAAAATATATATTATGCTAGGTTTGAGTCTCATGCTCTATTATCAAAATAGGACACCTTTAATTTTCATCAGATACCACTGCTCTTTATTTAAAATATTAAATATATAGATACAGGTTTAAGACAAAAATAATCGTTGGTATTCCCCCAGTTCCCGACTGGGATTCCCCGAACAATTCATAAACTGATAGAGCTACAGTTTCTGTATTTTTTACAAAACAAGAATTTCTTGAGAAAGATCAAAATACCCGTTTCCTTATTTAAGTTTTCTCTATTTTTATCACATAACAGTATGTTTTTACAAATCTTGGTGCAAAAACTGTATAGAAACCTAAAAGATCAGTGATTCTTAGTTACTCATGAATCTATTAGTTTTCTGAATTTACATTTTATATACTATCAAAATCTTTTTCCAACATTTAACATATATAGTGTTTCCGTTGGTCTTAATTATGGTGTCAATGACAAAAAATTTTTGAGTTAAAATTTGGTAGAAATAATCTAGCTAAAAAATAATATGAAATAGATTTTTATTTAGGGACAAAAAAATAAAATAAAATAAAATGTAAAAAAATTGTATTAGTAGTAGTATTGTTTGTCCGTATTTGATGAATTTCAACATTTTTTGATTAGATAAATTATTGCAAAATTAAAAATGATTGCCAGGAAATATGTAACATAAACATAAACTTTAGTTCTACTCTAATAAATCATTTTCCAATTTATTAAACAAGGAATTTTACTTAAGTATGTGAGACAAAAATTTAAAAAAAAATGGAACTTGGAAACAAGTTTAAATTCAGAACTTTGTTTCCCAGTAAATTTTCTTGATATTTTATGTAAATAACTTAGACAACAAATCTAGACCGTTAGAAAACTTTATAAAATAATAAATTAAGATTTATTATTCAAAATTTCCATAAATACAAGTTCCATGGATATTTTATGAAAATAAAGGTTTTACACTAACATGCTGCCGCAACCTTTTGGGAACAATTTTTTTTCATCATTTACCCGTATTTTAAAAAATAGGAAAAAAGGGGTAATTTATGGTTTTTTAGAAAATTGACGGCCAAATTAGAAATATTCACGAAATGATTAATGACTTTTACAGTTCAATATACCCAGATGAACCCCGTCAGTCGAACTTTTGAAAAAAATTAAACGGTTACGTTTTTTGAGCTTAAACACTTCATAATCGTGATTAATAAAATAAAAAAAAAATGTTTTTTGAGGTTTTCTCACATTTTTACCGCAAATAATGTTTAAATTTATGGAAAAAAAAATTTGAAAAATTTCTAAAATTTTTCGAGTTTTTTTCCTTCCGAACATTGAAGAAAACATAATCCAATTGTTTCCAGCACGATTCGACTTTTTTGTCCTATGCTTCTGATCCTCAACTTTTAATTAAATAAAAATTAAAGTTGATGACCCAAACCAGAATTCGACCCCGATTCATACCGTTGAGATAAATTTCTTATAAATTTTTGTGGTCTGGAATCACTGAAAAAACTGTTTTTTCCAAAACTGCCCTTTTTCTTTGAAAAATTTTTTTTTTTATCTATTTAAACGTTATTTGCAGTAAAAATGTAAGAAAACCTCAATAAAATTTCTTTTTTTCCATTTTAATCATGATTATGAAGTATTTAAGCTCAAAAAACGTTTAATTTTATTCAAGTTTTGTTTGAAAAAAAAACTAGATTCCTAGAGCTTCAAAATGCTTTTTTTTAATTTTCGATACGACCATTTGTCACCTAAATAGTCTGTCAAAAATTAGGTAAAAATTTTGGAAATTCTTTTAACCCTTAAATTTTTTGCACTAGTTTCTTTCAAAAACTCTCCCTTTAAAATATTTGAAGGAATTCTTAACAATATCCACATGTTATCAAAAGTTTAATTTGGTGATGACTAACTTTAAGTTAATTGTTATAATTATCATTTGTGTTATCAAATTTTAAATAACGTCTGTTAGATTAGACATTAATCAAATAATTTTTTCGAGTAAATTACCCAATTATTCTGGTAGATTAGAAGATACTAATAGAACTACTTTATCATAAATGGACTTTGAGAATATATTTGAAATACATAAAAACACGATTGTTTTTGGAAATCGTTACTAATAGCAGATAGCATTATATACTTATCATGGAAATAAATAGTAATGAAAAAAACCACTTGAATAAACATATAAACGACGGTCAAATAGTGTTAATTATAGATAACTCCGGTTCCGTTTTTCCCCTAAGCGTACATTTTTACTTACCTTTACTCCTTTTGCCTCTCTTCACCGAAAGGTGGCGAGTGAGAGAGAGATCGTCGCCATAAATCACGGTACAACATTTGGTGCATTCATACTCCGTTGTCTTATTCTTACGACTTTCCGCCATATTTGCATGTCTGAAAAATATGTTATAAGTGATCGATATGAATTATATTAACAACATTATACTTATTAGGTCCGTCATTGAAATGCGAATTCCATGCTACCTCATCTGGAATTTTTATATTACATATTTCGCAGTAGTAATTATATTTTTTTGGTTTAATGTTAGACGCCTTTACATGAGAAGCCAGTTTAATATGCTTTTTTATAATTTCTATTTCCTTAAGTAAGGTAATCTTGCATAAATCGCAACTGATCATGTTTCCTTTGCTCTTGAGATATTTTATGTGTTCCCTGAATCTGTTTGGTATTAAATCCAGTACATTATCGCTGGCAAAATTTTCCACGGACTTAATTATATTGTGTTTTACTTCTTTCGTATCTAAAAAAGCATGTTTCTTTTAGGAGTTATGTACTATACAGAACGTAATAATTACCTGAGGAGGGACTGGAATCTGAATCAGTCTTCTCAGTCCGAACTTTGGGTTTAACTGTCATCATTTCCTTTTTCACTTCCTTGTCTGTAGACTCCACTTGTACCATTGTAACACCATAAATTTGTACATGAAGTTCAATTAAATAGTAAATATTACTATTTTTCTTAAATAAATCCAAAACTTTCTTTTTGTGGGGATCTCTTTGTATGTGCAACAATACGTCTTCATACTTAACAGCCAAATTACACAAAACACATTTAAAAGCAGAAAAATTAGGTTTAAAATATACCTGGTGTGATTGGTAAGTTGCTTCCAGGTTTAACCAGAAATCGTGGTAGTTTCTTAAATTATTTACATTTTCAGAACTGCCAGCGTTTCGTAAATGGCGTTGCCCTATGGTATGATCCTCTATTGCAAATTTTGATATTTTAGTCTTAGCAACTAAATCACAAGAACATAGGAGGCAAACTGCTCGGAATGGACCAGTTTTCTGTATCGTATACTCCTTGATTCTGTCAATTTTCCACACTGTTTTCATTAGCCGTTCTGGATAAAGTTTAATTTCAATTGCATCATCATATTTTAATACAAAATTAAATCTGAAATTGTTTACATCATCTTCTTTACATTCATTTTTCTCTGTAAACTCAGAAACTTCATTGTGGTCACCTTCGCAAATTTCATTATCTATGCCACTGTCAGTATTTTCATTAGCAAACTCAAAATTACTTGTACCAGCAACGGGATTTGAATAAATGGAATCCTGAACTTCTGCAATATCTGTCATACTTTCACTTACTGTATCCAAAGTTCCAGTCAAAAATTTACTGTAGAGATACTCAACATGCTCATGATTTTGCAAACAAGCCCAGAAATTTTGTTTCGAGTCGATATTTATAACTTCATTACATTCACAGCAGATGTATTCATATTTCTTTTCACTATGAGAATGTCCTATTTCACTTAGAATATACTTTATATTCTTTTTTAAAGTTAGAAGTAGCGGCACAAATTCTTCACTTTCTGATCTGTTGTAACTTAGTAATGATAGCTTCCCAGCACTATTTAAAAACTTTGAAAATTCCAAAATCTTTGACTTCACGTCTACTGCAGATAGGCTGTTGTCAGTGAAGGTACAATTACTCCAATTCAAATAAAATTCATTTTCCATGGCTTTTAAGATGCCACTTTCTGATAAAACATTTATTTGTTCCATTTTTGATAACACTATTACGTATTTTATCAATAAACATTAGCTGTTTATAAATCGATAATCAAACAATACTTATTATTTTTCATGTCTTGACAAGGGAGGAGGGAGAAAATTGGAGCATAACAACCACTAATCACTGAATAATCGACATACATCCCTTAAATTTCCATACGCTGTCATCGCTTTTAATCTGTCATTTATAAAACAAAAATATCAACAGTTAAAGAAACACAAAACCGAATGACCAGGACCAGATGTTTATTTCGTTCTATTTTGTCGTCTGATGTAAGCGCCATCTGCAGTTTATTATATTAAAATCTTTAATTTACATTTGTAGATAGTAATGCGCCGCGCCATTATTCTATGGCTAGAAATTGACCTCAATGATTTGGGATCGAGGGGGATTATCCCTCTTTATCCTGCCTCATCTCGTGTAGGCCTGGACAGCCTTCGTAGGTGGGCCCCATCCGTCGTCTACCCCGACCGCAAATGCGGCCGGTGTAGGCGCTTTGTGGGACCTCCTTTTGTCCTGGCTGGGCCCCGCCGGCTAGGGCCCTTTCTTCTGGCGCTCTTCTTGCTTCGCCGGCTCGTCTGTGTAAACCCCGGGGGTAGTGTCATGTTTATGTGTGGTATGGTTGGGTAGGGTAGTGCGGCTATGCAGCCTGGGATGCGCTTTGCTAAGGTGGCCCTTAGGCTAGCGCG